>NC_068421.1:7865049-8102549 GCF_023373465.1 Oncorhynchus keta
GTTGTGGTCCATAGTGTGAGGGTGGTTGTGTTGTGGTCCATCGTGTGAGGGGTGGTTGTGTTGTGGTCCATAGTGTGAGGGGTGGTTGTGTTGTGGTCCATCGTGTGAGGGTGGTTGTGTTGTGGTCCATAGTGTGAGGGTGGTTGTGTTGTGGTCCATAGTGTGAGGGTGGTTGTGTTGTGGTCCATAGTGTGAGGGTGGTTGTGTTGTGGTCCATAGTGTGGGGTGGTTGTGTTGTGGTCCATAGTGTGAGGGTGGTTGTGTTGTGGTCCATAGTGTGAGGGGTGGTTGTGTTGTGGTCCATAGTGTGAGGGGTGGTTGTGTTGTGGTCCATAGTGTGAGGGGTGTGTTGTGGTCCATAGTGTGCGGGGTGGTTGTGTTGTGGTCCATAGTGTGAGGGGTGGTTGTGTTGTGGTCCATAGTGTGAGGGGTGGTTGTGTTGTGGTCCATAGTGTGAGGGGTGGTTGTGTTGTGGTCCATAGTGTGAGGGGGATGGTTGTGTTGTGGTCCATAGTGTGAGGGTGGTTGTGTTGTGGTCCATAGTGTGAGGGGTGGTTGTGTTGTGGTCCATAGTGTGAGGGGTGGTTGTGTTGTGGTCCATAGTGTGAGGGGTGGTTGTGTTGTGGTCCATAGTGTGAGGGGTGGTTGTGTTGTGGTCCATAGTGTGAGGGGTGGTTGTGTTGTGGTCCATAGTGTGAGGGTGGTTGTGTTGTGGTCCATAGTGTGAGGTGGTTGTGTTGTGGTCCATAGTGTGGGGTGTTGTGTTGTAGGTCCATAGTGTGGTGGGGTCCATAGTGTGAGGGTGGTTGTGTTGTGGTCCATAGTGTGAGGGGTGGTTGTGTTGTGGTCCATAGTGTGAGGGTGGTTGTGTTGTGGTCCATAGTGTGAGGGGTGGTTGTGTTGTGGTCCATAGTGTGAGGGTGGTTGTGTTGTGGTCCATAGTGTGAGGGGTGGTTGTGTTGTGGTCCATAGTGTGGGGTCCATAGTGTGAGGGGTGGTTGTGTTGTGGTCCATAGTGTGAGGGGTGGTTGTGTTGTGGTCCATAGTGTGAGGGGTGGTTGTGTTGTGGTCCATAGTGTGAGGGGTGGTTGTGTTGTGGTCCATAGTGTGAGGGGTGGTTGTGTTGTGGTCCATAGGGTGGTGTGTTGTGGTCCATAGGTGGTTGTGTTGTGGTCCATAGTGTGAGGGGTGGTTGTGTTGTGGTCCATAGTGTGAGGGGTGGTTGTGTTGTGGTCCATGTGTTGTGGTGTGTGGGTGGTTGTGTTGTGGTCCATAGTGTGAGGGGTGGTTGTGTTGTGGTCCATCGTGTGAGTTGTGGAGTGTGGGGTGGTTGTGTTGTGGTCCATGAGGTGGGTGGTTGTTGGTGTGAGGGTGGTTGTGTTGTGGTCCATAGTGTGAGGGGTGGTTGTGTTGTGGTCCATAGTGTGAGGGGTGGTTGTGTTGTGGTCCATAGTGTGAGGTGGGGTGGTGTGTGTTGTGGTCCATAGTGTGAGGGTGGTTGTGTTGTGGTCCATAGTGAGGGTGGTTGTGTTGTGGTCCATAGTGTGAGGGGTGGTTGTGGTCCATAGTGTGAGGGTGGTTGTGTTGTGGTCCATAGTGTGAGGGTGGTTGTGTTGTGGTCCATAGTGTGAGATTGGTTTGTTGTGGGTGTGGTTGTGTTGTGGTCCATAGTGTGAGGGGTGGTTTGTGTTGTGGTCCATAGTGTAGGGGTGGTTGTGTTGTGGTCCATAGGTGAGGTGGTTGTGGTCCATAGTGTGAGGGGTGGTTGTGTTGTGGTCCATAGTGTGAGGGGTGGTTGTGTTGTGGTCCATAGTGTGAGGGGTGGTTGTGTTGTGGTCCATAGTGTGAGGGGTGGTTGTGTTGTGGTCCATAGTGTGAGGGGTGGTTGTGTTGTGGTCCATAGTGTGAGGGGTGGTTGTGTTGTGGTCCATCGTGTGAGGGGTGGTTGTGGTCCATAGTGTGAGGGGTGGTTGTGTTGTGGTCCATCGTGTGAGGGGTGGTTGTGTTGTGGTCCATCGTGTGAGGGGTGGTTGTGGTCCATAGTGTGAGGGGTGGTTGTGTTGTGGTCCATAGTGTGAGGGGTGGTCGTGTTGTGGTCCATAGTGTGAGGGGTGGTCGTGTTGTGGTCCATAGTGTGAGGGGTGGTTGTGTTGTGGTCCATAGTGTGAGGGGTGGTTGTGTTGTGGTCCATAGTGTGAGGGGTGGTTGTGTGAGGGGTGGTGTGTTGTCCATAGTGTGAGGGGTGGTTGTGTTGTGGTCCATAGTGTGAGGGTGGTTGTGTTGTGGTCCATAGTGTGTCCATCGTGTGAGGGGGGTGGTTGTGTTGTGGTCCATAGTGTGAGGGGGTGGTTGTGTTGTGGTCCATAGTGTGAGGGGTGGTTGTGTTGTGGTCCATAGTGTGAGGGGTGGTTGTGTTGTGGTCCATAGTGTGAGGGGTGGTTGTGTTGTGGTCCATAGTGTGAGGGTGGTGTGTTGTGGTCCATAGTGTGAGGGGTGGTTGTGTTGTGGTCCATAGTGTGGGGTGGTTGTGTTGTGGTCCATATGAGGGGTGGTTGTGTTGTGGTCCATAGTGTGGTGGTTGTGTTGTGGTCCATAGTGTGAGGGTGGTTGTGTTGTGGTCCATAGTGTGAGGGGGGTTGTGTTGTGGTCCATAGTGTGAGGGGTGGTTGTGTTGTGGTCCATAGTGTGAGGGGTGGGTGTTGTGTCCATAGTGTGAGGGTGGTTGTGTTGTGGTCCATAGTGTGAGGGTGGTTGTGTTGTGGTCCATAGTGTGAGGGGTGGTTGTGTTGTGGTCCATCGTGAGAGGGTGGTTGGGTGGTCCATAGTGTGAGGGGTGGTTGTGTTGTGGTCCATAGTGTGAGGGGTGGTTGTGTTGTTGTCCATAGTGTGAGGAGGGGTGGTTGTGTTGTGGTCCATAGTGTGAGGGGTGGTTGTGTTGTGGTCCATAGTGTGAGGGGTGGTTGTGTTGTGGTCCATAGTGTGAGGGGTGGTTGTGTTGTGGTCCATGAGTGTGAGGGTGGTTGTGTTGTGGTCCATAGTGTGAGGGGTGGTTGTGTTGTGGTCCATGTGTGTGGTCCATAGTGAGGGGTGGTTGTGTTGTGGTCCATAGTGTGAGGGGTGGTTGTGTTGTGGTCCATAGTGTGAGGGTGGTTGTGTTGTGGTCCATAGTGTGAGGGTGGTTGTGTTGTGGTCCATAGTGTGAGGGTGGTTGTGTTGTGGTCCATAGTGTGAGGGGTGGTTGTGTTGTGGTCCATAGTGTGAGGGGTGGTTGTGTTGTGGTCCATAGTGTGAGGGGTGGTTGTGTTGTGGTCCATAGTGTGAGGGGTGGTTGTGTTGTGGTCCATAGTGTGAGGGGTGGTTGTGTTGTGGTCCATAGTGTGAGGGTGGGTGGTTGTGGTCCATAGTGTGAGGGGTTGTGGTCCATAGTGTGAGGGGTGGTTGTGTTGTGGTCCATAGTGTGAGGGGTGGTTGTGTTGTGGTCCATAGTGTGAGGGGTGGTTGTGTTGTGGTCCATAGTGTGAGGGGTGGTTGTGTTGTGGTCCATAGTGTGAGGGGTGGTTGTGTTGTGGTCCATCGTGTGAGGGGTGGTTGTGGTCCATAGTGTGAGGGGTGGTTGTGTTGTGGTCCTATCTATGGGTCAGTGTTAGTGTGAGGGGATGTTTGTGTTGTGGTCCATAGTGTGAGGGGTGGTTTGTGTTGTGGTCCATCGTGTGAGGGTGGTTGTGTTGTGGTCCATCGTGTGAGGGGTGGTTGTGTTGTGGTCCATCGTGAGAGGGTGGTTGTGTTGTGGTCCATAGTGTGAGGGTGGTTGTGTTGTGGTCCATAGTGTGAGGGTGGTTGTGTTGTGGTCCATAGTGTGAGGGTGGTTGTGTTGTGGTCCATAGTGTGAGGGTGGTTGTGTTGTGGTCCATAGTGTGAGGGTGGTTGTGTTGTGGCCCATAGTGTGGGGGGTGGTTGTGTTGTGGCCCATAGTGTGAGGGGTGGTCCATTGTGTTGTGGTCCATGAGTGAGGGGGTGGTTGTGTTGTGGTCCATAGTGTGAGGGGTTTGTGTTGTGGTCCATAGTGTGAGGGGTGGTTGTGTTGTGGTCCATAGTGTGAGGGGTGGTTGTGTTGTGGTCCATAGTGTGAGTGGTGTGTTGTGGTCCATAGTGTGAGGGTGGTTGTGTTGTGGTCCATAGTGTGAGGGATGGTTGTGTTGTGGTCCATAGTGTGAGGGGTGGTTGTGTTGTGGTCCATAGTGTGAGGGGTGGTTGTGTTGTGGTCCATAGTGTGAGGGGCGGTTGTGTTGTGGTCCATAGTGTGAGGGGTGGTTGTGTTGTGGTCCATAGTGTGAGGGGCGGTTGTGTTGTGGTCCATCGTGTGAGGGGTGGTTGTGGTCCATAGTGTGAGGGGTGGTTGTGTTGTGGTCTATCTATGGGTCAGTGTTAGTGTAAGGGATGTTTGTGTTGTGGTCCATCGTGTGAGGGGTGGTTGTGTTGTGGTCCATCGTGTGAGGGGTGGTTGTGTTGTGGTCCATCGTGAGAGGGGTGGTTGTGTTTTGGTCCATCGTGAGAGGGGTGGTTGTGTTGTGGTCCATAGTGTGAGGGGTGGTTGTGCTGTGGTCCATAGTGTGAGGGGTGGTTGTGCTGTGGTCCATAGTGTGAGGGGTGGTTGTGTTGTGGTCCATAGTGTGAGGGGTGGTTGTGTTGTGGTCCATAGTGTGAGGGGTGGTTGTGTTGTGGTCCATAGTGTGAGGGGTGGTTGTGTTGTGGTCCATAGTGTGAGGGTGGTTGTGTTGTGGTCCATAGTGTGAGGGTGGTTGTGTTGTGGTCCATAGTGTGAGGGTGGTGTGTTGTGGTCCATAGTGTGAGGGATGGTTGTGTTGTGGTCCATAGTGTGAGGGGTGGTTGTGTTGTAGTCCATAGTGAGGGGTGGTTGTGTTGTGGTCCATAGTGTGAGGGGTGGTTGTGTTGTGGTCCATCGTGTGAGGGTGGTTGTGGTGGTCCATAGTGTGAGGGGTGTTGTGGTCCATAGTGTGAGGGGTGGTTGTGTTGTGGTCCATGAGGGGGTTGTGTTGTGTGAGGGTGGTTGTGTTGTGGTCCATAGTGTGAGGGTGGTTGTGTTGTGGTCCATAGTGTGAGGTGGTGTGTTGTGGTCCATAGTGTGAGGGGTGGTTGTGTTGTGGTCCATAGTGTGAGGGTGGTTGTGTTGTGGTCCATAGTGTGAGGGGTGGTTGTGTTGTGGTCCATAGTGTGAGGGGTGGTTGTGTTGTGGTCCATAGTGTGAGGGGGGTTGTGTTGTGGTCCATAGTGTGAGGGGTGGTTGTGTTGTGGTCCATAGTGTGAGGGGTGGTTGTGTTGTGGTCCATAGTGTGAGGGGGTGTGTTGTGGTCCATAGTGTGAGGGGTGGTTGTGTTGTGGTCCATAGTGTAGTGTGAGAGGGGTTTGTGTTGTGGTCCATAGTGTGAGGGGTGGTTGTGTTGTGGTCCATAGTGTGAGGGGTGGTTGTGTTGTGGTCCATAGTGTGAGGGGTGGTTGTGTTGTGGTCCATAGTGTGAGGGGTGGTTGTGTTGTGGTCCATGGGGGGTGGTAGTGAGGGGTGTGTTGTGGTCCATAGTGTGAGGGGTGGTTGTGTTGTGGTCCATAGTGTGAGGGGTGGTGTGTTGTGGTCCATAGTGTGAGGGGGTTGTGTGTTGTGGTCCATAGAGGGGTGGTTGTGTTGTGGTCCATAGTGTGAGGGGTGGTTGTGTTGTGGTCCATAGTGTGAGGGGTGGTTGTGTTGTGGTCCATAGTGTGAGGGGTGGTTGTGTTGTGGTCCATAGTGTGAGGGGTGGTTGTGTTGTGGTCCATAGTGTGAGGGTGGTGTGTTGTGGTCCCATAGTGTGAGGGGTGAGGGGTGTGTTGTGGTCCATAGTGTGAGGGGTGGTTGTGTTGTGGTCCATAGTGTGAGGGGTGGTTGTGTTGTGGTCCATCGTGTGAGGGGTGGTTGTGTTGTGGTCCATAGTGTGAGGGGTGGTTGTGTTGTGGTCCATAGTGTGAGGGTGGTTGTGTTGTGGTCCATCGTGTGAGGGTGGTTGTGTTGTGGTCCATAGTGTGAGGGTGGTTGTGTTGTGGTCCATAGTGTGAGGGGTTGTGTTGTGGTCCATCGTGTGAGGGGTGGTTGTGGTCCATAGTGTGAGGGTGGTTGTGTTGTGGTCCATAGTGTGAGGGGTGGTTGTGTTGTGGTCCATAGTGTGAGGGGTGGTTGTGGTCCATAGTGTGAGGGGTGGTTGTGTTGTGGTCCATAGTGTGAGGGGTGGTTGTGGTCCATAGTGTGAGGGGTTCGTGTTGTGGTCCATAGTGTGGGTGGTTGTGTTGTGGGGGTGGTTGTGTTGTGGTCCATAGTGTGAGGGGTGGTTGTGTTGTGGTCCATAGTGTGAGGGGTGGTTGTGTTGTGGTCCATAGTGTGAGGGTGGTTGTGTTGTGGTCCATAGTGTGAGGGGTGGTTGTGTTGTGGTCCATAGTGTGAGGGTGGTTGGTTGTGTTGTGGTCCATAGTGTGAGGGGTGGTTGTGTTGTGGTCCATAGTGTGAGGGTGGTTGTGTTGTGGTCCATAGTGTGAGGGTGGTTGTGTTGTGGTCCATAGTGTGAGGGGTGGTTGTGTTGTGGTCCATAGTGTGAGGGGTGGTTGTGTTGTGGCCCATAGTGTGAGGGTGGTTGTGTTGTGGTCCAGTGTGAGGGTGGTTGTGTTGTGGTCCATAGTGGGGTGGTTGTGTTGTGGTCCATAGTGTGAGGGGTGGTTGTGTTGTGGTCCATAGTGTGAGGGGTGGTTGTGTTGTGGTCCATAGTGTGAGGGGTGGTTGTGTTGTGGTCCATCGTGTGAGGGTGGTTGTGTTGTGGTCCATAGTGTGAGGGTGGTTGTGTTGTGGTCCATAGTGTGAGGGGTGGTTGTGTTGTGGTCCATAGTGTGAGGGTGGTTGTGTTGTGGTCCATAGTGTGAGGGTGGTTGTGTTGTGGTCCATCGTGTGAGGGGTGGTTGTGTTGTGGTCCATAGTGTGAGGGGTGGTTGTGTTGTGGTCCATAGTGTGAGGGGTGGTTGTGTTGTGGTCCATAGTGTGAGGGTGGTTGGTGGTCCATTGAGGGGTGGTTGTGTTGTGGTCCATAGTGTGAGGGGTGGTTGTGTTGTGGTCCATCGTGTGAGGGTGGTTGTGTTGTGGTCCATAGTGTGAGGGTGGTGTGTTGTGGTCCATTGTGAGGGTGGTTGTGTTGTGGTCCATAGTGTGAGGGGCGGTTGTGTTGTGGTCCATTGAGGGGTGTGTTGTGGTCCATCGTGTGAGGGGTCGTTGTGTTGTGGTCCATAGTGTGAGGGGTGGTTGTGTTGTGGTCCATAGTGTGAGGGGTGGTTGTGTTGTGGTCCATAGTGTGAGGGGTGGTTGTGTTGTGGTCCATAGTGTGAGGGGCGGTTGTGTTGTGGTCCATAGTGTGAGGGGCGGTTGTGTTGTGGTCCATCGTGTGAGGGGCGGTTGTGTTGTGGTCCATAGTGTGAGGGGTGGTTGTGTTGTGGTCCATCGTGTGAGGGGTGGTTGTGTTGTGGTCCATAGTGTGAGGGGTGGTTGTGTTGTGGTCCATCGTGTGAGGGGTGGTTGTGTTGTGGTCCATAGTGTGAGGGGTGGTTGTGTTGTGGTCCATCGTGTGAGGGGTGGTTGTGTTGTGGTCCATAGTGTGAGGGGTGGTTGTGTTGTGGTCCATCGTGTGAGGGGTGGTTGTGTTGTGGTCCATAGTGTGAGGGGTGGTTGTGTTGTGGTCCATCGTGTGAGGGGTGGTTGTGTTGTGGTCCATCGTGTGAGGGGTGGTTGTGTTGTGGTCCATAGTGTGAGGGGTGGTTGTGTTGTGGTCCATAGTGTGAGGGGTGGTTGTGTTGTGGTCCATAGTGTGAGGGGTGGTTGTGTTGTGGTCCATAGTGTGAGGGGTGGTTGTGTTGTGGTCCATAGTGTGAGGGGTGGTTGTGTTGTGGTCCATAATGTGAGGGGTGGTCGTGGTCCATACGTACCGGCCGTGGCAGGCTGAGGTTGGCTCCATACCAGTGGAACAGCGCCCTCCAAACCGGCTCTGGCACCGTCTCAAAGTCCCTGCCCGCCACCAGCTGTAAGGACGGGTTCAGCCGGCCTCCCTCCATGGTCAATGAGGGGGCCTGGGGGGGGTACAGGAGAGAGACAGGGGGTCAGAGGAGGACACAGATAAAACACATGACCTTCTCCTCCACTACTGAAGATGGACATACACAGGACATGCCTAATGTCTGGCCGTATCGTCACAGAGCTCAGAGATAAGACCATGGACAGGAGGACAGAGAGAGACCGACAGAGAGAGACAGAGACCAAATTTGAAAGGTTTCAGAGACCTCTCTAATGAGAATAGGCTATCCGTCCTGTTGGGGGAGGACGCAGAGAGCTGTGGGTTGGCAGCGCACTACATTGCTTCCTGCCATTAGATGAGGGACAGTGTCTGACAGACCAACCAACCTGCACATGTCCTCTTTGAGACAGAGAGAGACAGACGGGGGGAGAGAGAGAGAGAGACAGACAGACGGGGAGAGAGAGACAGACAGACGGGGAGAGAGAGACAGACAGACGGGGAGAGAGAGACAGACAGACGGGGAGAGAGAGACAGACAGACGGGGAGAGAGAGACAGACAGACGGGGAGAGAGAGAGACAGACAGACGGGGAGAGAGACAGACGGAGAGAGAGAGACAGACGGAGAGAGAGAGACAGACGGAGAGAGAGAGACAGACGGAGAGAGAGAGACAGACGGAGAGAGAGAGACAGACGGAGAGAGAGAGAGACAGACGGGGGAGAGAGAGACAGACAGGGGGAGAGAGAGACAGACAGGGGGAGAGAGAGACAGACAGGGGGAGAGAGAGACAGACGGGGAGAGAGAGACAGACGGGGGGGGGAGAGAGAGAGAGAGAGAGAGGGGGGGAGAGAGACAGACAGACGGGGAGAGAGAGACAGACAGACGGGGAGAGAGAGACAGACAGACGGGGAGAGAGAGACAGACAGACGGGGAGAGAGAGAGACAGACGGGGAGAGAGAGAGACAGACAGACGGGGAGAGAGAGAGACAGACGGAGAGAGAGAGACAGACGGAGAGAGAGAGACAGACGGAGAGAGAGAGACAGACGGAGAGAGAGAGACAGACGGGGAGAGAGAGACAGACAGACGGGGAGAGAGAGACAGACAGACGGGGGAGAGAGAGACAGACAGACGGGGAGAGAGAGACAGACAGACGGGGAGAGAGAGACAGACAGACGGGGAGAGAGAGACAGACAGACGGGGAGAGAGAGACAGACAGACGGGGAGAGAGAGAGACAGACGGGGAGAGAGAGAGACAGACGGGGAGAGAGAGAGACAGACGGGGAGAGAGAGAGACAGACGGAGAGAGAGAGACAGACGAGGAGAGAGAGACAGACGGGGAGAGAGAGACAGACGGGGAGAGAGAGACAGACAGGGGGAGAGAGAGACAGACAGACGGGGAGAGAGAGACAGACAGACGGGGAGAGAGAGACAGACAGACGGGGAGAGAGAGACAGACAGACGGGGAGAGAGAGACAGACAGACGGGGAGAGAGAGACAGACAGACGGGGAGAGAGAGACAGACAGACGGGGAGAGAGAGAGACAGACGGGGAGAGAGAGAGACAGACGGAGAGAGAGAGAGACAGACGGAGAGAGAGAGACAGACGGAGAGAGAGAGACAGACGGAGAGAGAGAGACAGACGAGAGAGAGAGAGACAGACGGAGAGAGAGACAGACGGGGGAGAGAGAGAGACAGACGGGGAGAGAGAGAGACAGACGGGAGAGAGACAGACAGACGGGGAGAGAGAGACAGACAGACGGGAGAGAGAGACAGACAGACGGGGGAGAGAGAGAGACAGACGGGGGAGAGAGAGACAGACGGGAGAGAGAGAGAGACGGGGAGAGAGACGGGGAGAGAGAGAGAGACGGGGAGAGAGAGAGAGACGGGGGGAGAGAGAGAGACAGACGGGGAGAGAGAGACAGACGGGGAGAGAGAGACAGACGGGGAGAGAGAGACAGACAGACGGGGAGAGAGAGACAGACAGACGGGGAGAGAGAGACAGACAGACGGGGAGAGAGAGACAGACAGACGGGGAGAGAGAGACAGACAGACGGGGAGAGAGAGAGAGACAGACGGGGAGAGAGAGAGAGACAGACGGGGAGAGAGAGAGAGACAGACGGGGAGAGAGAGAGAGACAGACGGGGAGAGAGAGAGAGACAGACGGGGAGAGAGAGAGAGACAGACGGGGAGAGAGAGAGAGACAGACGGGGAGAGAGAGAGAGACAGACGGGGAGAGAGAGACAGACGGGGAGAGAGAGACAGGCGGGGAGAGAGAGACAGACAAGGGAGAGAGAGACAGACGGGGAGAGAGACAGACGGGGAGAGAGAGACAGACGGGGAGAGAGAGACAGACGGGGGAGAGGGAGACAGACGGGGAGAGAGGGAGACAGACGGGGAGAGAGGAGACAGACGGGGAGAGAGGAGACAGACGGAGAGAGAGAGACAGACGGGGAGAGAGAGACAGACGGGGGAGAGAGAGACAGACGGGGAGAGAGAGACAGACGGGAGAGGGAGACAGACGGGGAGAGACAGACAGACGGGGAGAGAGAGACAGACGGGGAGAGAGAGACAGAAGCGGAGAGAGAGAGACAGACGGGGAGAGAGAGACAGACGGGGAGAGAGAGACAGACGGGGAGAGAGAGAGACAGACGGGGAGAGAGAGACAGACGGGGAGAGAGAGACAGACGGGGAGGGAGAGAGACAGACGGGGAGAGAGAGACAGACGGGGAGAGAGAGACAGACGGGGAGGGAGAGAGACAGACGGGGAGAGAGAGACAGACGGGGAGAGAGGGACAGACGGGGAGAGAGGGACAGACGGGGGGGGGGGAGACAGACGGGGGAGAGAGAGACAGACGGGGGAGAGAGAGACAGACGGGGAGAGAGAGACAGACGGGGAGAGAGAGACAGACGGGGAGAGAGAGACAGACGGGGGAGAGAGAGACAGACGGGGAGAGAGAGAGACAGACGGGGAGAGAGAGAGACAGACGGGGAGAGAGACAGACAGGGGGAGAGAGACAGACGGGGAGAGGGAGACAGACGGGGAGAGGGAGACAGACGGGGAGAGGGAGACAGACGGGGAGAGGGAGACAGACGGGGAGAGGGAGACAGACGGGGAGAGGGAGACAGACGGGGAGAGACAGACAGACGGGGAGAGAGAGACAGACGGGGAGAGAGAGAGACAGACGGGGAGAGAGAGAGACAGACGGGGAGAGAGAGAGACAGACGGGGAGAGAGAGAGACAGACGGGGAGAGAGACAGACGGGGAGAGAGAGACAGACGGGGAGAGAGAGACAGACGGGGAGAGACAGACAGACGGGGAGAGAGAGACAGACGGGGAGAGAGAGAGACAGACGGGGAGAGAGAGAGACAGACGGGGAGAGAGACAGACGGGGAGAGGGAGACAGACGGGGAGAGACAGACAGACGGGGAGAGAGAGACAGACGGGGAGGGAGAGAGACAGACGGGGAGAGAGAGAGACAGACGGGGAGAGAGAGAGACAGACGGGGAGAGAGAGACAGACGGGGAGAGAGAGAGACAGACGGGGAGAGAGAGACAGACGGGGAGAGAGAGACAGACGGGGAGAGAGAGACAGACGGGGAGAGAGAGACAGACGGGGAGAGAGAGACAGACGGGGGAGAGAGAGACAGACGGGGAGAGAGAGACAGACGGGGAGAGAGGGACAGACGGGGAGAGAGAGAGACAGACGGGGAGAGAGAGACAGACGGGGGAGAGAGAGACAGACGGGGAGAGAGGGACAGACGGGGAGAGAGAGACAGACGGGGAGAGAGAGACAGACGGGGAGAGAGAGACAGACGGGGAGAGAGAGAGACAGACGGGGAGAGGGAGACAGACGGGGAGAGAGAGAGACAGACGGGGAGAGAGAGACAGACGGGGAGAGAGGGACAGACGGGGAGAGGGAGACAGACGGGGAGAGAGAGACAGACGGGGAGAGAGAGAGACAGACGGGGAGAGAGAGAGACAGACGGGGAGAGAGACAGACGGGGAGAGAGAGAGACAGACGGGGAGAGAGAGAGACAGACGGGGAGAGAGAGACAGACGGGAGAGAGAGAGACAGACGGGAGAGAGAGACAGACGGGGGAGAGAGAGACAGACGGGGGAGAGAGAGACAGACGGGGGAGAGAGAGACAGACGGGGAGAGAGAGACAGACGGGGGAGAGAGATAGACGAACGATTGGATGGAATAAAAACATTTTCTCTTTGAACTTAAATCAACAACTTGATGTTGGAAAATGTACAAGACGATGTATTAGATGTAACCACTATTTAATATAGGGGGCAAACACACACCTTCATGGGGTCTGTGTTGACCAGGGGCTGGTTGTCGATGGCTCCAGGCCTCTGAGCTGCCAGATGGGACTGAGGGAGGGAGGGGATGTGGCCGTTGGCCCCGGAGAAACACTGGTTGTTGTCTGACACGTTGTGTTGCCGGGCAAAAGAGGTCTCTGTGGCTGAGGGGCCGGCCTGGGGGGTCACCACTGTGGGAGGGGTGACGGAATCAGAGTAACACACTTTACAGTCAGGTTCAAGTACCCTTAGAGGGGATGTAGTAAAAGGTTAAAACTAGTTTATAAAAACAGTAAAGGCCTGGTACTCAGGGCTCTAACTACCATCAGGTCCTAATGATCTGGTACTCAGGGCTCTAACAACCATCAGGCTCTAATGGCCTGGTACTCAGGGCTCTAACGACCATCAGGTCCTAATGATCTGGTACTCAGGGCTCTAACTACCATCAGGTCCTAATGATCTGGTACTCAGGGCTCTAACAACCATCAGGCTCTAATGGTCTGGTACTCAGGGCTCTAACTACCATCAGGTCCTCATGGTCTGGTACTCAGGGCTCTAACGACCATCAGGCTCTAATGGCCTGGTACTCAGGGCTCTAACGACCATCAGGTCCTAATGGTCTGGTACTCAGGGCTCTAACTACCATCAGGTCCTAATGGTTTGGTACTCAGGGCTCTAACTACCATCATGCTCTAATGGCCTGGTACTCAGGGCTCTAACTACCATCAGGTCCTAATGGTCTGGTATTCAGGGCTCTAACTACCATCAGGTCCTAATGGTTTGGTACTCAGGGCTCTAACTACCATCATGCTCTAATGGCCTGGTACTCAGGGCTCTAACTACCATCAGGTCCTAATGGTTTGGTACTCAGGGCTCTAACTACCATCATGCTCTAATGGCCTGGTACTCAGGGCTCTAACTACCATCATGCTCTAATTGCCTGGTACTCAGGGCTCTAGCTCCCATCAGGTCCTAATGGCCTGGTACTCAGGGCTCTAACTACCATCAGGTCCTAATGGCCTGGTACTCAGGGCTCTAACTACCATCAGGTCCTAATGGTCTGGTACTCAGGGCTCTAATGACCATCAGGCCCTAATGGCCTGGTACTCATCAGGGCTCTAATGACCTTCAGGCTCTAATGGCCTGGTACTCATCAGGGCTCTAATGACTATCAGGCCCTAATGGCCTGGTACTCATCAGGGCTCTAATGACCATCAGGCTCTAATGGTCTGGTACTCAGGGCTCTAACTACCATCAGGTCCTAATGGTCTGGTACTCATGGCTCTAACTACCATCAGGTCCTAATGGCCTGGTACTCAGGGCTCTAACGACCATCAGGTCCTAATGACCTGGTACTCAGGGCTCTAACTACCATCAGGTCCTAATGGTCTGGTACTCAGGGCTCTAACTACCATCAGGTCCTAATGGTCTGGTACTCAGGGCTCTAATGACCATCAGGTCCTAATGGCCTGGTACTCAGGGCTCTAACTACCATCATGCTCTAATGGCCTGGTACTCAGGGCTCTAACTACCATCAGGTCCTAATGGTCTGGTACTCAGGTCTCTAATGACCATCAGGTCCTAATGGCCTGGTACCATCAGGTCCTAATGGCCTGGTACTCAGGGCTCTAGCTCCCATCAGGTCCTAATGGTCTGGTACTCAGGGCTCTAACTACCATCAGGCTCTAATGGTCTGGTACTCAGGGCTCTAACTACCATCAGGTCCTAATGATCTGGTACTCAGGGCTCTAACTACCATCAGGCTCTAATGGTCTGGTACTCAGGGCTCTAACTACCATCAGGTCCTCATGGTCTGGTACTCAGGGCTCTAACGACCATCAGGCTCTAATGGCCTGGTACTCAGGGCTCTAACGACCATCAGGTCCTAATGGTCTGGTACTCAGGGCTCTAACTACCATCAGGCTCTAATGGCCTGGTACTCAGGGCTCTAACTACCATCAGGTCCTAATGGTCTGGTACTCAGGGCTCTAACTACCATCAGGTCCTAATGGTTTGGTACTCAGGGCTCTAACTACCATCATGCTCTAATGGCCTGGTACTCAGGGCTCTAACTACCATCATGCTCTAATGGCCTGGTACTCAGGGCTCTAACTACCATCAGGTCCTAATGGTCTGGTACTCAGGGCTCTAACTACCATCAGGTCCTAATGGTTTGGTACCCAGGGCTCTAACTACCATCATGCTCTAATGGCCTGGTACTCAGGGCTCTAACTACCATCAGGTCCTAATGGCCTGGTACTCAGGGCTCTAACTACCATCATGCTCTAATGGCCTGGTACTCAGGGCTCTAACTACCATCAGGTCCTAATGGTCTGGTACTCAGGTCTCTAATGACCATCAGGTCCTAATGGCCTGGTACTCAGGGCTCTAGCTCCCATCAGGTCCTAATGGTCTGGTACTCAGGGCTCTAACTACCATCAGGCTCTAATGGTCTGGTACTCAGGGCTGGTGACTCAGGGCTCTAAGACCCAGGTCACTACCATCATTTGGTTCTTTAACACACACACATATTCATCACCTCCTCCCTGCAGGGCCATTATAAGGTTAACAATGTGGGGACACACAAATTAACTTCTGTCTTGGTGCATGCATTTTATACTTATCAATGTTGTGGACTGAGCGCATCATTTGTTTGTTCTGTTTCTCTCTCTCCATCTCTGTAGCTTCCGGGTATGCTGGTAAAAGGACCATCAGGAGCTCATTGGGGCTCTTTAAGTGCCTGTCAAATGGCTCTAATGCACATGGGCATATTGAAAGATATTGTCAGTAGTGATGTAATGTTGTAAATGTTATGTTGTGATATTGTTTACTCAGGGCTCTAAAACCTAATGGTCTGTTGCTAACTACCATGTATATCCTTTAGTATGTTTAGTTCATGGAAAATGTATGGTTTGTATTATTCAGGGCTTAATTAACCAGGGTTCATTGTTCTGATGGGGAGGGGCTGGCCCAGGCTCTAACAAAAGGGCCTAACTACTTTCAGTCATGGAAAAAGGGCATTTTAATTGAGCTGTGGATGGGGCCATTGTTTTTAAGCTGTCCCATAAGGTAGACGTTGATGGCAGTACTGTTGTTTTTTGTTCCGGAATTCACTTGTAAATAAACACCTTTGCACAGAATAACTTTTGCGGTTCCGCCATCTTTTTATTTTGATAGAGGTTAGGTTATCCAGTTTAGCCTTCTGGCCTACTCTACGTGACAGGGCTCTAACTACCATCAGGTCCTAATGATCTGGTACTCAGGGCTCTAACAACCATCAGGCTCTAATGGTCTGGTACTCAGGGCTCTAACTGCCATCAGGTCCTCATGGTCTGGTACTCAGGGCTCTAACGACCATCAGGCTCTAATGGCCTGGTACTCAGGGCTCTAACGACCATCAGGTCCTAATGGTCTGGTACTCAGGGCTCTAACGACCATCAGGCTCTAATGGCCTGGTACTCAGGGCTCTAACGACCATCAGGCTCTAATGGCCTGGTACTCAGGGCTCTAACTACCATCAGGTCCTAATGATCTGGTACTCAGGGCTCTAACAACCATCAGGCTCTAATGGTCTGGTACTCAGGGCTCTAACTACCATCAGGTCCTCATGGTCTGGTACTCAGGGCTCTAACGACCATCAGGCTCTAATGGCCTGGTACTCAGGGCTCTAACGACCATCAGGTCCTAATGGTCTGGTACTCAGGGCTCTAACTACCATCAGGTCCTAATGGTTTGGTACTCAGGGCTCTAACTACCATCATGCTCTAATGGCCTGGTACTCAGGGCTCTAACTACCATCATGCTCTAATGGCCTGGTACTCAGGGCTCTAACTACCATCAGGTCCTAATGGTCTGGTACTCAGGGCTCTAACTACCATCAGGTCCTAATGGTTTGGTACCCAGGGCTCTAACTACCATCATGCTCTAATGGCCTGGTACTCAGGGCTCTAACTACCATCATGCTCTAATGGCCTGGTACTCAGGGCTCTAGCTCCCATCAGGTCCTAATGGCCTGGTACTCAGGGCTCTAACTACCATCAGGTCCTAATGGATCTGGTACTCATGGTCTGGGGCTCTAACAACCATCAGGCTCTAATGGCCTGGTACTCAGGGCTCTAACGACCATCAGGTCCTAATGATCTGGTACTCAGGGCTCTAACTACCATCAGGTCCTAATGATCTGGTACTCAGGGCTCTAACGACCATCAGGCTCTAATGGCCTGGTACTCAAGGCTCTAACGACCATCAGGCTCTAATGGCCTGGTACTCAGGGCTCTAACTACCATCAGGTCCTAATGATCTGGTACTCAGGGCTCTAACAACCATCAGGCTCTAATGGTCTGGTACTCAGGGCTCTAACTACCATCAGGTCCTAATGGTCTGGTACTCAGGGCTCTAACTACCATCAGGTCCTAATGGTCTGGTACTCAGGGCTCTAACTACCATCATGCTCTAATGGCCTGGTACTCAGGGCTCTAACTACCATCAGGTCCTAATGGTTTGGTACTCAGGGCTCTAACTACCATCATGCTCTAATGGCCTGGTACTCAGGGCTCTAACTACCATCATGCTCTAATTGCCTGGTACTCAGGGCTCTAGCTCCCATCAGGTCCTAATGGCCTGGTACTCAGGGCTCTAACTACCATCAGGTCCTAATGGCCTGGTACTCAGGGCTCTAACTACCATCAGGTCCTAATGGTCTGGTACTCAGGGCTCTAATGACCATCAGGCTCTAATGGCCTGGTACTCATCAGGGCTCTAATGACTATCAGGCCCTAATGGCCTGGTACTCATCAGGGCTCTAATGACCATCAGGCTCTAATGGTCTGGTACTCAGGGCTCTAACTACCATCAGGTCCTAATGGTCTGGTACTCATGGCTCTAACTACCATCAGGTCCTAATGGCCTGGTACTCAGGGCTCTAACGACCATCAGGTCCTAATGACCTGGTACTCAGGGCTCTAACTACCATCAGGTCCTAATGGTCTGGTACTCAGGGCTCTAACTACCATCAGGTCCTAATGGCCTGGTACTCAGGGCTCTAACTACCATCAGGCTCTAATGGCCTGGTACTCAGGGCTCTAACTACCATCAGGTCCTAATGGTCTGGTACTCAGGTCTCTAATGACCATCAGGTCCTAATGGCCTGGTACTCAGGGCTCTAGCTCCCATCAGGTCCTAATGGTCTGGTACTCAGGGCTCTAACTACCATCAGGCTCTAATGGTCTGGTACTCAGGGCTCTAACTACCATCAGGTCCTAATGGTCTGGTACTCAGGGCTCTAACTACCATCAGGTCCTAATGGTCTGGTACTCAGGGCTCTAACGACCATCAGGCTCTAATGGCCTGGTACTCAGGGCTCTAACGACCATCAGGTCCTAATGGTCTGGTACTCAGGGCTCTAACTACCATCAGGTCCTAATGGTTTGGTACTCAGGGCTCTAACTACCATCATGCTCTAATGGCCTGGTACTCAGGGCTCTAACTACCATCATGCTCTAATGGCCTGGTACTCAGGGCTCTAACTACCATCAGGTCCTAATGGTCTGGTACTCAGGGCTCTAACTACCATCAGGTCCTAATGGTTTGGTACTCAGGGCTCTAACTACCATCATGCTCTAATGGCCTGGTACTCAGGGCTCTAACTACCATCAGGTCCTAATGGTTTGGTACTCAGGGCTCTAACTACCATCATGCTCTAATGGCCTGGTACTCAGGGCTCTAACTACCATCATGCTCTAATGGCCTGGTACTCAGGGCTCTAGCTCCCATCAGGTCCTAATGGCCTGGTACTCAGGGCTCTAACTACCATCAGGTCCTAATGATCTGGTACTCAGGGCTCTAACAACCATCAGGCTCTAATGGCCTGGTACTCAGGGCTCTAACGACCATCAGGTCCTAATGATCTGGTACTCAGGGCTCTAACTACCATCAGGTCCTAATGATCTGGTACTCAGGGCTCTAACGACCATCAGGCTCTAATGGCCTGGTACTCAAGGCTCTAACGACCATCAGGCTCTAATGGCCTGGTACTCAGGGCTCTAACTACCATCAGGTCCTAATGATCTGGTACTCAGGGCTCTAACTACCATCAGGTCCTAATGGTCTGGTACTCAGGGCTCTAACTACCATCAGGTCCTAATGGTTTGGTACTCAGGGCTCTAACTACCATCATGCTCTAATGGCCTGGTACTCAGGGCTCTAACTACCATCATGCTCTAATTGCCTGGTACTCAGGGCTCTAGCTCCCATCAGGTCCTAATGGCCTGGTACTCAGGGCTCTAACTACCATCAGGTCCTAATGGCCTGGTACTCAGGGCTCTAACTACCATCAGGCTCTAATGGCCTGGTACTCATCAGGGCTCTAATGACTATCAGGCCCTAATGGCCTGGTACTCATCAGGGCTCTAATGACCATCAGGCTCTAATGGTCTGGTACTCAGGGCTCTAACTACCATCAGGTCCTAATGGTCTGGTACTCATGGCTCTAACTACCATCAGGTCCTAATGGCCTGGTACTCAGGGCTCTAGCTCCCATCAGGTCCTAATGACCTGGTACTCAGGGCTCTAACTACCATCAGGTCCTAATGGTCTGGTACTCAGGGCTCTAACTACCATCAGGTCCTAATGGTCTGGTACTCAGGTCTCTAATGACCATCAGGTCCTAATGGCCTGGTACTCAGGGCTCTAACTACCATCAGGCTCTAATGGCCTGGTACTCAGGGCTCTAACTACCATCAGGTCCTAATGGTCTGGTACTCAGGTCTCTAATGACCATCAGGTCCTAATGGCCTGGTACTCAGGGCTCTAGCTCCCATCAGGTCCTAATGGTCTGGTACTCAGGGCTCTAACTACCATCAGGCTCTAATGGTCTGGTACTCAGGGCTCTAACTACCATCAGGTCCTAATGGTCTGGTACTCAGGGCTCTAACGACCATCAGGCTCTAATGGCCTGGTACTCAGGGCTCTAACGACCATCAGGTCCTAATGGTCTGGTACTCAGGGCTCTAACTACCATCAGGTCCTAATGGTTTGGTACTCAGGGCTCTAACTACCATCATGCTCTAATGGCCTGGTACTCAGGGCTCTAACTACCATCATGCTCTAATGGCCTGGTACTCAGGGCTCTAACTACCATCAGGTCCTAATGGTCTGGTACTCAGGGCTCTAACTACCATCAGGTCCTAATGGTCTGGTACCCAGGGCTCTAACTACCATCATGCTCTAATGGCCTGGTACTCAGGGCTCTAACTACCATCAGGTCCTAATGGTTTGGTACTCAGGGCTCTAACTACCATCATGCTCTAATGGCCTGGTACTCAGGGCTCTAACTACCATCATGCTCTAATGGCCTGGTACTCAGGGCTCTAGCTCCCATCAGGTCCTAATGGCCTGGTACTCAGGGCTCTAACTACCATCAGGTCCTAATGGTCTGGTACTCAGGGCTCTAACTACCATCATGCTCTAATGGCCTGGTACTCAGGGCTCTAACTACCATCATGCTCTAATGGCCTGGTACTCAGGGCTCTAACTACCATCAGGTCCTAATGGCCTGGTACTCAGGGCTCTAACTACCATCAGGTCCTAATGACCTGGTACTCAGGGCTCTAACTACCATCAGGTCCTAATGGTCTGGTACTCAGGGCTCTAACTGACCATCAGGTCCTAATGGCCTGGTACTCAGGGCTCTAACTACCATCATGCTCTAATGGCCTGGTACTCAGGGCTCTAACTACCATCAGGTCCTAATGGTCTGGTACTCAGGTCTCTAATGACCATCGGGTCCTAATGGCCTGGTACTCAGGGCTCTAGCTCCCATCAGGTCCTAATGGTCTGGTACCCAGGGCTCTAACTACCATCATGCTCTAATGGCCTGGTACTCAGGGCTCTAACTACCATCAGGTCCTAATGGTCTGGTACTCAGGTCTCTAATGACCATCAGGTCCTAATGGCCTGGTACTCAGGGCTCTAGCTGACCATCAGGTCCTAATGGCCTGGTACTCAGGGCTCTAACTCCCATCAGGTCCTAATGGTCTGGTAATGGCTCTAACTACCATCAGGTACTCTCAGGGCTCTAACTACCATCATGGTCTGGTACTCAGGGCTCTAACTACCATCAGGTCCTAATGGTCTGGTACTCAGGGCTAACTACCATCATGCTCTAATGGCCTGGCTCTAACTACCATCAGGTCCTAATGCTACTAGGGCTCTAACCATCAGGCTCTAATGGTCTGGTACTCAGGGCTCTAACTACCATCAGGTCCTAATGGCCTGGTACTCAGGGCTCTAGCTCCCATCAGGTGGGTCTGGTACTCAGGGCTCTAGCTCTAACTACCATCAGGTCCTAATGGCCTGGTACTCAGGGCTCTAGCTACCATCAGGCCTAATGGTCTGGTACTCAGGGCTCTAACTACCATCAGGTCCTAATGGCCTGGTACTCAGGGCTCTAACTACCATCAGGTCCTAATGGTTTGGTACTCAGGGCTCTAACTACCATCATGCTCTAATGGCCTGGTACTCAGGGCTCTAACTCCCATCAGGTCCTAATGGCCTGGTACTCAGGGCTCTAACTACCATCAGGTCCTAATGATCTGGTACTCAGGGGCTAACTACCACAACCATCAGGGCTCTAACTACCATCTCCTAATGGCTGGTACTGGTCACTCTGGGCTCTAACTACCATCAGGTCCTAATGATCTGGTACTCAGGCTCTAACTACCATCAGGCTCTAACTACCATCAGGTCTCTAATGGCCTGGTACTCAGGGCTCTAACTACCATCAGGCCTAATGATCTGGTACTCAGGGCTCTAACTACCATCAGGTCCTAATGGTTTGGTACTCAGGGCTCTAACTACCATCATGCTCTAATGGCCTGGTACTCAGGGGTCTGGTACTAATGGCCTGGTACTCAGGGCTCTAGCTCCCATCAGGTCCTAATGGCCTGGTACTCAGGGCTCTAACTACCATCAGGTCCTAATGGTCTGGTACTCAGGGATCTAACTACCATCATGCTCTAATGGCCTGGTACTCAGGGCTCTAACTACCATCATGCTCTAATGGCCTGGTACTCAGGGCTCTAGCTCCCATCAGGTCCTAATGGCCTGGTACTCAGGGCTCTAACTACCATCAGGTCCTAATGGCCTGGTACTCAGGGCTCTAACTACCATCAGGTCCTAATGGTCTGGTACTCAGGGCTCTAATGACCATCAGGCCCTAATGGCCTGGTACTCATCAGGACTCTAATGACCATCAGGCTCTAATGGTCTGGTACTCAGGGCTCTAACTACCATCAGGTCCTAATGGTCTGGTACTCATGGCTCTAACTACCATCAGGTCCTAATGGCCTGGTACTCATGGCTCTAACTACCATCAGGTCCTAATGGCCTGGTACTCAGGGCTCTAACGACCATCAGGTCCTAATGACCTGGTACTCAGGGCTCTAACTACCATCAGGTCCTAATGGTCTGGTACTCAGGGCTCTAATGACCATCAGGTCCTAATGGCCTGGTACTCAGGGCTCTAACTACCATCATGCTCTAATGGCCTGGTACTCAGGGCTCTAACTACCATCAGGTCCTAATGGTCTGGTACTCAGGTCTCTAATGACCATAGGGTCCTAATGGCCTGGTACTCAGGGCTCTAGCTCCCATCAGGTCCTAATGGTCTGGTACCCAGGGCTCTAACTACCATCATGCTCTAATGGCCTGGTACTCAGGGCTCTAACTACCATCAGGTCCTAATGGTCTGGTACTCAGGTCTCTAATGACCATCAGGTCCTAATGGCCTGGTACTCAGGGCTCTAGCTCCCATCAGGTCCTAATGGCCTGGTACTCAGGGCTCTAGCTCCCATCAGGTCCTAATGGTCTGGTACTCAGGGCTCTAACTACCATCAGGCTCTAATGGCCTGGTACTCAGGGCTCTAGCTCCCATCAGGCTCTAATGGTCTGGTACTCAGGGCTCTAGCTCCCTAGTGGCCTGTCTGGTACTCAGGGCTCTAGCTCCCATCAGGTCCTAATGGCCTGGTACTCAGGGCTCTAGCTCCCTAGTGGCATGTCTGGTACTCAGGGCTCTAGCTCCCATCAGGTCCTAATGGCCTGGTACTCAGGGCTCTAGCTCCCTAGTGGCCTGTCTGGTACTCAGGGCTCTAGCTCCCATCAGGTCCTAATGGCCTGGTACTCAGGGCTCTAACTACCATCAGGTCCTAATGGTTTGGTACCCAGGGCTCTAACTACCATCATGCTCTAATGGCCTGGTACTCAGGGCTCTAGCTCCCATCAGGTCCTAATGGCCTGGTACTCAGGGCTCTAACTACCATCAGGTCCTAATGATCTGGTACTCAGGGCTCTAACAACCATCAGGCTCTAATGGCCTGGTACTCAGGGCTCTAACGACCATCAGGTCCTAATGATCTGGTACTCAGGGCTCTAACTACCATCAGGTCCTAATGATCTGGTACTCAGGGCTCTAACGACCATCAGGCTCTAATGGCCTGGTACTCAAGGCTCTAACGACCATCAGGCTCTAATGGCCTGGTACTCAGGGCTCTAACTACCATCAGGTCCTAATGATCTGGTACTCAGGGCTCTAACAACCATCAGGCTCTAATGGTCTGGTACTCAGGGCTCTAACTACCATCAGGTCCTAATGGTCTGGTACTCAGGGCTCTAACTACCATCAGGTCCTAATGGCCTGGTACTCAGGGCTCTAACTACCATCATGCTCTAATGGCCTGGTACTCAGGGCTCTAACTACCATCAGGTCCTAATGGTCTGGTACTCAGGGCTCTAACTACCATCAGGGCTCTAATGGCCTGGTACTCAGGGCTCTAACTACCATCATGCTCTAATGGCCTGGTACTCAGGGCTCTACCATCTCCCATCAGGTCCTACCATCATGGCCTGGTACTCAGGGCTCTAACTACCATCAGGTCCTAATGGCCTGGTACTCAGGGCTCTAACTACCATCAGGTCCTAATGGTCTGGTACTCAGGGCTCTAATGACCATCAGGCTCTAATGACCTGGTACTCATCAGGGCTCTAATGACTATCAGGCCCTAATGGCCTGGTACTCATCAGGGCTCTAATGACCATCAGGCTCTAATGGTCTGGTACTCAGGGCTCTAACTACCATCATGCTCTAATGGCCTGGTACTCAGGGCTCTAGCTCCCATCAGGTCCTAATGGCCTGGTACTCAGGGCTCTAACTACCATCAGGTCCTAATGGCCTGGTACTCAGGGCTCTAACTACCATCAGGCTCTAACTACCATCTCCTATGGCCTGGTGGCCATCAGGTCCTAATGGTCATCAGGGCTCTAATGACCATCAGGCCCTAATGGCCTGGTACTCATCAGGGCTCTAATGACCATCAGGCCTAATGGTCTGGTACTCAGGGCTCTAACTACCATCAGGTCCTAATGGTCTGGTACTCATGGCTCTAACTACCATCAGGTCCTAATGGCCTGGTACTCAGGGCTCTAACGACCATCAGGTCCTAATGACCTGGTACTCAGGGCTCTAACTACCATCAGGTCCTAATGGTCTGGTACTCAGGGCTCTAACTACCATCAGGTCCTAATGGTCTGGTACTCAGGTCTCTAATGACCATCAGGTCCTAATGGCCTGGTACTCAGGGCTCTAACTACCATCAGGCTCTAATGGCCTCAGGGTACCTCTAATGGCCTGGTACTCAGGGCTCTAGCTCCATCAGGGCCTAATGGTCTGGTACTCAGGTCTCTAGCTGACCATCAGGTCCTAATGGCCTGGTACTCAGGGCTCTAGCTCCCTAGTGGCCTGTCTGGTACTCAGGGCTCTAGCTCCCATCAGGTCCTAATGGCCTGGTACTCAGGGCTCTAGCTCCCTCTAGTGGCCAGTCTGGGAACTGACCTGTGCTTTGGGTCTCTGTGGCTTCAGAGGACACAGCATCAGGGGACCTCTCCTCTGAGGGGCTGGCTGGGCCGGGGACCCCCAGACCTTCACCTACCCCTGGCTCCAGGGGGGAAGGCTCGACGGTCGCAGAGGCCTGAGGATTCCTCAGAGAGGAGAGGATAGAGGGCTGATCCACCAGGATGGACTTGTGGTCCTGGGGAGAGAGAGGAGAGGATGGTCAGTAACCTTGGCTGTTGTGATTATCATATTCTGCTCTTCAACTTAAGTTAGGCTTCCCAAACGACACCCCACTTCCTGCGTAGTGCACTTGGCACCCCACTCCCTGCGTAGTGCACTTGGCACCCTATCCCCTACGTAGGGCACTTGCCACCCTATCCCCTACGTAGTTCACTTGGCACCCTATTCCCTATGTAGTGCACTATTCCTCTGTTTTTCTCTTGGCACCCTATCCTCTATGTAGTGCTCTTGGCACCCTATCCCCTATGTAGCGCACTTGGCACCCTATCCCCTACGTAGCGCACTACGTTTGACCCCACGGGCCCTGGTGTCATTTGGGACACAGATTTGGACTTTGGACTCACATAGTTGATGTGGTCCTTCCACAGCTTCCACCACTGGCTAAGTTAGGCTTCCCAAACGACACCCCACTCCCAACATAGGGCACTTGGCACCCCCCTCCCAACATCGGGCACTTGGCACCCTATCCCCTATGTAGTGCACTGGGCACCCTATCCCCTCTATGTGGTACACTTGGTACCCTATCCCCTCTATGTGGTGCACTGGGCACCCTATCCCCTATGTAGTGCACTTGGCACCCTATTACCTATGTCGGGCACTTGGCACCCTATTCCCTATGTGGTGCACTTGGCACCACCCTCCCTACGTAGGGCACTTGGCACCCTATTCCCTATGTAGCGCACTTGGCACCCTATTCCCTATGTGGTGCACTTGGCACCCTATCCCCTACGTAGGGCACTTGGCACCCTATCCCCTACGTAGTTCACTTGGCATCCTATCCCCTACGTAGTTCACTTGGCACCCTATTCCCTATGTGGTGCACTTGGCACCACCCTCTTTACGTAGGGCACTTGGCACCCTATCCCCTATGTAGCGCACTACGTTTGACCCCACGGGCCCTGGTGTCATTTGGGACACAGATTTGGACTTCGACTCACATAGTTGACGTGGTCCTTCCACAGCTTCCACCACTGGCTGGAGATGAGGAACCTGTTCTCACCAGGCTGAAGCACATGTCTGGCCTCTCTGTCCAGCCACCCCCTGAACACACACCACACCACACCACACCACACCACACCACACACCACACACACACCACACACCACACACACACACACACACACGAGATTGCAGAGCTTTAAAAAGTGTAGAGGTGTACAACACAAGAGTTCATCGGGAGATGTTTATACCTGATGATTTGTCCCTCCTCGTCAGGAGTAGCAGGCCGAAGGCCCAGGACAATGTGGGACACCTGCAGAAAACACACACAGAAAGTCAACTACAAAACAGAGACACACACACACCTGGAACAAACCACAAAATGAATGTGTGTGTGTGTGTGTGTGTGTGTGTGTGTGTGTGTGTGTGTGTGTGTTTTCTGACCTGGAACAGCAGGTTGAGGAACTCGTTGGCCAGAGCGCTCTTCACACTCCAGATCTGGTAGTCCTCTAGGGTCAGGTGACCCAGCTGTGTGTGCGGAGGTCAAAGGTTAGGGTCAAATACAACAAGGACTAAATGTCAGTGGACAGCAGTCGCATTATGAGAAGTATAGTCCCAAACACATTACAGACATAAAAATACATTTTTTTTTTTTTTTTAACTAGGCAAGTCAGTTAATAACAAATTCTTCTTTACATTGACGGCCTACCGGGGAACAGTGGCTTTGTTCAGGGGCAGAACAACATATTTGTACCTTGTCAGCTCGGGGATTTGATCCAGCAACCTTTCGGTTACTGGCCCAATGCTCTAAACCACTAGGCTACCTGCCGTCCCTCCACTCTAACCACTAGGCTACCTGCCGTCCCTACACTCTAACCACTAGGCTACCTGCCGTCCCTACACTCTAACCACTAGGCTACCTGCCGTCCCTCCACTCTAACCACTAGGCTACCTGCCGCCCCTCCACTCTAACCACTAGGCTACCTGCCGCCCCTACACTCTAACCACTAGGCTACCTGCCGTCCCTCCACTCTAACCACTAGGCTACCTGCCGTCCCTCCACTCTAACCACTAGGCTACCTGCCGTCCCTCCACTCTAACCACTAGGCTACCTGCCGTCCCTACACTCTAACCACTAGGCTACCTGCCGTCCCTCCACTCTAACCACTAGGCTACCTGCCGTCCCTCCACTCTAACCACTAGTCTACCTGCCGTCCCTCCACTCTAACCACTAGGCTACCTGCCGCCCCTCCACTCTAACCACTAGGCTACCTGCCGTCCCTCCACTCTAACCACTAGGCTACCTGCCTGCGCCTCCACTCTAACCACTAGGCTACCTGCCGTCCCTCCACTCTAACCACTAGGCTACCTGCCTGCGCCTCCACTCTAACCACTAGGCTACCTGCCGTCCCTCCACTCTAACCACTAGGCTACCTGCCGTCCCTCCACTCTAACCACTAGGCTACCTGCCGTCCCTACACTCTAACCACTAGGCTACCTGCCGTCCCTCCACTCTAACCACTAGGCTACCTGCCGTCCCTCCACTCTAACCACTAGGCTACCTGCCGCCCCTCCACTCTAACCACTAGGCTACCTGCCGCCCCTACACTCTAACCACTAGGCTACCTGCCGTCCCTCCACTCTAACCACTAGGCTACCTGCCGTCCCTCCACTCTAACCACTAGGCTACCTGCCGTCCCTCCACTCTAACCACTAGGCTACCTGCCGTCCCTCCACTCTAACCACTAGGCTACCTGCCGTCCCTACACTCTAACCACTAGGCTACCTGCCGTCCCTCCACTCTAACCACTAGTCTACCTGCCGTCCCTCCACTCTAACCACTAGGCTACCTGCCGCCCCTCCACTCTAACCACTAGGCTACCTGCCGTCCCTCCACTCTAACCACTAGGCTACCTGCCTGCGCCTCCACTCTAACCACTAGGCTACCTGCCGTCCCTCCACTCTAACCACTAGGCTACCTGCCGTCCCTCCACTCTAACCACTAGGCTACCTGCCGCCCCTCCACTCTAACCACTAGGCTACCTGCCTGCCCCTCCACTCTAACCACTAGGCTACCTGCCGTCCCTCCACTCTAACCACTAGGCTACCTGCCGTCCCTCCACTCTAACCACTAGGCTACCTGCCGTCCCTCCACTCTAACCACTAGGCTACCTGCCTGCCCCTCCACTCTAACCACTAGGCTACCTGCCGTCCCTCCACTCTAACCACTAGGCTACCTGCCGTCCCTCCACTCTAACCGCTAGGCTACCCAGACTGCCCCATAAACACCTGATATATCTCCTAGAAGAGTCTCACCTTGGTCGTGTCGTGCATCTTCAGGATTCCCTCCACTACGTCCGACACGTTGGTGAGCAGCTCCTGAAAACAGGGCAACAAGAATCAAAACTGAGGTAACTTATTCAAACCCAACCACCTCCAACACACTAGCCGTTTAGCCTGTATCCCAGCAGTACTCACAGGGAGTGTGTGTGTGACTACCAGTACTCACAGGGAGTGTGTGTGTGACTACCAGTACTCACTGGGAGTGTGTGTGTGACTACCAGTACTCACAGGGAGTATGTGTGTGACTACCAGTACTCACAGGGAGTGTGTGTGTGACTACCAGTACTCACAGGGAGTGTGTGTGTGACTACCAGAACGCACAGGGAGTGTGTGTGTGACTACCAGTACTCACAGGGAGTGTGTGTGTGTGACTACCAGAACGCACAGGGAGTGTGTGTGTGACTACCAGTACTCACAGGGAGTGTGTGTGTGCGACTACCAGTACTCACGGGGAGTGTGTGTGTGTGTGTGTGCGACTACCAGTACTCACGGGGAGTGTGTGTGTGTGTGTGTGTGTGTGTGTGTGTGTGTGTGTGTGTGTGTGTGTGTGTGTGTGTGTGTGTGTGTGTGTGTGTGTGTGTGTGTGTGTGTGTGTGTGTGTGTGTGCGACTACCAGTACTCACAGGGAGTGTGTGTGTGTGCGACTACCAGTACTCACGGGGAGTGTGTGTGTGTGTGTGTGCGACTACCAGTACTCACAGGGAGTGTGTGTGTGTGTGTGTGCGACTACCAGTACTCACAGGGAGTGTGTGTGTGTGACTACCAGTACTCACAGGGAGTGTGTGTGTGTGACTACCAGTACTCACAGGGAGTGTGTGTGTGACTACCAGTACTCACAGGGAGTGTGTGTGTGTGACTACCAGTACTCACAGGGAGTGTGTGTGTGTGACTACCAGTACTCACAGGAGTGTGTGTGTGTGTGACTACCAGTACTCACAGGGAGTGTGTGTGTGTGTGACTACCAGTACTCACAGGGAGTGTGTGTGTGTGTGACTACCAGTACTCACAGGGAGTGTGTGTGTGTGACTACCAGTACTCACAGGGAGTGTACTACCAGTACTCACGGGGAGTGTACTAGCAGTACTCACAGGGAGTGTACTAGCAGTACTCACAGGGAGTGTGTGTGTGTGACTACCAGTACTCACAGGGAGTGTGTGTGTGACTACCAGTACTCACAGGGAGTGTGTGTGTGACTACCAGTACTCACAGGGAGTGTGTGTGTGTGACTACCAGTACTCACGGGGAGTGTGTGTGTGTGTGTGTGCGACTACCAGTACTCACGGGGAGTGTGTGTGAGTGTGAGTGTGAGTGTGCGACTACCAGTACTCACAGGGAGTGTGTGTGTGTGTGCGACTACCAGTACTCACGGGGAGTGTGTGTGTGTGTGTGTGCGACTACCAGTACTCACAGGGAGTGTGTGTGTGTGACTACCAGTACTCACAGGGAGTGTGTGTGTGTGTGTGTGTGACTACCAGTACTCACAGGGAGTGTGTGTGTGTGACTACCAGTACTCACAGGGAGTGTGTGTGTGTGACTACCAGTACTCACAGGGTGTGTGTGTGTGACTACCAGTACTCACAGGGAGTGTGTGTGTGTGTGACTACCAGTACTCACAGGGAGTGTGTGTGTGTGTGACTACCAGTACTCACAGGGAGTGTGTGTGTGTGACTACCAGTACTCACAGGGAGTGTGTGTGTGTGTGACTACCAGTACTCACAGGGAGTGTGTGTGTGTGACTACCAGTACTCACAGGGAGTGTACTACCAGTACTCACGGGGAGTGTACTAGCAGTACTCACAGGGAGTGTACTAGCAGTACTCACAGGGAGTGTGTGTGTGTGACTACCAGTACTCACAGGGAGTGTGTGTGTGACTACCAGTACTCACAGGGAGTGTGTGTGTGCGAATACCAGTACTCACAGGGAGTGTGTGTGTGCGATTGTCTTTCCACACCTCCAGGAGTGCGACCACCATTTCATGGATTTCGTCTCGAGACAGAACCCCATCCCGGTCCACATCAAACACTTTGAAACAAACTGGGGAAACAAGAAAGAAGGGAACATACAAAAATATTCCACAACGTATAACATTGTAGTTTATAACTACAGACTACAATAGAGCTTAAAATGATCTAAAACTGATTCAGCTGGTGACTTAAGTCTACCTCGGACCAAACCTAGAGATCCTTCGAAGTAATCTCCGATTGATCTTATTTCAACAAATACACCAGAGAAATATGTTTCTGCTGGCGTCTTCGTCCCAAGACATTAGCGACCGTTGCCCAGTTGTTTGTTCATGGAGATGTGAGAAGACAAAAATCTAAGCTTTGTGACATCACAAAGAGGACCTTTAAAAAGTTCCGTGAACAGGCTTTTTAAATATATATATTTTTTTTCTACACGATCTTTATTTTAGTGACTTTGATTTTATTTCTGCTAATCGCTGAACCTGATTTAGTTTTGAACCTCTTGGCAGATGTCTTCAATAGCCGTTGGTGGACAATCATGCTCCCATCAAAAACAATGAAGAGTTAAAAAGGTAGATTGAATGGGTGACAAGAGAATCTTGTTTCTCATGGTCTGAGGGGGCTTGTCAGGTGCCTTATACTGAGGAGTGGCTTCCGTCCGGCCACTCTACCATAAAGGCCTGATTGGTGGAGTGCTGCAGAGATGGTTGTCCTTCTGGAAGGTTCTCCCCATCTCTACAGAGGAACTCTGGAGCTCTGTTAGAGTGACCATCGGGTTCTTGGTCCTATCTTTGACCAAGGTCCTTCTCCCCCGATTGCTCAGTTTGGTCAGGTGGCCACAGCGCTAGGAAGAGTCTTGGTGGTTCCAAACTTCTTCCATTTAATGTTGGAGGCCACTGTGTTCCCGGAGAACTTCAATGCTGCAGAATGTTGGAGGCCACTGTGTTCCCGGAGAACTTCAATGCTGCAGGATGTTGGAGGCCACTGTGTTCTTGGGGACCTTCAATGCTGCAGAATGATGGAGGCCACTGTGTTCTTGGGGACCTTCAATGCTGCAGAATGTTGGAGGCCACTGTGTTCCTGGAGAACTTCAATGCTGCAGAAATGTTTTAGTACCTTTACCCAGATCTGTGCCTCGACACAATCCTGTCTCGGAGCTCATCAGACAATTCCTTCAACCTCATGGCTTGGTTTTTGCTCTGACATGCACTGTCAACTGTGGGACCTTATATAGACAGGTGTGTGCCTTTCCAAATCATGTCCAATTCAATTGCATTTACCACAGGTGGACTCCAATCAAGTTGTAGAAACATCTCAAGGATGATCAATGGAAACACGATGCACCTGAGCTCAATTTAAGAGTTTCATAGACAAAGGGTCTGAATACTTATGAAAATAAGTTATATCAGTTTCTTATTATTTTTTTAATATATATTTTTTTATAAATGTGCAAAAATGTCTAAACCTGTTTTCACTTTGTCATTCTCTTTTTATTTCACCAGGTAGGCCAGTTGAAAACATGGGGTGGTGGTGTGAGTAGATTGATGAGGATAAAAAAAAATAATAAAAAAAATAGAATCCATTTTAAGGAAATGTGGACAAAGTCAAGGGGTCTGAATACTTTCCGGATGCGATGTATATAGTGTTTAATGTGTATTTTATATTGTATTATACAGGCAGCATTTGGAGAAAAAAAGACCTACGGTATCAATATGTCTTCCATGTCAAATTAAATAAAGCCGCGGTCGCTGTTCAACCCGCAGTTGTACCAAAGTAATTCTGCTAGTCATCTGTTTTTCCTCAGTGTTGTGTCATCTGTATTCCTCAGTGTTGTGTCATCTGTTTTTCCTCAGTGTTGTGTCATCTGTTTTCCTCAGTGTCGTGTCATCTGTTTTCCTCAGTGTTGTGTCATCTGTATTCCTCAGTGTTGTGTCATCTGTTTTCCTCAGTGTTGTGTCATCTGTTTTCCTCAGTGTTGTGTCATCTGTTTTCCTCAGTGTTGTGTCATCTGTTTTCCTCAGTGTTGTGTCATCTGTTTTCCTCAGTGTTGTGTCATCTGTATTCCTCAGTGTCGTGTCATCTGTTTTCCTCAGTGTTGTGTCATCTGTTTTCCTCAGTGTTGTGTCATCTGTATTCCTCAGTGTTGTCATCTGTTTTCCTCAGTGTTGTGTCATCTGTATTCCTCAGTGTTGTCATCTGTATTCCTCAGTGTTGTGTCATCTGTTTTTCCTCAGTGTTGTGTCATCTGTTTTCCTCAGTGTCGTGTCATCTGTTTTCCTCAGTGTTGTGTCATCTGTTTTCCTCAGTGTTGTGTCATCTGTTTTCCTCAGTGTTGTGTCATCTGTTTTCCTCAGTGTTGTGTCATCTGTTTTCCTCAGTGTTGTGTCATCTGTTTTCCTCAGTGTTGTGTCATCTGTATTCCTCAGTGTCGTGTCATCTGTTTTCCTCAGTGTTGTGTCATCTGTTTTCCTCAGTGTTGTGTCATCTGTATTCCTCAGTGTTGTCATCTGTTTTCCTCAGTGTTGTGTCATCTGTATTCCTCAGTGTTGTCATCTGTTTTCCTCAGTGTTGTGTCATCTGTTTTCCTCAGTGTTGTGTCATCTGTTTTTCCTCAGTGTCGTGTCATCTGTTTTCCTCAGTGTTGTCATCTGTATTCCTCAGTGTCGTGTCATCTGTATTCCTCAGTGTTGTGTCATCTGTTTTTACTTATTTGACCTTTATTTAATGAGGCAAGTCAGTTAGGAAAAATATAAATATTATTTTCAATGCCGGCCTAGGAACAGCGGGATAACTGTTCAGGGGCAGAACAACAGATGTTTTCCTTATCTCTGGGATTCGATCTTGCAACCTTTCGGTTACTAGTCCATCACTCTAACCACTAGGCTACCTGCCTCCTCTACACTCTAACCACTAGGCTACCTGCCTCCTCTACACTAACCACTAGGCTACCTGCCTCCTCTACACTCTAACCACTAGGCTACCTGCCTCCTCTACACTCTAACCACTAGGCTACCTGCCTCCTCTACACTAACCACTAGGCTACCTGCCTCCTCAACACTCTAACCACTAGGCTACCTGCCTCCTCAACACTCTAACCACTAGGCTACCTGCCTCCTCTACACTCTAACCACTAGGCTACCTGCCTCCTCTACACTCTAACCACTAGGCTACCTGCCTCCTCTACACTCTAACCACTAGGCTACCTGCCGCCTCTACACTCTAACCACTAGGCTACCTGCCTCCTCTACACTCTAACCACTAGGCTACCTGCCTCCTCTACACTCTAACCACTAGGCTACCTGCCTCCTCTACACTAACCACTAGGCTACCTGCCTCCTCAACACTCTAACCACTAGGCTACCTGCCTCCTCTACACTAACCACTAGGCTACCTGCCTCCTCAACACTCTAACCACTAGGCTACCTGCCTCCTCTACACTCTAACCACTAGGCTACCTGCCTCCTCTACACTCTAACCACTAGGCTACCTGCCTCCTCAACACTCTAACCACTAGGCTACCCTGCCGCCTCTACACTCTAACCACTAGGCTACCCTGCCGCCTCTACACTCTAACCACTAGGCTACCCTGCCGCCTCTACACTCTAACCACTAGGCTACCTGCCTCCTCTACAGTCTAACCACTAGGCTACCTGCCTCCTCTACAGTCTAACCACTAGGCTACCTGCCTCCTCTACACTCTAACCACTAGGCTACCTGCCTCCTCTACACTCTAACCACTAGGCTACCTGCCTCCTCTACACTCTAACCACTAGGCTACCTGCCTCCTCTACACTCTAACCACTAGGCTACCTGCCTCCTCTACACTAACCACTAGGCTACCTGCCTCCTCTACACTCTAACCACTAGGCTACCTGCCTCCTCTACACTAACCACTAGGCTACCTGCCTCCTCTACACTCTAACCACTAGGCTACCTGCCTCCTCTACACTCTAACCACTAGGCTACCTGCCTCCTCTACACTCTAACCACTAGGCTACCTGCCTCCTCTACACTCTAACCACTAGGCTACCTGCCTCCTCTACACTAACCACTAGGCTACCTGCCTCCTCTACACTAACCACTAGGCTACCCTGCCGCCCCTACGCTCTAACCACTAGGCTACCTGCCTCCTCTACGCTCTAACCACTAGGCTACCTGCCTCCTCTACGCTCTAACCACTAGGCTACCTGCCGCCTCTACACTCTAACCACTAGGCTACCTGCCACCTCTACACTCTAACCACTAGGCTACCTACCACCTCTACACTAACCACTAGGCTACCCTGCCGCCCCTACAGTCTAACCACTAGGCTACCTGCCGCCTCTACACTAACCACTAGGCTACCCTGCCTCCTCCACACTCTAACCACTAGGCTACCTGCCTCCTCTACACTCTAACCACTAGGCTACCTGCCGCCTCTACACTCTAACCACTAGGCTACCTGCCGCCTCTACACTCTAACCACTAGGCTACCTGCCTCCTCTACACTAACCACTAGGCTACCTGCCTCCTCTACACTAACCACTAGGCTACCTGCCACCTCTACACTCTAACCACTAGGCTACCTGCCTCCTCTACGCACTAACCACTAGGCTACCTGCCTCCTCTACGCTCTAACCACTAGGCTACCCTGCCGCCCCTACGCTCTAACCACTAGGCTACCTGCCTCCTCTACGCTCTAACCACTAGGCTACCTGCCTCCTCTACGCTCTAACCACTAGGGTACCTGCCTCCTCTACGCTCTAACCACTAGGCTACCCTGCAGCCCCTACGCTCTAACCACTAGGCTACCCTGCAGCCCCTACGCTCTAACCACTAGGCTACCCTGCAGCCCCTACGCTCTAACCACTAGGCTACCCTGCCGCCCCTACGCTCTAACCACTAGGCTACCCTGCAGCCCCTACGCTCTAACCACTAGGCTACCCTGCAGCCCCTACGCTCTAACCACTAGGCTACCCTGCAGCCCCTACGCTCTAACCACTAGGCTACCCTGCCGCCCCTACGCTCTAACCACTAGGCTACCCTGCCGCCTCTACGCTCTAACCACTAGGCTACCCTGCCGCCTCTACGCTCTAACCACTAGGCTACCCTGCCGCCTCTACGCTCTAACCACTAGGCTACCCTGCCGCCTCTACGCTCTAACCACTAGGCTACCCTGCCGCCTCTACGCTCTAACCACTAGGCTACCCTGCCGCCTCTACGCTCTAACCACTAGGCTACCCTGCCGCCTCTACGCTCTAACCACTAGGCTACCCTGCCGCCTCTACGCTCTAACCACTAGGCTACCCTGCCGTCTCTACACTCTAACCACTAGGCTACCTGCCTCCTCTACAGTCTAACCACTAGGCTACCTGCCTCCTCTACAGTCTAACCACTAGGCTACCTGCCTCCTCTACACTCTAACCACTAGGCTACCTGCCTCCTCTACACTCTAACCACTAGGCTACCTGCCTCCTCTACACTCTAACCACTAGGCTACCTGCCTCCTCTACACTCTAACCACTAGGCTACCTGCCTCCTCTACACTCTAACCACTAGGCTACCTGCCTCCTCTACACTAACCACTAGGCTACCTGCCTCCTCTACACTCTAACCACTAGGCTACCTGCCTCCTCTACACTAACCACTAGGCTACCTGCCTCCTCTACACTCTAACCACTAGGCTACCTGCCTCCTCTACACTCTAACCACTAGGCTACCTGCCTCCTCTACACTCTAACCACTAGGCTACCTGCCTCCTCTACACTAACCACTAGGCTACCTGCCTCCTCTACACTAACCACTAGGCTACCCTGCCGCCCCTACGCTCTAACCACTAGGCTACCTGCCTCCTCTACGCTCTAACCACTAGGCTACCTGCCTCCTCTACGCTCTAACCACTAGGCTACCTGCCGCCTCTACACTCTAACCACTAGGCTACCTGCCACCTCTACACTCTAACCACTAGGCTACCTACCACCTCTACACTAACCACTAGGCTACCCTGCCGCCCCTACAGTCTAACCACTAGGCTACCTGCCGCCTCTACACTAACCACTAGGCTACCCTGCCTCCTCCACACTCTAACCACTAGGCTACCTGCCTCCTCTACACTCTAACCACTAGGCTACCTGCCGCCTCTACACTCTAACCACTAGGCTACCTGCCGCCTCTACACTCTAACCACTAGGCTACCTGCCTCCTCTACACTAACCACTAGGCTACCTGCCTCCTCTACACTAACCACTAGGCTACCTGCCTCCTCTACGCACTAACCACTAGGCTACCTGCCTCCTCTACGCTCTAACCACTAGGCTACCCTGCCGCCCCTACGCTCTAACCACTAGGCTACCTGCCTCCTCTACGCTCTAACCACTAGGCTACCTGCCTCCTCTACGCTCTAACCACTAGGGTACCTGCCTCCTCTACGCTCTAACCACTAGGCTACCCTGCAGCCCCTACGCTCTAACCACTAGGCTACCCTGCAGCCCCTACGCTCTAACCACTAGGCTACCCTGCAGCCCCTACGCTCTAACCACTAGGCTACCCTGCAGCCCCTACGCTCTAACCACTAGGCTACCCTGCAGCCCCTACGCTCTAACCACTAGGCTACCCTGCAGCCCCTACGCTCTAACCACTAGGCTACCCTGCAGCCCCTACGCTCTAACCACTAGGCTACCCTGCAGCCCCTACGCTCTAACCACTAGGCTACCCTGCAGCCCCTACGCTCTAACCACTAGGCTACCCTGCCGCCTCTACGCTCTAACCACTAGGCTACCCTGCCGCCTCTACGCTCTAACCACTAGGCTACCCTGCCGCCTCTACGCTCTAACCACTAGGCTACCCTGCCGCCTCTACGCTCTAACCACTAGGCTACCCTGCCGCCTCTACGCTCTAACCACTAGGCTACCCTGCCGCCTCTACGCTCTAACCACTAGGCTACCCTGCCGCCTCTACGCTCTAACCACTAGGCTACCCTGCCGCCTCTACGCTCTAACCACTAGGCTACCCTGCCGCCTCTACGCTCTAACCACTAGGCTACCCTGCCGCCTCTACGCTCTAACCACTAGGCTACCCTGCCGCCTCTACGCTCTAACCACTAGGCTACCCTGCCGCCCTACGCTCTAACCACTAGGCTACCCTGCCGCCTCTACGCTCTAACCACTAGGCTACCCTGCCGCCTCTACGCTCTAACCACTAGGCTACCCTGCCGCCTCTACGCTCTAACCACTAGGCTACCCTGCCGCCTCTACGCTCTAACCACTAGGCTACCCTGCCGCCTCTACGCTCTAACCACTAGGCTACCCTGCCGCCTCTACGCTCTAACCACTAGGCTACCCTGCCGCCTCTACGCTCTAACCACTAGGCTACCCTGCCGCCTCTACGCTCTAACCACTAGGCTACCCTGCCGCCTCTACGCTCTAACCACTAGGCTACCCTGCCGCCTCTACGCTCTAACCACTAGGCTACCCTGCCGCCTCTACGCTCTAACCACTAGGCTACCCTGCCGCCTCTACGCTCTAACCACTAGGCTACCCTGCCGCCTCTACGCTCTAACCACTAGGCTACCCTGCCGCCTCTACGCTCTAACCACTAGGCTACCCTGCCGCCTCTACGCTCTAACCACTAGGCTACCCTGCCGCCTCTACGCTCTAACCACTAGGCTACCCTGCCGCCTCTACGCTCTAACCACTAGGCTACCCTGCCGCCTCTACGCTCTAACCACTAGGCTACCCTGCCGCCTCTACGCTCTAACCACTAGGCTACCCTGCCGCCTCTACGCTCTAACCACTAGGCTACCCTGCCGCCTCTACGCTCTAACCACTAGGCTACCCTGCCGCCTCTACGCTCTAACCACTAGGCTACCCTGCCGCCTCTACGCTCTAACCACTAGGCTACCCTGCCGCCTCTACGCTCTAACCACTAGGCTACCCTGCCGCCTCTACGCTCTAACCACTAGGCTACCCTGCCGCCTCTACGCTCTAACCACTAGGCTACCCTGCCGCCTCTACGCTCTAACCACTAGGCTACCCTGCCGCCTCTACGCTCTAACCACTAGGCTACCCTGCCGCCTCTACGCTCTAACCACTAGGCTACCCTGCCTCCTCTACGCTCTAACCACTAGGCTACCCTGCCGCCTCTACGCTCTAACCACTAGGCTACCCTGCCGCCTCTACGCTCTAACCACTAGGCTACCCTGCCGCCTCTACGCTCTAACCACTAGGCTACCCTGCCGCCTCTACGCTCTAACCACTAGGCTACCCTGCCGCCTCTACGCTCTAACCACTAGGCTACCCTGCAGCCTCTACACTCTAACCACTAGGCTACCCTGCAGCCTCTACACTCTAACCACTAGGCTACCGTGCCGGCTCTACACTCTAACCACTAGGCTACCTGCCGCCCCAATTCCTCCGTATTGTCTGCATTACTTAGATCTTAGAGTCTTAACATTCCAATATCTGCTGTCATTTCCAAGAGTGAAAATGTCATTTTAAGGCCTGACGATAATTTAGCCGACAGGGTAGATGACACACTAATGACTATTCAGAGGCAGTCGACATAAGAAGAAGACGAGAACAAACATCCACAGGGGGAAAAAAAAAACTCTGCCTCTCTGCTTCTCTTCCACTCACATGCACCATAATAATAATGATTTAGATGCACTATTGTAAAGTGACTGTTCCACTGGATCTCATAAGGTGAATGCACCAATTTGTAAGTCGCTCTGGATAAGAGCGTCTGCTAAATGACTTAAATGTAAATGTAAAAGGGAAACCTTATAGGTTGGGGAAATCACTACCGACGAGAACAGATCACACAGCAGCTCTTACATTTCTGCCTCTCGGCGACGGGCCCCCGGCAACAGGCGGACAGGCCACAGGAGATCTCCTTAAAGTCGATGTGATTGTCCCGGTTCTCATCAAAGGCATGAAACAAACCTGGAAAACAAGAGCAAAAAGACAAGTATGCTAAATTAGCCAAGTTCTACTAGAAAATTGATCTTTGTAATAGAGAAATAGCTTTTGTGTGAGGGCTTGAATAAAAACAGAGGGGAACTCGTTCAACCGGATCACAGGGATCACATTTATAAATGTTAACGTAATTTGTGTATTTTACATCATGAACCACAGATTGAAATGTAAAACAGAAATTCTGACAGAAACTTTTAAATATTAATTTTATATATATAGATATATAGATATATAGATATATATATATATACAGATATAGATAGATATATAAATATATATATATATATATATATATATATATATATATATATAAAAGTGCTAGACATGCATAACATGACTTTTCAAAACAGAAAGCCACCCAACCCCACTGCTCGTGTTGTGAGATACATTTTTTTGTTTGAAAGAAAACATGGGGGTTTGGGGCCAGACATAGCCGCTGGGCTGGCCTTGGGGAGAGGTGTGTCTTCACACTAAAACCCCGCCCACTCGAAAGACCCTCATTTTGCCTCGCTCTGGAAGCCAGTGGAGTGAGAGGGAACAGAAGGTCACTAAGCTGCTACTATTGCCGCCAAACTCAAAACATAGCCAACAGTCAAGTGACAAAGTCACAAATAAAAATGGCCAACATTCTCCTGTTCAGGTCAGTCGACATGTTTGCCCTTATAATCAAATTAGCCTGCTAGCTACATGCTAGCTAACGTTAGCTGCTAACCGTTAGCTGCTAACCAATGCAGCTATAAGCAAAACGTTAGCTAGCACAAAAGACACCTCTTCCCAAGGCCAGCCCAGCCGGTATGGTTGGGACAAACCCCCATGTTTTCACAACACAAGCAGTGGTGCGGGGGGGGGGCTTCTGTGGTCAAAATAAATCTGGGCTTTAATGTACGTAATCCCAAACAACATGGTCCTAAACGTTGAGAGACCAGCAGAAGGGCTTCTCAACCAAATAATCCATATATACGTGTACAAAGTATGACATTTAAACATCATTTTGTGAGTGTTTGAATGTTCATGGGTAACTGTCTGGCTGAAGGGGGGGGGGGGCACCAGGTCCCCATGATAATCTACCTGCATCACAAATACACATCAGAAACATTACACACCTTCACTTAGCGAAGCGTGAATAGGAGGAGAGACCAGCGAGACAAAGGTCTCCAAGTCAAAGCGTCCGGTCCTGGACTGGGCTTTCAGCAGCCAATAGCGCTTCTCCAAGTCAATGATATCAGACTCTTCTACTGTAGGAGGAGAGAAGAAGAAAACATTTTTTATTTTTTTTTATAATCAAAATAGCAACCAATCTAGAGTGATTTTTGTAGATTCGCTGAGCATCTTACCAGAACACACGTCACATGACCTAGCAGTGCTAGTATATTAAGGAAAGTAAACAGTTCATCTCTACATGGTGCTATAGGGGACTACATGGTGCTATAGGGGACAGCATGGTGCTATAGGGGACTACATGGTGCTATAGGGGACAGCATGGTGACTACATGGTGCTATAGGGGACAGCATGGTGCTATAGGGGACTACATGGTGCTATAGGGGACTACATGGTGCTATAGGGGGCTACATGGTGCTATAGGGGACTACATGGTGCTATAGGGGACTACATGGTGCTATAGGGGACTACATGGTGCTATAGGGGGCCACATGGTGCTATAGGGGACCACATGGTCCTATAGGGGACCACATGGTGCTATAGGGGACCACATGGTGCTATAGGGGACCACATGGTGCTATAGGAGACCACATGGTGCTATAGGGGACTACATGGTGCTATAGGGGACCACATGGTGCTATAGGGGACCACATGGTGCTATAGGGGACTACATGGTGCTATAGGGGACTACATGGTGCTATAGGGGACTACATGGTGCTATAGGGGACTACATGGTTCTATAGGGGACTACATGGTGCTATAGGGGACTACATGGTGCTTTTGGATACACATGGTGACTACATGGTGCTATAGGGGACCACATGGTGCTATAGGGGACCACATGGTGCTATAGGGGACCACATGGTGCTATAGGGGACCACATGGTGCTATAGGAGACCACATGGTGCTATAGGAGACCACATGGTGCTATAGGGGACCACATGGTGCTATAGGGGACCACATGGTGCTATAGGGGACCACATGGTGCTATAGGGGACTACATGGTGCTATAGGGGACTACATGGTGCTATAGGGGACTACATGGTGCTATAGGGGACCACATGGTGCTATAGGGGACCACATGGTGCTATAGGGGACTACATGGTGCTATAGGGGACTACATGGTGCTATAGGGGACAGCATGGTGACTACATGGTGCTATAGGGGACAGCATGGTGCTATAGGGGACTACATGGTGCTATAGGGGACTACATGGTGCTATAGTGGACAGCATGGTGCTATATGGTGCTATAGTGGACAGCATGGTGCTATAGGGGACTACATGGTGCTATAGGGGACTACATGGTGCTATAGGGGACTACATGGTGCTATAGGGGACAGCATGGTGCTATATGGTGCTATAGTGGACAGCATGGTGCTATAGGGGACTACATGGTGCTATAGGGGACCACATGGTGCTATAGGGGACCACATGGTGCTATAGGGGACTACATGGTGCTATACGGGACTACATGGTGCTATACGGGACTACATGGTGCTATAGGGGACCACATGGTGCTATAGGGGACCACATGGTGCTATAGGGGACCACATGGTGCTATAGGGGACTACATGGTGCTATAGGGGACTACATGGTGCTATAGGGGACTACATGGTGCTATAGGGGACTACATGGTTCTATAGGGGACTACATGGTGCTATAGGGGACTACATGGTGCTTTTGGATACACATGGTGACTACATGGTGCTATAGGGGACCACATGGTGCTATAGGGGACCACATGGTGCTATAGGGGACCACATGGTGCTATAGGGGACCACATGGTGCTATAGGAGACCACATGGTGCTATAGGAGACCACATGGTGCTATAGGGGACCACATGGTGCTATAGGGGACCACATGGTGCTATAGGGGACCACATGGTGCTATAGGGGACCACATGGTGCTATAGGGGACCACATGGTGCTATAGGGGACTACATGGTGCTATAGGGGACTACATGGTGCTATAGGGGACTACATGGTGCTATAGGGGACCACATGGTGCTATAGGGGACTACATGGTGCTATAGGGGACTACATGGTGCTATAGGGGACAGCATGGTGACTACATGGTGCTATAGGGGACAGCATGGTGCTATAGGGGACTACATGGTGCTATAGGGGACTACATGGTGCTATAGGGGACTACATGGTGCTATAGGGGACCACATGGTGCTATAGGGGACTACATGGTGCTATAGGGGACTACATGGTGCTATAGGGGACAGCATGGTGACTACATGGTGCTATAGGGGACAGCATGGTGCTATAGGGGACTACATGGTGCTATAGGGGACTACATGGTGCTATAGTGGACAGCATGGTGCTATATGGTGCTATAGTGGACAGCATGGTGCTATAGGGGACTACATGGTGCTATAGGGGACTACATGGTGCTATAGGGGACTACATGGTGCTATAGGGGACAGCATGGTGCTATATGGTGCTATAGTGGACAGCATGGTGCTATAGGGGACTACATGGTGCTATAGGGGACCACATGGTGCTATAGGGGACCACATGGTGCTATAGGGGACTACATGGTGCTATAGGGGGCTACATGGTGCTATACGGGACTACATGGTGCTATAGGGAACCACATGGTGCTATAGGGGACAGCATGGTGCTATAGGGGACAGCATGGTGCTATAGGGGACAGCATGGTGCTATAGGGGACTAAGATATGGAGCCACGTCGATGACGTCATATGTTTTCATGGTTCCATTCTGATGGGCATACGGATGATGGGACAGCTTTGGAACGAGCAGCACAGAGGATAGTAGTCTTTAGTAGTCGCCTGACCCCGGATCTTTAAGTAGGTTTTATTTTATTATTTTTTACCTCCAGATTTCCTGCTTATTCCCCAATTCCAGGAATCTTCCAAAATGGATTTCTGGAAAAAAAATCTGGGAATTCTGGTTACCTATCTGTAAGGGATTTGAGCGGAGACCATGACTCATCCTAAAAGGCTGTGCCATGGCTCACTAGGTACACTACTACAGCCACTGTTTAGTATGAAACCTGCCAGCCAGAAAGGGGCCGGTCAACCCCTGGGTTAATCCTCCCTCTCCTTTCATCACACTAATCCACAGCTAATAGAATTAACCTATAAGGTTTCACTAGCTCATACTAGCCCAGGATTCCCTTTCCACCACACTGTCCCATGAGCCAGCCCATACATGCCAGTCAGACACTCATTTTGTAGTGCACTCATTTTGTAGTGCACTCATTTAGTAGTGCACTCATTTAGTAGTGCACTCATTTAGTAGTGCACTCATTTTGTAGTGCACTCATTTAGTAGTGCACTCATTTTGTAGTGCACTCATTTAGTAGTGCACTCATTTTGTAGTGCACTCATGTGCACTCATTTTGTAGTGCACTCATTTTGTAGTGCACTCATTTTGTAGTGCACTCATTTTGTAGTGCACTCATTTAGTAGTGCACTCATTTAGTAGTGCACTCATTTAGTAGTGCACTCATTTTGTAGTGCACTCATTTAGTAGTGCACTCATTTAGTAGTGCACTCATTTTGTAGTGCACTCATTTTGTAGTGCACTCATTTAGGGAAATTGGATTATGTTTGGGATGTATATTAAGTCACATTCACTTTCTGGCTGGAGAGGAGAAAAGCCAAGCTGGTTCCTAAGTCTCACTGCTAAGACCGATGTCCTAGTTTGCTGTCTGCATTTATAAAGACTGATGGGTCAATAACACAGTGAGACCACTGGGGGGATCATGTAGCCAGGCTAGCAGTGAAAACTACAGATTGGGATGTACGTGTGGATTGATAGGGGCTATTTCTTTCTTTCTCTCACCTCCCCCTCCCTAAGGTTTATTCCTAGAACAGCCAGCCTCAGCAGGGTTCAATTGACTCTGTGGAGAGAGTTCAATCGGTGTGTGTGTTCAATATGAAGACCGATTGAGAAAGAGAGAAGTGGAGAGGTCAAGAGGACCGATTGAAAACAAATAAGCACCAACTGCTTCAGTGGTTCAATAATATTTGCTTACCTCAGTCCTTCCCTGAAACAGACTTAAAACAAATAGAGAACATAACCTGGGGTGAGAGAGGAAGAGGAAGAGGGAAAGAGAGGGTATGGAAACGGCATGGGGGGGGGAAGTAACAGTGGACAGATTAATAATTGAGAAGCATGGAGTGGCGTTTGGGGGGGTCAGAAGTGTGTGGTGGTGGGGCCCGTCATGGACTGACTGAATACCCCTTTAAGTAGAACAGCTGAACAATACTAAATCCTCCATAAACAAACAAGCATGCGCATCATATGCACACACACACACACACACACACACACACACACACACACACACACACACACACACACACACACACACACACACACACACACACACACACACACACACACACACACTACAAATAAAACCTAAAAGAAGGTCCTCAAACTGGTCTTTCAGAAATACACCAATAAAGTCCATGTATCAATCCCAAACACTAAACAAAGCTGAATGAAAGCTATTTGTGTTGTGTTTACTGAACGCAGGCCAGCGTGGGCTAGCCTAGCAGTGAATAGTGCAGTGGTAAAGGCATGGTTGGGACTAGCGGGGAAAGCAGAGCTGAGGGGGAAGAATCACCTGCTCATGTTGTTGCTGTGTGTCATTGCTCAGCCTGCCTGACACTGCTAATCTATAGAACTCTTTCTCTCTCCTATGGATCGGCTCCAGGACCAGCTAGCTCCCTGACTGACTGGCTCCAGGACCAGCTAGCTCCCTGACTGGCTGGCTCCAGGACCAGCTAGCTCCCTGACTGACTGGCTGGCTCCAGGACCAGCTAGCTCCCTGACTGACTGGCTGGCTCCAGGACCAGCTAGCTCCCTGACTGGCTGGCTCCAGGACCAGCTAGCTCCCTGACTGACTGGCTCCAGGACCAGCTAGATCCCTGACTGGCTGGCTGGCACCAGGACCAACTAGCTCCCTGACTGGCTGGCTCCAGGACCAGCTAGCTCCCTGACTGGCTGGCTGGCACCAGGACCAGCTAGCTCCCTGACTGGCTGGCTCCAGGACCAGCTAGATCCCTGACTGGCTGGCTGGCACCAGGACCAGCTAGCTCCCTGACTGACTGGCTGGCTCCAGGACCAGCTAGCTCCCTGACTGACTGGCTCCAGGACCAGCTAGCTCCCTGACTGGCTGGCTCCAGGACCAGCTAGCTCCCTGACTGACTGGCTGGCACCAGGACCAACTAGCTCCCTGACTGACTGGCTGGCTCCAGGACCAGCTAGCTCCCTGACTGACTGGCTGGCTCCAGGACCAGCTAGCTCCCTGACTGACTGGCTCCAGGACCAACTAGCTCCCTGACTGACTGGCTGGCACCAGGACCAGCTAGCTCCCTGACTGACTGGCTGGCACCAGGACCAGCTAGCTCCCTGACTGACTGGCTGGCTCCAGGACCAGCTCGCTCCCTGACTGACTGGCTGGCACCAGGACCAGCTAGCTCCCTGACTGACTGGCTCCAGGACCAGCTAGCTCCCTGACTGACTGGCTGGCACCAGGACCAACTAGCTCCCTGACTGACTGGCTGGCTCCAGGACCAGCTAGCTCCCTGACTGACTGGCTGGCTCCAGGACCAGCTCGCTCCCTGACTGGCTGGCTGGCACCAGGACCAGCTAGCTCCCTGACTGACTGACTGGCTCCAGGACCAGCTAGCTCCCTGACTGACTGGCTCCAGGACCAACTAGCTCCCTGACTGACTGGCTCCAGGACCAACTAGCTCCCTGACTGACTGGCTCCAGGACCAACTAGCTCCCTGACTGGCTGGCTCCAGGACCAGCTAGCTCCCTGACTGACTGGCTGGCACCAGGACCAGCTAGCTCCCTGACTGGCTGGCTCCAGGACCAGCTAGCTCCCTGACTGACTGGCTGGCTCCAGGACCAGCTAGCTCCCTGACTGACTGGCACCAGGACCAGCTAGCTCCCTGACTGGCTGGCACCAGGACCAGCTAGCTCCCTGACTGGCTGGCTGGCACCAGGACCAGCTAGCTCCCTGACTGGCTGGCTGGCACCAGGACCAGCTAGCTCCCTGACTGACTGGCTGGCACCAGGACCAGCTAGCTCCCTGACTGACTGGCTCCAGGACCAGCTAGCTCCCTGACTGACTGGCACCAGGACCAACTAGCTCCCTGACTGACTGGCTGGCTCCAGGACCAACTAGCTCCCTGACTGACTGGCTCCAGGACCAGCTAGCTCCCTGACTGACTGGCTGGCTCCAGGACCAGCTAGCTCCCTGACTGACTGGCTGGCACCAGGACCAGCTAGCTCCCTGACTGACTGGCTGGCTCCAGGACCAGCTAGCTCCCTGACTGACTGGCTGGCTCCAGGACCAGCTAGCTCCCTGACTGACTGGCTGGCTCCAGGACCAGCTAGCTCCCTGACTGACTGACACGCCTCATTCCCTTGCTAGCTAGCTCCCTGACTGACATACCTCATCCTCTTGTTCGCTAGCTCCCTGACTGGCAGACATACCTCATCCCCTTGTTAGCTAGCTCCCTGACTGACATACCTCATCCTCTTGTTCGCTAGCTCCCTGACTGGCAGACATACCTCATCCCCTTGTTAGCTAGCTCCCTGACTGACTGACTGACATGCCTCATCCCCTTGTTAGCTAGCTCCCTGACTGACATACCTCATCCTCTTGTTCGCTAGCTCCCTGACTGGCAGACATACCTCATCCCCTTGTTACCTAGCTCCCTGACTGACAGACATACCTAGTCCCCTTGTTAGCTAGCTCCCTGACTGACATACCTCATCCCCTTTTTAGCTAGCTCCCTGACTGACTGACATACAGTGCCTTGCGAAAGTATTCAGCCCCCTTGAACTTTGCGACCTTTTGCCACATTTCAGGCTTCAAACAAAGATATAAAACTGTATTTTTTTGTGAAGAATCAACAACAAGTGGGACACAATCATGAAGTGGAACGACATTTATTGGATATTTCAAACTTTTTTAACAAATCAAAAACTGAAAAATTGGGCATGCAAAATTATTCAGCCCCCTTAAGTTAATACTTTGTAGCGCCACCTGTTGCTGCGATTACAGCTGTAAGTCGCTTGGGGTATGTCTCTATCAGTTTTGCACATCGAGAGACTGACATTTTTTCCCATTCCTCCTTGCAAAACAGCTCGAGCTTAGTGAGTTTGGATGGAGAGCATTTGTGAACAGCAGTTTTCAGTTCTTTCCACAGATTCTCGATTGGATTCAGGTCTGGACTTTGACTTGGCCATTCTAACACCTGGATATGTTTATTTTTGAACCATTCCATTGTAGATTTTGCTTTATGTTTTGGATCATTGTCTTGTTGGAAGACAAATCTCCGTCCCAGTCTCAGGTCTTTTGCAGACTCAGGTTTTCTTCCAGAATGGTCCTGTATTTGGCTCCATCCATCTTCCCATCAATTTTAACCATCTTCCCTGTCCCTGCTGAAGAAAAGCAGGCCCAAACCATGATGCTGCCACCACCATGTTTGACAGTGGGGATGATGTGTTCAGGGTGATGGGCTGTGTTGCTTTTACGCCAAACATAACGTTTTGCATTGTTGCTAAAAAGTTCAATTTTGGTTTCATCTGACCAGAGCACCTTCTTCCACATGTTTGGTGTGTCTCCCAGGTGGCTTGTGGCAAACTTTAAACAACACTTTTTATGGATATCTTTAAGAAATGGCTTTCTTCTTTGCCACTCTTCCATAAAGGCCAGATTTGTGCAATATACGACTGATTGTTGTCCTATGGACAGAGTCTCCCACCTCAGCTGTAGATCTCTGTAGTTCATCCAGAGTGATCATGGGCCTCTTGGCTGCATCTTTGATCAGTCTTCTCCTTGTATGAGCTGAAAGTTTAGAGGGACGGCCAGGTCTTGGTAGATTTGCAGTGGTCTGATTCTCCTTCCATTTCAATATTATCGCTTGCACAGTGCTCCTTGGGATGTTTAAAGCTTGGGAAATCTTTTGTATCCAAATCCGGCTTTAAACTTCTTCACAACAGTATCTCGGACCTGCCTGGTGTGTTCCTTGTTCTTCATGATGCTCTCTGCACTTTTAACGGACCTCTGAGACTATCACAGTGCAGGTGCATTTATACGGAGACTTGATTACACACAGGTGGATTGTATTTATCATCATTAGTCATTTAGGTCAACATTGGATCATTCAGAGATCCTTACTGAACTTCTGGAGAAAGTTTGCTGCACTGAAAGTAAAGGGGCTGAATAATTTTGCACGCCCAATTTTTCAGTTTTTGATTTGTTAAAAAAGCTTGAAATACCCAATAAATGTCGTTCCACTTCATGATTGTGTCCCACTTGTTGTTGATTCTTCACAAAAAAATACAGTTTTATATCTTTATGTTTGAAGCCTGAAATGTGGCAAAAGGTCGCAAAGTTCAAGGGGGCCGAATACTTTCGCAAGGCACTGTACCTCATCCCCTTGTTAGCTAGCTCCCTGACTGACATACCTCATCCCCTTGTTAGCTAGCTCCCTGACTGACAGACATACCTCATCCCCTTGTTAGCTAGCTCCCTGACTGACAGACATACCTCATCCCCTCGTTAGCTAGCTCCCTGACTGACATACCTCATCCCCTTGTTAGCTAGCTCCCTGACTGACAGACATGCCTCATCCCCTTGTTAGCTAGCTCCCTGACTATGCTGGGAATAGGGTGCCATTTGCGGTGCATCAATTAGCTTAGCACGCTAGGTTAACCGCTAGGCTAAATGGCTAACTGTCTATTTCAGGACATGACTCTACTGGCTGGTTTAGACTGATCTCTTTAATTGCTTGCTGTTTGATTTTGTTAAAAAAAAAACAGTCTTGACAGTCTTTTGTTCTTAAACAAGAGGCTACACATCTCTATGACTGACTAGCCAGACATACAGAGATAAATTAATTGCCTTCTGCGTTTGGGACTCATAACAAGTATACTCTCCAAATGTACACTTCTACAACCCGGAAGATAGTGAGAAGATTACACCGTAAATACAACCACTAACTCACACCAACTATCGGCTCATTACTAAGACACACTTGTCAGTGTTGACCCCACCAAATGGCACCCTATTCCCTACCAAGTCTACTTCATTAGGGAAGAGGGTACCCTTTTTGGGGGACGCTGACCCTCAACTACAGGAGGTCCATTTGGCGTACCCTGTACCCACCTAGAGGTGCGACTCTGTCAGAGTGGCAACAGAGGTACCATACCATATTCCACCACGCGTGCCCCGAGACGTGCCGACGGGCCTGGTGTACACCATAGTAGTCTCCGCAGGACACACGGCTAACAGCTCGGGAAAACCACAGAACGACAACTCACTCATGCCATCCTGTTCAAATAGTATTCCATTAACCGACAAGATCGTTTGTCCGTCATGGCGTCTGCTGTGAGTGTGTCCGGTCGTTGACGGTCCACATGAGTCTTAGCCAAGAGTGAGGTGGTTGTGTAGGTAGAGTATGTTCTGGAAAGTCCGTGCACACCTCACGGCCAGAGCGTGCACAACCACACACACACACACACACACACACACACACACACACACACACACACACACACACACACACACACACACACACACACACACACACACACACACACACACACACACACACACACACACACACACACACACACACACACACACACACACACACACACACACACACACACACACACACACACACACACACACACACACACACACAGAGAGTTAAGAGGATAATCTGTCAGTGGGTAGAAGCAGATTACGAGCCGTCTGAAGGTACTCTCTCTGATTGGCAGCAAAGATCTCTCCTGCTCTCTGATTGATCTCAGGATAGAAAGCAGCTAAGATCTTTGATTGGTCTAAGACGGGCAACATGGTAAGATCTTGCTTTCCAATTAACAGAGAAAGAGAGAAGGACTTGAAAAGACAGAAAGAGAACTTGACAAATACCAAATAACATGAAATATGTGCACATAACAAAAACGGTCAGTATAGGGTAGGGTGTTAGGGGTCAGGGTAGGGTGTTAGGGGTCAGGGTAGGGTGTTAGGGGTCAGGGTAGGGTGTTAGGGGTCAGGGTAGGGTGTTAGGGGTCAGGGTAGGGTGTTAGGGGTCAGGGTAGGGTGTTAGGGGTCAGGGTAGGGTGTTAGGGGTCAGGGTAGGGCGTCAGGGATCAGCGTAGGGCGTCAGGGGTCACTCACAGTGTGTGACTCCGGCCAGAGTCTGGTAGAAGGTGGGCGCGTCGCTGTCGTCTGTGAGGGTGACACACACGCCTCCGGAGAGCAGCCAACGGGAGAAGGTGAACGCCTCCGTGTTCTGAAGGAGCCAGTTCTTAAAGCGCTCATAGTTGACTTTCTCCCCCTGAGACAAAACAAAACACATCAACAACAAAGCATTTGGGCCTCCCGGGTGGCGCAGTGGTTAACCACTGAGACAGAGACTCAGAGACTGAGGGATGTCCTTGTCTCATCGCGCACCAGCGCCTCCTGTGGCGGCCCGGGCGCAGTGCGCGCTAACCAAGGTCGCCAGGTGCGCGGTGTTTCCTCCGACACATTGGTGCGGCTGGCTTCCGGGTTGGATGCGCGCTGTGTTAAGAAGCAGTGCGGCTTGGTTGGGTTGTGTATCGGAGGACACAAGACTTTCAGCCTTCGTCTCTCCCGACCCCGTACGGGAGTTGTAGCGATGAGACAAGATAGTAGCTACTAAAAACAATTGGATACCACGAAATTGGGGAGAAAAAGGGGTAAAATTAACATTTTAAAAAAGCATTAAGGTCGGCTAGGCAGCTAGGTGGGTAGCTAAATACAAGAACGAAAACAGTGAATAAAAGGGGCAAACTGTGATTGGTATATACATTAATATATGCCATTTAGCAGACGCTTTTATCCAAAGCGACTTACAGTCATGTGTGCATACATTCTACGTATGGGTGGTCCCGGGAATCAAACCCACTACCCTGGCGTTACAAGCGCCATGCTCTACCAACTGTGCTACAGAAGGACCAAGCCTTAACTAGCCCTAGTTGGGGCTTTTAATGAATGACATATACCCTATTGATTTGGTATTGTTTGAACTGATGTACTGGGCCGTGTGCACTTCCCTCTGTCGTGCCTTGTGGTCGGAGGCCGAGCAGTTGCCATAGCAGGCCGTGATGCAACCATGTATTTCTAGTAATGGTGAACTATAAGAGATAGGGGACTAGGGCTAGTTAAGACTAACCTGCTGAGAGAGGACTAGGGCTAGTTAAGACTAACCTGCTGAGAGAGGACTAGGGCTAGTTAAGACTAACCTGCTGAGAGAGGACTAGGGCTAGCGATGACTAACCTGCTGAGAGAGGACTAGGGCTAGCGATGACGAACCTGCTGAGAGAGAACGAGGGCTAGTTAAGACTAACCTGCTGAGAGAGAACTAGGGCTAGCGATGACTAACCTGCTGAGAGAGAACTAGGGCTAGCGATGACTAACCTGCTGAGAGAGGACTAGGGCTAGCGATGACTAACCGGCTGAGAGAGAACGAGGGCTAGTTAAGACTAACCTGATGAGAGAGGACTAGGGCTAGCGATGACTAACCTGCTGAGAGAGGACTAGGGCTAGCGATGACTAACCTGCTGAGAGAGAACGAGGGCTAGTTAAGACTAACCTGATGAGAGAGGACTAGGGCTAGCGATGACTAACCTGCTGAGAGAGGACTAGGGCTAGCGATGACTAACCTGCTGAGAGAGGACTAGGGCTAGCGATGACTAACCTGCTGAGAGAGAACGAGGGCTAGTTAAGACTAACCTGATGAGAGAGGGGACTAGGGCTAGCGATGACTAACCTGCTGAGAGAGGACTAGGGCTAGTTAAGACTAACCTGCTGAGAGAGGACTAGGGCTAGCGATGACTAACCTGCTGAGAGAGGACTAGGGCTAGTTAAGACTAACCTGCTGAGAGAGAACTAGGGCTAGCGATGACTAACCTGCTGAGAGAGGACTAGGGCTAGTTAAGACTAACCTGCTGAGAGAGGACTAGGGCTAGCGATGACTAACCTGCTGAGAGAGAACTAGGGCTAGTTAAGACTAACCTGCTGAGAGAGGACTAGGGCTAGCGATGACTAACCTGCTGAGAGAGAACGAGGGCTAGTTAAGACTAACCTGCTGAGAGAGGACTAGGGCTAGCGATGACTAACCTGCTGAGAGAGGACTAGGGCTAGTTAAGACTAACCTGCTGAGAGAGAACTAGGGCTAGCGATGACTAACCTGCTGAGAGAGAACGAGGGCTAGTTAAGACTAACCTGCTGAGAGAGGACTAGGGCTAGCGATGACTAACCTGCTGAGAGAGGACTAGGGCTAGCGATGACTAACCTGCTGAGAGAGAACTAGGGCTAGCGATGACTAACCTGCTGAGAGAGAACTAGGGCTAGCGATGACTAACCTGCTGAGAGAGGACTAGGGCTAGTTAAGACAAACCTGCTGAGAGAGAACTAGGGCTAGCGATGACTAACCTGCTGAGAGAGGACTAGGGCTAGCGATGACTAACCTGCTGAGAGAGGGGACTAGGGCTAGCGATGACTAACCTGCTGAGAGAGAACGAGGGCAAGTTAAGACTAACCTGCTGAGAGAGAACTAGGGCTAGCGATGACTAACCTGCTGAGAGAGAACGAGGGCTAGTTAAGACTAACCTGCTGAGAGAGGACTAGGGCTAGCGATGACTAACCTGCTGAGAGAGGACTAGGGCTAGTTAAGACTAACCTGCTGAGAGAGGACTAGGGCTAGCTAAGACTAACCTGCTGAGAGAGAACTAGGGCTCGTTAAGACTAACCTGCTGAGAGAGGGGACTAGGCCTGGTTAAAACTAACCTGCTGCTGAGAGGGGTCTAGGGCTAGCCAAGACTAACCTGCTGAGAGAGAACTAGGGCTAGTTAAGACTAACCTGCTGAGAGAGAACTAGGGCTCGTTAAGACTAACCTGCTGAGAGAGGACTAGGGCTAGTTAAGACTAACCTGCTGAGAGAGGACTAGGGCTAGTTAAGACTAACCTGCTGAGAGAGGACTAGGGCTAGCTAAGACTAACCTGCTGAGAGAGAACTAGGGCTAGTTAAGACTAACCTGCTGAGAAAGGAGACTAGGGCTGGTTAAAACTAACCTGCTGCTGAGAGGGGGCTAGGGCTAGCTAAGACTAACCTGCTGAGAGAGGAGACTAGGGCTGGTTAAGACTAACATGCTGCTGAGAGAGTCACCACCTATTCAGACACATGCTGAGAGAGAGAGAGAGTCACCACCTATTCAGACACATGCTGAGAGAGAGAGAGAGTCACCACCTATTCAGACACATGCTGAGAGAGAGAGAGTCACCACCTATTCAGATACATGCTGAGAGAGAGAGAGTCACCACCTATTCAGACACATGCTGAGAGAGAGAGAGAGTCACCACCTATTCAGATACATGCTGAGAGAGAGAGAGTCACCACCTATTCAGACACATGCTGAGAGAGAGAGAGTCACCACCTATTCAGACACATGCTGAGAGAGAGAGAGAGTCACCACCTATTCAGACACATGCTGAGAGAGAGAGAGAGTCACCACCTATTCAGACACATGCTGAGAGAGAGAGAGTCACCACCTATTCAGACACATGCTGAGAGAGAGAGAGTCACCACCTATTCAGACACATGCTGAGAGAGAGAGAGTCACCACCTATTCAGATACATGCTGAGAGAGAGAGAGAGTCACCACCTATTCAGACACATGCTGAGAGAGAGAGAGTCACCACCTATTCAGACACATGCTGAGAGAGAGAGAGTCACCACCTATTCAGACACATGCTGAGAGAGAGAGAGAGTCACCACCTATTCAGACACATGCTGAGAGAGAGAGAGAGTCACCACCTATTCAGACACATGCTGAGAGAGAGAGAGAGAGAGAGTCACCACCTATTCAGACACATGCTGAGAGAGAGAGAGAGAGAGAGTCACCACCTATTCAGATACATGCTGAGAGAGAGAGAGAGTCACCACCTATTCAGACACATGCTGAGAGAGAGAGAGAGAGTCACCACCTATTCAGACACATGCTGAGAGAGAGAGAGAGAGAGAGAGAGTCACCACCTATTCAGACACATGCTGAGAGAGAGAGAGAGTCACCACCTATTCAGACACATGCTGAGAGAGAGAGAGAGAGAGAGTCACCACCTATTCAGATACATGCTGAGAGAGAGAGAGAGTCACCACCTATTCAGACACATGCTGAGAGAGAGAGAGAGAGAGAGAGAGAGAGTCACCACCTATTCAGATACATGCTGAGAGAGAGAGAGAGTCACCACCTATTCAGACACATGCTGAGAGAGAGAGAGAGTCACCACCTATTCAGACACATGCTGAGAGAGAGAGAGTCACCACCTATTCAGACACAGACACATGCTGAGAGAGAGAGAGTCACCACCTATTCAGACACATGCTGAGAGAGAGAGAGTCACCACCTATTCAGATACATGCTGAGAGAGAGAGAGTCACCACCTATTCAGACACATGCTGAGAGAGAGAGAGTCACCACCTATTCAGATACATGCTGAGAGAGAGAGAGAGTCACCACCTATTCAGACACATGCTGAGAGAGAGAGAGAGAGTCACCACCTATTCAGACACATGCTGAGAGAGAGAGAGTCACCACCTATTCAGACACATGCTGAGAGAGAGAGAGAGAGTCACCACCTATTCAGACACATGCTGAGAGAGAGAGAGAGAGAGAGAGAGAGTCACCACCTATTCAGATACATGCTGAGAGAGAGAGAGAGTCACCACCTATTCAGACACATGCTGAGAGAGAGAGAGAGAGAGAGAGAGTCACCACCTATTCAGATACATGCTGAGAGAGAGAGAGTGAGTCACCACCTATTCAGATACATGCTGCTGTTACAGAGCCTGGCAGGGTGGTACCAAGCTGCTTGGTGTTTTTATGTTAAAGGGGAGATCTGAAGTTTGCTTATGAGATTGAATTCTTGGGAGGTGTGTATTGTGTAAATACATACATACGTGTGTGTGTGTGTGTGTGTGTGTGTGTGTGTGTGTGTGTGTGTGTGTGTGTGTGTGTGTGTGTGTGTGTGTGTGTGTGTGTGTGTGTGTGTTTAGCCAATAACAGCAGTGTGTGTGGTCCAACCCCAGACTGAGTGGATGACAGAGGGTAGTGCGAATGGCCCAGTGCGTCACTGTGAGGTCTACTACACCTGCTCTATTCGGCACACGTGACAAATACACTTCGATTTGATTTGATTTGATTAGATGACTGGATCTGAGAGAGGAGAGTGTCATGCGCGTCAGTCGAAGTGTCGGTCTTGGTGATTGACAGGTGACTGACCTCGCTGAAGCACTTCCTGAGAGAGGGCGGGACTTCCCCGTCCACCGCCCGTAGCACGGCCTCCATATCATCCCGGGCCGCATAGCCACCCGACTCACTGGCAAACAGGCTGAAGAGGTCTGTGGAGAGACACACAGTTAGTTCATCCTGGCAGGCAGGCTGGTCTTATCATCCCAGGAGGCAGGCTGGTCTTAGCAGCCCGGCAGGCAGGCAGGCTGGTCTTATCAGCCCGGCAGGCAGGCTGGTCTTATCAGCCCGGCAGGCAGGCTGGTCTTATCAGCCCGGCAGGCAGGCTGGTCTTATCATCCCAGGAGGCAGGCTGGTCTTATCAGCCCGGCAGGCAGGCAGGCTGGTCTTATCAGCCCGGCAGGCAGGCTGGTCTTATCAGCCCTGGCAGGCAGGCTGGTCTTATCAGCCCTGGCAGGCAGGCTGGTCTTATCAGCCCTGGCAGGCAGGCTGGTCTTATCAGCCCTGGCAGGCAGGCTGGTCTTATCAGCCCTGGCAGGCAGGCTGGTCTTATCAGCCCTGGCAGGCAGGCTGGTCTTATCAGCCCTGGCAGGCAGGCTGGTCTTATCAGCCCTGGCAGGCAGGCTGGTCTTATCAGCCCTGGCAGGCAGGCTGGTCTTATCAGCCCTGGCAGGCAGGCTGGTCTTATCAGCCCTGGCAGGCAGGCTGGTCTTATCAGCCCTGGCAGGCAGGCTGATCTTATCATCCCGGCAGGCAGGCTGGTCTTAGTCCTGGCCTTGACTCTCTGCTGCCTCACACACATCAATTCCAAACATCACTCAGAGAGAGAACCTGCGGGGAGAGAGGAGGAAGAGAGCAGGGGAGAGAGAAGAAAGCGGGGGGGAGAGAGAAGAGAGGAGGAAGAGAGCAGGGGAGAGAGAAGAGAGCAGGGGAGAGAGGAGGAAGAGAGCGGGGGAGAGAGAAGAGAGCGGGGGAGAGAGAAGAGAGCGGGGGAGAGGAGGAAGAGAGCGGGGGAGAGAGGAGGAAGAGAGCAGGGGAGAGAGGAGGAAGAGAGCAGGGGAGAGAGGAGGAAGAGAGCAGGGGAGAGAGGAGGAAGAGAGCAGGGGAGAGAGGAGGAAGAGAGCAGGGGAGAGAGGAGGAAGAGAGCAGGGGAGAGAGGAGGAAGAGAGCAGGGGAGAGAGGAGGAAGAGAGCAGGGGAGAGAGAAGAGAGCGGGGGAGAGAGAAGAGAGCGGGGGAGAGAGAAGAGGGCGGGGGAGAGAGAAGAGGGCGGGGGAGAGAGGACGAAGAGAGCAGGGGAGAGAGGAGGAAGAGAGCAGGGGAGAGAGAAGAGAGCAGGGGAGAGAGGAGGAAGAGAGCAGGGGAGAGAGGAGGAAGAGAGCAGGGGAGAGAGAAGAGAGCAGGGGAGAGAGAAGAGGGCGGGGGAGAGAGAAGAGGGCGGGGGAGAGAGAGGAAACATACACTTGGCCTTCTCCCCATCTCGTCCTCTGGTCAGCAGCACCAGGCCAATGATGAGGTTGCTGAAGTGCAGTCCTTTAAAGGTGCCTCCAAACGAGTTGTAGATCACCTGCAGGGAGAGAACAGAGAGAGAAAAGGAAGACAGTGTTAACATATCTAGAAATATGCCAGTAGACAGATCCCAGTTGAGGAGAGGCAGGTAGCCTAGCGGTTAGAGCATTGGGCCAATAACCAAAAGGTTGCTGGTTTGAATCCATGAGCTGGCAAGGTGGGGGGAAAAACACTGCCATTCTGCCCTTGAACAAGGCAGTTAAACCCCACCACTAGGATCGGAAACTTTCCAGTACATTTACAGAAATTTTCCATGAGAAGTTAAGCCCTGGAATTTGGGTAATTTTGTTTAAATTCATTAAAAAATATATATTTAAAAAATGAGTTTATAACAGTGAACCTCTTTTTGTGTGATACACTTAAGGCAATTCTAGGACTTGTGCCATATTTTGGTTAAACTATCCCCAATTCAATAGAATTGCAACCCTCTGCATGCACAGTGCATTCTTCCATCACATGCACAGTGTATTCTTCCATCACATGCACAGTGCATTCTTCCATCACATGCACAGTGCTTCATCACATGCACACATTCTTCCATCACATGAGATGCTCCATCACATGCACAGCCATCACATGCACAGTGCATTCTTCCATCACATGCACAGTGCACTCTTCATCACATGCCCAGGACTACATGCACAGCTGATTCTGGCACACTAATGAGAGCCCACACTACTACACTGTCTGAGCCAAGGACTACATGCTTTCTGGTAAGATTTGGTTACAATACTGGGTGGGGTGAATATATTCTATATGACATACTTTATTTTTTGTTAACTAGTAAATAGTGTGCCAACAGCAAAGTGTGTTTAAATAATTTCTAACTTGTTAAAAAATGTCTGCTAGTTAGTGTTTGCTACCATGTGGGTTTTAGTTTGCTTGAGCCTGCTAACTGAGGAGTTTTAATTAGATGCTGCCTAGAAGGACAGCATCCCAGAGTTGCCTCTTCACTGTTGACATTGAGATTGGTGTTTTGCGGGTACAATTTAATGACGCTGCCAGTTGAGGACTTGTGAGGCGTCTGTTTCTCAAACTAGACACACTAATGTACTTGTCCTCTTGCTCAGTTGTGCACCGGGGCCTCCCGCTCCTCTTTCTATTCTGGTTAGAGCCAGTTTGCGCTGTTCTGTGAAGGGAGTAGTACACAGCGTTGTACGAGATCTTCAGTTTCTTGGAAAGATCTCACATGGAATAACACTAATTTCTCAAAACATGAATAGACTGACGAGTTTCAGAAGAAAGTTATTTGTTTCTGGCCATTTTGAGCCTGTAATCGAACCCACAAATGCTGATGCTCCAGACACTCAACTAGTCTAAAGAAGCCCAGTTGTATAGCTTTTTTAATCAGGTGTGCTAAAATAATTGCAAAAGGGTTTTCTAATCATCAATTAGCCTTTTAAAATGATAAACTTGGATTAGCTAACACAAAGTGCCATTGGAACACAGGAGTGATGGTTTCTGATAATGGGCCTCTGTACACCTATGTAGATATAACCTATCTAATCTGCCTTTTCCAGCTATAATAGTCATTTACAACATTAACAACGTCTACACTGTATTTCTGATCAATTTGATGTTATTTTAATGGACAAAAAAAAGTGATTTTCTGTCAAATACAAGGACATTTCTAAATGACCCCAAACTGTTGAACGGTAGTGTACATATAAACATCTACGTTTAAATGGTAATATTATTTTGCATATATTTCCGTTAATTCCCATATATTCCCGTTAATTCCCATATATTCCCACAGAAAGTTTCCACCTCTGAATATTCCCCAAAATGTGCAACCCTTCCCACCACATCCGCGCCAAAGACGTGGATGTTGATCATTCCTTATTCCTTACTCCCACACCATGGTTAAAACTCCCATTCCTTATTCCTTACTCCCACACCATGGTTACACGGCCCATTCCTTATTCCTTACTCCCACACCATGGTTACACGGCCCATTCCTTATTCCACACCATGGTTAAAACTCCCATTCCTTATTCCACACCATGGTTAAAACTCCCATTCCTTATTCCACACCATGGTTAAAACTCCCATTCCTTATTCCTTACTCCCACACCATGGTTAAAACTCCCATTCCTTACTCCCACACCATGGTTAAAACTCCCATTCCTTACTCCCACACCATGGTTAAAACTCCCATTCCTTACTCCACACCATGGTTACAAGGCCCATTCCTTACTCCCACACCATGGTTAAAACTCCCATTCCTTACTCCCACACCATGGTTACACGGCCCATTCCTTACTCCCACACCATGGTTACAAGGCCCATTCCTTATTCCACACCATGGTTACACGGCCCATTCCTTACTCCCACACCATGGTTAAAACTCCCATTCCTTATTCCACACCATGGTTACAAGGCCCATTCCTTATTCCACACCATGGTTACAAGGCCCATTCCTTATTCCACACCATGGTTACAAGGCCCATTCCTTCCCACACCATGGTTAAAACTCCCATTCCTTATTCCACACCATGGTTAAAACTCCCATTCCTTATTCCACACCATGGTTACAAGGCCCATTCCTTATTCCACACCATGGTTACAAGGCCCATTCCTTATTCCACACCATGGTTACAAGGCCCATTCCTTATTCCACACCATGGTTACAAGGCCCATTCCTTATTCCACACCATGGTTACAAGGCCCATTCCTTATTCCACACCATGGTTACAAGGCCCATTCCTTATTCCACACCATGGTTACAAGGCCCATTCCTTATTCCACACCATGGTTACAAGGCCCATTCCTTATTCCACACCATGGTTACAAGGCCCATTCCTTATTCCACACCATGGTTACAAGGCCCATTCCTTATTCCACACCATGGTGCCCATTCCTTATTCCACACCATGGGCATGGTTGCCCATTCCTTATTCCACACCATGGTTACAAGGCCCATTCCTTATTCCACACCATGGTTACAAGGCCCATTCCTTATTCCACACCATGGTTACAAGGCCCATTCCTTATTCCACACCATGGTTGGCCCATTCCTTATTCCACACCAAAGCCTTATTCCACACCATGGTTACAAGGCCCAGCCTTCCCAGAAGAGTGGAGGCTGTTATAGCAGCAATGTTCCAACATCTAGTGGAAAGCCTTCCCAGAAGAGTGGAGGCTGTTATAGCAGCAATGTTCCAACATCTAGTGGAAAGCCTTCCCAGAACAGTGGAGGCTGTTATAGCAGCAATGTTCCAACATCTAGTGGAAAGCCTTCCCAGAACAGTGGAGGCTGTTATAGCAGCAATGTTCCAACATCTAGTGGAAAGCCTTCCCAGAAGAGTGGAGGCTGTTATAGCAACAAAGGGGGGGACCGATGATTTTTAATACCCGTGATTTTGGAATGAGATGTTCGTCGAACAGGTGTCCACAGAGTATATAGGCTTCCTCCATCCTTCATCAGAATGTATTGTGACGGAGTGGCCCCAAGGACACAGTCCCAAGGAGGGCCCCAGTGGTCCACTAATCACAGTGACGGAGCAGCCCCAAGGAGGGCCCCAGTGGTCCACTAGTCACAGTAACGGAGCAGCCCCAACGAGGGCCCCAGTGGTCCACTAATCACAGTGACGGAGCAGCCCCAAGGAGGGCCCCAGTGGTCCACTAATCACAGTGACGGAGCAGCCCCAAGGAGGGCCCCAGTGGTCCACTAATCACAGTGACGGAGCAGCCCCAAAGAGGGCCCCAGTGGTCCACTAATCACAGTGACGGACAAGAAGGGCCCCAGTGGTCCACTAATCACAGTGACGGAGCAGCCCCAAGGAGGGCCCCAGTGGTCCACTAATCCCGGAGCAGCCCCAAGGAGGGCCCCAGTGGTCCACTAAATCACAGTGGTCCACTAACAGTGACGGAGCAGCCCCAAGGAGGGCCCCAGTGGTCCCCCAGTGGCCCCAGTGGTCCACTAATCACAGTGACGGAGCAGCCGCAAGAAGGGCCCCAGTGGTCCACTAATCACAGTGACGGAGCAGCCCCAAGGAGGGCCCCAGTGGTCCACTAATCACAGTGACGGAGCAGCCCCAAGGAGGGCCCCAGTGGTCCACTAATCACATGATGTTGTGGCCCCTGGAAGGGCCCTGCTGTCAGGCCTAGCGATGGACACAGCCTGGGGGTTTCTTACTGCCCTGAGCCTGAGCCTGATGGGCCCAAAATAAAACAACTACACTCATTATTTACAAAACACACAGCCTTTTAGAGAAGCTAGGTATATGGTCCACTTCCTCTGACTCACATGTTATGGGAACCTCTTAAGGAAGCTGCGAATTTTCGCAGCTTTTTGTTAAAAATCGCGCAACATTTCAGCGCCCTGCTACTCATGCCAGGAATATAGTATATGCATGTGATTAGTATGTGTGGATAGAAAACACTCAGACGTTTCTAAAACTGGTTAAATCACGGCTGTGACTATAACAGAACGTGCGTTTCATTGAAAAGTGCAGGAAAATCTGATCACTGAAAATGGAAAAATATATCCATGCGCAACTTCAACCAATTGTTAAAAGTGACCCCCATTAAATGGAGCCGAGGTTGCAATACCTACAGCTTCCACACGATGTCAACAGTCTTGTCATTTGCCTACAATTTTTTTCTTGTTCAAACAGACACAGGGCAGAGCAGTTCTTCAGGTCTCCGACCGGATATTTTGGTTGAGATTTACCCGGACATTATTTCCAGACGCACAGCTATAGAAAATAATTCGCCTCGTGATCAATTTGATCGCTTATTAACGTTTACTAATACCTAAAGTTGCATTACAAAAGTATTTCGAAGTGTTTTGTGAAAGTTTATCGTCAACTTTTTTAATTTTAAAAAATGACGTTACGTTAAAAAACACTATTTTTTTCATTGATCACAGTCTTCATAGATCGATATCTAGGCTATATATGGACCGATTTAATCGAGAGAAAAAAAGACCCAATAGTGATTATGGGACATCTAGGAGTGCCAACAAAGAAGATGGTCAAAGGTAATGAATGTTTTATATTTTATTTGTGCGGTTTGTGTAGCGCCGACTATGCTAATTATTTTGTTTACGTCCCCTGCGGGTCTTTTGGGGTGTTACATGCTATCTGATAATAGCTTCTCATGCTTTCGCCGAAAAGCATTTTACAAATCTGACTTGGTGGATAGATTCACAACGAGTGTAGCTTTAATTCACTACCTTGAATGTGTATTTTAATGAAAGTTTAATGACAGTTTGAGTTTTATCAAAAACTATAGGTGGCGCTCTGAAACTCCGCTGAGTGATGTTCCTGCCAGGGAACTGTATTCTGCTACATCCTTAAGAAGATAACGAACATGTATTAAATAAAACCAGAGAGTGACGAGGCTGCAGCTCCTCCCCAGAATCTCTCCGTCTACCCCCATGTACGGCTTTTAATCCCACACGGTGAATCTGACTCGCTGCCGTCTCGCTGGTAAAAGACAAATATAAATAATAACAATAATAATGTCTGCCTTACTGCTTGTTTGAACACGAGAGCCCTATGGGCCCTGGTCAAATGTAGGGAAGGGAATAGGGAATAGGATGCAGAATGTTGCAGACTCTGCTGGAAAGTCCTCCTATAGTAAAGACACTAGCAGAATCACCTGTTAATTTAATTATTAAGAATCAAGCAGAATTTTTTAAATCAATACCCATGTTTCCTAGGATAGCTATAGAACATGTTGGAATTAACATGTGGACATTAAGGTTATTTGTATACTTTTGTTTCTTGTTGCTGGATATGTGGATACAAACATGATCGAAATTAACTTTTCTCCCAATTTATCAACAAAACAACTGGATTGCGGTTTTGATTTAATATGGCCAAGACAGTTTCAATGGAATGCCACTTCCAAGCCCCAGCATACTGACTAGACCGGGGACGCGCACATGTTGACTTTATCCATCCACACCAGACACAAAATCAGGACAGGAAATATCAAAAACAAACTCTGAACCAACTACAATCATTTGGGACCAGGTCGAAACACATGAAACATTCATGACCATTTAGCTTGTTGTTGCTAGCTAGCGTGTTGTTGCTAGCTAGCTTGTTGTTGCTAGCTAGCGTGTTGTTGCTTGCTAGCGTGTTGTTGCTAGCTAGCGTGTTGTTGCTAGCTAGCGTGTTGTTGCTAGCTAGCGTGTTGTTGCTAGCTAGCGTGTTGTTGCTAGCTAGCTTGTTGTTGCTAGCTAGCGTGTCGTTGCTAGCTAGCGTGTTGTTGCTAGCTAGCTTGTTGTTGCTAGCTAGCGTGTTGTTGCTAGCTAGCGTGTTGTTGCTTGCTAGCTTGTTGTTGCTAGCTAGCGTGTTGTTGCTAGCTAGCGTGTTGTTGCTAGCTAGCGTGTTGTTGCTAGCTAGCTTGTTGTTGCTAGCTAGCGTGTCGTTGCTAGCTAGCGTGTCGTTGCTAGCTAGCTTGTTGTTGCTAGCTCTTTTAGAATAGAACCAAGTTGTATTTTAGCGCCCGGCTTCGCTGACGCTCGCGAGAAATTTGGATGAAATGATAGAATAACCTTGGTTCATGGTCAGCATGTTAAGGCTGTGTTTCTACACTGGCCAAGCATTTTTCCACTTCCTCAAAAGAAATGTCCACAGCAGAATAGGCCTATGTCAATCCCCTTTGATGACTCAGTCACTGCCTTTGACACACACAGTACAAACACAACTAGTGTTTATTCACTGATAAAGTCAGTCAGGTGGCATCTGTGTGTGTGTGTGTGTGTGTGTGTGTGTGTGTGTGTGTGTGTGTGTGTGTGTGTGTGTGTGTGTGTGTGTGTGTGTGTGTGTGTGTGTGTGTGTGTGAGTGAAATTGAGAATAGGCATTTTTACAGTATGGGTACAGCTTCCTTCAGCCCAACACGACAGAAACCGGAGCAGGAAGACAGAGACTCTGATGGGGAAAGTGGAATTAGAAATGTTTGAACTGGGGAAATGCATTAAACCAGCTAGCTACTGTAGCCTAAAACAACAACAAGTCCCTGTGGTCAACCTAAGAACACAGATACAATGTGTGCATCCAAAATGTCTCCCTATTCCCTATACAGGAGCCAATACTTATTTTCCACCATCATTTGCAAATAAATTAATTAAAAATCCTACAATGTGATTTTCTGGATTTTTTTTCCCTAATTTTGTCTGTCAGAGTTGAAGTGTACCTATGATGAAAATTACAGGCCTCTCTCATCTTTTTAAGTGGGAGAACTTGCACAATTGGTGGCTGACTAAATATTATTTGGGCCCTGGTCAAAAGTAGTGCACTACCCTATGGGCCCTGGTCAAAAGTAGTGCACTACCCTATGGTCCCTGGTCAAAAGTAGTGCACTGCCCCTATGGGCCCTGGTCAAAAGTAGTGCACTGCCCTATGGGCCCTGGTCAAAAGTAGTGCACTGCCCTATGGGCCCTGGTCAAAAGTAGTGCACTGCCCTATGGGCCCTGGTCAAAAGTAGTGCACTGCCCTATGGGCCCTGGTCAAAAGTAGTGCACTGCCCTATGGGCCCTGGTCAAAAGTAGTGCACTGCCCTATGGGTCCTGGTCAAAAGTAGTGCACTACCCTATGGGCCCTGGTCAAAAGTAGTGCACTGCCCTATGGGTCCTGGTCAAAAGTAGTGCACTGCCCTATGGGCCCTGGTCAAAATTAGTTCACTACCCTATGGGCCCTGGTCAAAAGTAGTGCACTACCCTATGGGCCCTGGTCAAAATTAGTTCACTACCCTATGGGCCCTGGTCAAAAGTAGTGCACTGCCCTATGGGCCCTGGTCAAAAGTAGTGCACTACCCTATGGGTCCTGGTCAAAAGTAGTGCACTACCCTATGGGTCCTGGTCAAAAGTAGTGCACTACCCTATGGGCCCTGGTCAAAAGTAGTGCACTACCCTATGGGCCCTGGTCAAAAGTAGTGCACTGCCCTATGGGTCCTGGTCAAAAGTAGTGCACTGCCCTATGGGTCCTGGTCAAAAGTAGTGCACTGCCCTATGGGTCCTGGTCAAAAGTAGTGCACTGCCCTATGGGCCCTGGTCAAAAGTAGTGCACTGCCCTATGGGCACTGGTCAAAAGTAGTGCACTGCCCTATGGGCCATGGTCAAAATTAGTTCACTACCCTATGGGCCCTGGTCAAAAGTAGTGCACTACCCTATGGGCCCTGGTCAAAATTAGTTCACTACCCTATGGGCCCTGGTCAAAAGTAGTGCACTGCCCTATGGGCCCTGGTCAAAAGTAGTGCACTACCCTATGGGTCCTGGTCAAAAGTAGTGCACTACCCTATGGGCCCTGGTCAAAAGTAGTGCACTACCCTATGGGCCCTGGTCAAAATTAGTTCACTGCCCTATGGGCCCTAGTCAAAATTAGTTCACTACCCTATGGGCCCTGGTCAAAAGTAGTGCACTACCCTATGGGCCCTGAGACGTCACCACACCTGGACTGGGGAGGTGAGAGGAGTCACCACACCTGGACTGGTGAGGTGAGAGGAGTCACTACACCTGGACTGGGGAGGTGGGAGGAGTCACCACACCTGGACTGGGGAGGTGAGAGGAGTCACCACACCTGGACTGGAGAGGTGGGAGGAGTCACCACACCTGGACTGGGGGAGGTGAGAGGAGTCACCACACCTGGACTGGGGAGGTGAGAGGAGTCACCACACCTGGACTGGGGAGGTGAGAGGAGTCACCACACCTGGACTGGGGAGGTGAGAGGAGTCACCACACCTGGACTGGGGAGGTGAGAGGAGTCACCACACCTGGACTGGGGGAGGTGAGAGGAGTCACCACACCTGGACTGGGGGAGGTGAGAGGAGTCACCACACCTGGACTGGGGAGGTGAGAGGAGTCACCACACCTGGACTGGGGAGGTGAGAGGAGTCACCACACCTGGACTGGGGAGGTGGTCACCACACCTGGACTGGGGAGGTGAGAGGAGTCACCACACCTGGATGGGGAGGTGAGAGGAGTCACCACACCTGGACAGGGGAGGTGGGAGGAGTCACCACACCTGGACTGGGGAGGTGGGAGGAGTCACACCTGGACTGGGGAGGTGAGAGGAGTCACACCTGGACTGGGGGAGGTGAGAGGAGTCACACCTGGACTGGGGGAGGTGAGAGGAGTCACCACACCTGGACTGGGGAGGTGAGAGGAGTCACCACACCTGGACTGGGGAGGTGAGAGGAGTCACCACACCTGGACTGGGGAGGTGAGAGGAGTCACCACACCTGGACTGGGGAGGTGAGAGGAGTCACCACACCTGGACTGGGGAGGTGGGAGGAGTCACCACACCTGGACTGGGGAGGTGAGAGGAGTCACCACACCTGGACTGGGGAGGTGAGAGGAGTCACCACACCTGGACTGGGGAGGTGGGAGGAGTCACACCTGGACTGGGGAGGTGAGAGGAGTCACACCTGGACTGGGGGAGGTGAGAGGAGTCACCACACCTGGACTGGGGGAGGTGAGAGGAGTCACCACACCTGGACTAGGGAGGTGAGAGGCGTCACCACACCTGGACTGGGGAGGTGAGAGGAGTCACCACACCTGGACTGGGGAGGTGAGAGGCGTCACCACACCTGGACTGGGGAGGTGAGAGGAGTCACACCTGGACTGGGGGAGGTGAGAGGAGTCACCACACCTGGACTGGGGGAGGTGAGAGGAGTCACCACACCTGGACTAGGGAGGTGAGAGGCGTCACCACACCTGGACTGGGGAGGTGAGAGGAGTCACCACACCTGGACTGGGGAGGTGAGAGGCGTCACCACACCTGGACTGGGGAGGTGAGAGGAGTCACCACACCTGGACTGGGGAGGTGAGAGGAGTCACCACACCTGGACTGGGGAGGTGAGAGGAGTCACCACACCTGGACTGGGGAGGTGTGAGGAGTCACCACACCTGGACTGGGGAGGTGAGAGGAGTCACCACACCTGGACTGGGGAGGTGAGAGGAGTCACCACACCTGGACTGGGGAGGTGAGAGGAGTCACCACACCTGGACTGGGGAGGTGAGAGGAGTCACCACACCTGGACTGGGGAGGTGAGAGGAGTCACCACACCTGGACTGGGGAGGTGGGAGGAGTCACCACACCTGGACTGGGGAGGTGGGAGGAGTCACCACACCTGGACTGGGGAGGTGGGAGGAGTCACACCTGGACTGGGGAGGTGAGAGGAGTCACCACACCTGGACTGGGGAGGTGAGAGGAGTCACCACACCTGGACTGGGGAGGTGAGAGGAGTCACACCTGGACTGGGGAGGTGGGAGGAGTCACCACACCTGGACTGGGGAGGTGGGAGGAGTCACACCTGGACTGGGGGAGGTGGGAGGAGTCACACCTGGACTGGGGGAGGTGAGAGGAGTCACCACACCTGGACTGGGGGAGGTGAGAGGAGTCACCACACCTGGACTGGGGAGGTGAGGGTCACCACACCTGGACTGGGGAGGTGAGAGGAGTCACCACACCTGGACTGGGGAGGTGAGAGGAGTCACCACACCTGGACTGGGGAGGTGAGAGGAGTCACCACACCTGGACTGGGGAGGTGGGAGGAGTCACCACACCTGGACTGGGGAGGTGGGAGGAGTCACCACACCTGGACTGGGGAGGTGGGAGGAGTCACCACACCTGGACTGGGGAGGTGGGAGGAGTCACCACACCTGGACTGGGGAGGTGGGAGGAGTCACCACACCTGGACTGGGGAGGTGGGAGGAGTCACCACACCTGGACTGGGGAGGTGAGAGGAGTCACCACACCTGGACTGGGGAGGTGAGAGGAGTCACCACACCTGGACTGGGGAGGTGAGAGGAGTCACCACACCTGGACTGGGGAGGTGAGAGGAGTCACCACACCTGGACTGGGGAGGTGAGAGGAGTCACCACACCTGGACTGGGGAGGTGAGAGGAGTCACCACACCTGGACTGGGGAGGTGAGAGGAGTCACCACACCTGGACTGGGGAGGTGGGAGGAGTCACCACACCTGGACTGGGGAGGTGAGAGGAGTCACCACACCTGGACTGGGGGAGGTGAGAGGAGTCACCACACCTGGACTGGGGAGGTGAGAGGAGTCACCACACCTGGACTGGGGAGGTGAGAGGAGTCACCACACCTGGACTGGGGAGGTGGGAGGAGTCACCACACCTGGACTGGGGAGGTGAGAGGAGTCACCACACCTGGACTGGGGGAGGTGAGAGGAGTCACCACACCTGGACTGGGGGAGGTGAGAGGAGTCACCACACCTGGACTGGGGAGGTGAGAGGAGTCACCACACCTGGACTGGGGTGGTGGGAGGAGTCACCACACCTGGACTGGGGAGGTGGGAGGAGTCACCACACCTGGACTGGGGAGGTGAGAGGAGTCACCACACCTGGACTGGGGAGGTGGGAGGAGTCACCACACCTGGACTGGGGAGGTGAGAGGAGTCACCACACCTGGACTGGGGGAGGTGAGAGGAGTCACTACACCTGGACTGGGGAGGTGAGAGGAGTCACTACACCTGGACTGGGGAGGTGAGAGGAGTCACTACACCTGGACTGGGGAGGTGAGAGGAGTCACTACACCTGGACTGGGGAGGTGAGAGGAGTCACTACACCTGGACTGGGGAGGTGAGAGGAGTCACTACACCTGGACTGGGGAGGTGAGAGGAGTCACTACACCTGGACTGGGGAGGTGAGAGGAGTCACTACACCTGGACTGGGGAGGTGAGAGGAGTCACCACACCTGGACTGGGGAGGTGAGAGGAGTCACCACACCTGGACTGGGGAGGTGAGAGGAGTCACCACACCTGGACTGGGGGAGGTGAGAGGAGTCACCACACCTGGACTGGGGGAGGTGAGAGGAGTCACCACACCTGGACTGGGGAGGGGGACCTGGACTGGGAGGTGAGAGGAGCCACCACACCTGGACTGGGGAGGTGAGAGGAGCCACCACACCTGGACTGGGGAGGTGAGAGGAGTCACCACACCTGGACTGGGGGAGGTGGGAGGAGTCACACCTGGACTGGGGGAGGTGAGAGGAGTCACCACACCTGGACTGGGGAGGTGAGAGGAGTCACCACACCTGGACTGGGGAGGTGAGAGGAGTCACCACACCTGGACTGGGGAGGTGAGAGGAGTCACACCTGGACTGGGGAGGTGGGAGGAGTCACCACACCTGGACTGGGGAGGTGGGAGGAGTCACTGGACTGGGGGAGGTGGGACCTGGACTGGGGGAGGGGAGGTCACACCTGGACTGGGGGAGGTGGGAGGAGTAACCACACCTGGACTGGGGGAGGTGAGAGGAGTCACCACACCTGGACTGGGGAGGTGAGAGGAGTCACCACACCTGGACTGGGGAGGTGAGAGGAGTCACCACACCTGGACTGGGGAGGTGGGAGGAGTCACCACACCTGGACTGGGGAGGTGGGAGGAGTCACCACACCTGGACTGGGGAGGTGGGAGGAGTCACCACACCTGGACTGGGGAGGTGGGAGGAGTCACCACACCTGGACTGGGGAGGTGGGAGGAGTCACCACACCTGGACTGGGGAGGTGGGAGGAGTCACCACACCTGGACTGGGGAGGTGGGAGGAGTCACACCTGGACTGGGGGAGGTGGGAGGAGTCACACCTGGACTGGGGGAGGTGGGAGGAGTCACACCTGGACTGGGGGAGGTGAGAGGAGTCACCACACCTGGACTGGGGGAGGTGAGAGGAGTCACCACACCTGGACTGGGGAGGTGAGAGGAGTCACCACACCTGGACTGGGGAGGTGGGAGGAGTCACCACACCTGGACTGGGGAGGTGGGAGGAGTCACTACACCTGGACTGGGGAGGTGAGAGGAGTCACCACACCTGGACTGGGGAGGTGAGAGGAGTCACCACACCTGGACTGGGGAGGTGAGAGGAGTCACCACACCTGGACTGGGGAGGTGGGAGGAGTCACCACACCTGGACTGGGGGAGGTGAGAGGAGTCACCACACCTGGACTGGGGAGGTGAGAGGAGTCACTACACCTGGACTGGGGAGGTGAGAGGAGTCACTACACCTGGACTGGGGAGGTGAGAGGAGTCACTACACCTGGACTGGGGAGGTGAGAGGAGTCACTACACCTGGACTGGGGAGGTGAGAGGAGTCACTACACCTGGACTGGGGAGGTGAGAGGAGTCACACCTGGACTGGGGAGGTGAGAGGAGCCACCACACCTGGACTGGGGAGGTGAGAGGAGCCACCACACCTGGACTGGGGAGGTGAGAGGAGCCACCACACCTGGACTGGGGAGGTGAGAGGAGTCACCACACCTGGACTGGGGAGGTGAGAGGAGTCACCACACCTGGACTGGGGAGGTGAGAGGAGTCACCACACCTGGACTGGGGAGGTGAGAGGAGTCACCACACCTGGACTGGGGAGGTGAGAGGAGTCACCACACCTGGACTGGGGAGGTGAGAGGAGTCACCACACCTGGACTGGGGAGGTGAGAGGAGTCACCACACCTGGACTGGGGAGGTGAGAGGAGTCACCACACCTGGACTGGGGAGGTGGGAGGAGTCACCACACCTGGACCGGGACTGAGGGAGGACTGGGGAGAGGAGTCACCACACCTGGACTGGGGGAGGTCACACCTGGACTGGGGAGGTGAGAGGAGTCACCACACCTGGACTGGGGAGGTGAGAGGAGTCACCTGGACACACCTGGACTGGGGAGGTGGGAGGAGTCACCACACCTGGACTGGGGAGGTGAGAGGAGTCACCACACCTGGACTGGGGAGGTGAGAGGAGTCACCACACCTGGACTGGGGAGGTGGGAGGAGTCACCACACCTGGACTGGGGAGGTGAGAGGAGTCACACCTGGACTGGGGAGGTGAGAGGAGTCACCACACCTGGACTGGGGAGGTGAGAGGAGTCACACCTGGACTGGGGGAGGTGAGAGGAGTCACACCTGGACTGGGGGGGGAGGAGTCACACCTGGACTGGGGAGGTGGGAGGAGTCACCACACCTGGACTGGGGAGGTGGGAGGAGTCACCACACCTGGACTGGGGAGGTGGGAGGAGTCACACCTGGACTGGGAGGTGAGAGGAGTCACCACACCTGGACTGGGGAGGTGAGAGGAGTCACCACACCTGGACTGGGGAGGTGAGAGGAGTCACACCTGGACTGGGGAGGTGGGAGGAGTCACCACACCTGGACTGGGGAGGTGAGAGGAGTCACCACACCTGGACTGGGGAGGTGAGAGGAGTCACCACACCTGGACTGGGGAGGTGAGAGGAGTCACACCTGGACTGGGGAGGTGGGAGGAGTCACCACACCTGGACTGGGGAGGTGAGAGGAGTCACCACACCTGGACTGGGGAGGTGAGAGGAGTCACCACACCTGGACTGGGGAGGTGGGAGGAGTCACCACACCTGGACTGGGGAGGTGAGAGGAGTCACACCTGGACTGGGGGAGGTGAGAGGAGTCACCACACCTGGACTGGGGAGGTGAGAGGAGTCTGGACTGGGGGAGGTGAGAGGAGTCACACCTGGACTGGGGAGGTGAGAGGAGTCACACCTGGACTGGGGAGGTGGGAGGAGTCACCACACCTGGACTGGGGAGGTGGGAGGAGTCACCACACCTGGACTGGGGAGGTGGGAGGGTCACACCTGGACTGGGGGAGGTGAGAGGAGTCACCACACCTGGACTGGGGAGGTGAGAGGAGTCACCACACCTGGACTGGGGAGGTGAGAGGAGTCACACCTGGACTGGGGAGGTGGGAGGAGTCACCACACCTGGACTGGGGAGGTGAGAGGAGTCACCACACCTGGACTGGGGAGGTGAGAGGAGTCACCACACCTGGACTGGGGAGGTGGGAGGAGTCACCACACCTGGACTGGGGAGGTGAGAGGAGTCACACCTGGACTGGGGGAGGTGAGAGGAGTCACCACACCTGGACTGGGGAGGTGAGAGGAGTCACACCTGGACTGGGGGAGGTGAGAGGAGTCACACCTGGACTGGGGGAGGTGAGAGGAGTCACACCTGGACTGGGGAGGTGAGAGGAGTCACACCTGGACTGGGGAGGTGGGAGGAGTCACCACACCTGGACTGGGGAGGTGGGAGGAGTCACCACACCTGGACTGGGGAGGTGGGAGGAGTCACACCTGGACTGGGGGAGGTGAGAGGAGTCACCACACCTGGACTGGGGAGGTGAGAGGAGTCACACCTGGACTGGGGGAGGTGAGAGGAGTCACCACACCTGGACTGGGGAGGTGAGAGGAGTCACACCTGGACTGGGGAGGTGGGAGGAGTCACCACACCTGGACTGGGGAGGTGAGAGGAGTCACCACACCTGGACTGGGGAGGTGAGAGGAGTCACCACACCTGGACTGGGGAGGTGAGAGGAGTCACACCTGGACTGGGGAGGTGAGAGGAGTCACCACACCTGGACCGGGGAGGTGGGAGGAGTCACCACACCTGGACTGGGGAGGTGAGAGGAGTCACCACACCTGGACTGGGGAGGTGAGAGGAGTCACCACACCTGGACTGGGGAGGTGAGAGGAGTCACTACACCTGGACTGGGGAGGTGAGAGGAGTCACCACACCTGGACTGGGGAGGTGAGAGGAGTCACCACACCTGGACTGGGGAGGTGAGAGGAGTCACCACACCTGGACTGGGGAGGTGAGAGGAGTCACACCTGGACTGGGGAGGTGGGAGGAGTCACCACACCTGGACTGGGGAGGTGAGAGGAGTCACCACACCTGGACTGGGGAGGTGAGAGGAGTCACCACACCTGGACTGGGGAGGTGAGAGGAGTCACACCTGGACTGGGGAGGTGAGAGGAGTCACACCTGGACTGGGGAGGTGAGAGGAGTCACCACACCTGGACCGGGGAGGTGGGAGGAGTCACCACACCTGGACTGGGGAGGTGAGAGGAGTCACCACACCTGGACTGGGGAGGTGAGAGGAGTCACCACACCTGGACTGGGGAGGTGAGAGGAGTCACTACACCTGGACTGGGGAGGTGAGAGGAGTCACCACACCTGGACTGGGGAGGTGAGAGGAGTCACCACACCTGGACTGGGGAGGTGAGAGGAGTCACCACACCTGGACTGGGGAGGTGAGAGGAGTCACACCTGGACTGGGGAGGTGAGAGGAGTCACACCTGGACTGGGGAGGTGAGAGGAGTCACACCTGGACTGGGGAGGTGAGAGGAGTCACACCTGGACTGGGGAGGTGAGAGGAGTCACACCTGGACTGGGGAGGTGAGAGGAGTCACACCTGGACTGGGGAGGTGAGAGGAGTCACACCTGGACTGGGGAGGTGAGAGGAGTCACACCTGGACTGTAGGGGTTGGGAGGTGAAAGGGACAGTCATATCCCAATTTCCTACCAGGTTATGTCTGAAAATTGTGTGTGTGTGTGTTGGTGTTGGTGTTGGTGTTGGTGTTGGTGTTGGTGTGTGTGTGTGTGTGTGTGTTCTAGGTCCCAGGGGACGTACCTCTGCAACCTTCGGAGGGATCCCATCTCCCAGTACTTCTCTATAGAAGCACTGTTGGGCCATGTAGAAGGACAGGCCGCTGGTCCTCTTAAAGGCATCCTTCAGCCGCTTCAACTCCACATCAGTTACTACAGAGAGAAAGGTTGGGGGAGAAAGAGTGGGGAGGAGAGAAAGAGTGGGGGAAGAGAGAGACATCAGGCTAAAGACTAAGGTGTCCCTAACATCAGGCTAGAGACTAAGGTGTCCCTAACATCAGACTAAAGACTAAGGTGTCCCTAACATCAGACTAAAGACTAAGGTGTCCCTAACATCAGGCTAGAGACTAAGGTGTCCCTAACATCAGACTAAAGACTAAGGTGTCCCTAACATCAGACTAAAGACTAAGGTGTCCCTAACATCAGGCTAAAGACTAAGGTGTCCCTAACATCAGGCTAAAGACTAAGGTGTCCCTAACAACAGGCTAGAGACTAAGGTGTCCCTAACATCAGGCTAAAGACTAAGGTGTCCCTAACATCAGGCTAGAGACTAAGGTGTCCCTAACAACAGGCTAGAGACTAAGGTGTCCCTAACATCAGGCTAAAGACTAAGGTGTCCCTAACAACAGGCTAAAGACTAAGGTGTCCCTAACCCTAATTTGGGAAGAGTAAGCTGATCTTATGTGTCACTGGTCGCATCCCAAATGTTTCCCTATTCCCTAGTGCACTACTGGTGGACCACAGCCCTAGGGAATAGGGTGTCAACTAACTAACAACGAGGTCATATCCTATCCGCTGCTATGGAGAGAGGTTTCACCTTGACTAGTGAAGGTGATTAACATGTGACGGTGCCAGCTGCACAACAGCCCCCCCACCAGGGCTGAGTTTCAGAACGAGAGCCCCCACCAGGGCTGAGTTTCAGTACGAGACCCCCCCACCAGGGCTGAGTTTCAGAACGAGAGCCCCCCCACCAGGGCTGAGTTTCAGAACGAGAGCCCCCCCCACCAGGGCTGAGTTTCAGTACGAGACCCCCCCACCAGGGCTGAGTTTCAGTACGAGACCCCCCACCAGGGCTGAGTTTCAGTACGAGACCCCCCACCAGGGCTGAGTTTCAGTACGACAGCCCCCCACCAGGGCTGAGTTCAGTACGAGAGCCCCCCACCAAGGCTGAGTTTCAGTACGACAGCCCCCCACCAGGGCTGAGTTCAGTACGAGAGCCCCCACCAAGGCTGAGTTTCAGTACGAGAGCCCCCCACCAAGGCTGAGTTTCAGTACGAGAGCCCCCACCAGGGCTGAGTTTCAGTACGAGAGCCCCCACCAGGGCTGAGTTTCAGTACGAGAGCCCCCCACCAGGGCTGAGTTTCAGTACGAGAGCCCCCCACCAAGGCTGAGTTTCAGTACGAGAGCCCTCCCACCAGGGCTGAGTTTCAGTACGAGAGCCCCCACCAGGGCTGAGTTTCAGTACGAGAGCCCCCCACCAGGGCTGAGTTTCAGTACGAGAGCCCCCACCAGGGCTGAGTTTCAGTACGAGAGCCCCCCACCAGGGCTGAGTTTCAGTACGAGAGCCCCCACCAGGGCTGAGTTTCAGTACGAGAGCCCCCCACCAGGGCTGAGTTTCAGTACGAGAGCCCTCCCACCAGGGCTGAGTTTCAGTACGAGAGCCCCCACCAGGGCTGAGTTTCAGTACGAGAGCCCCCCACCAGGGCTGAGTTTCAGTACGAGAGCCCCCCACCAGGGTTGAGTTTCAGTACGAGAGCCCCCACCAGGGCTGAGTTTCAATACGAGAGTCCCCACCAGGGCTGAGTTTCAGTACGAGACCCCCCACCAGGGCTGAGTTTCAGAACGAGAGCCCCCCACCAGGGCTGAGTTTCAGAACGAGAGCCCCCCACCAGGGCTGAGTTTCAGTACGAGAGCCCCCCCTATAATTTAGCCCAAACAACTACCTCTTTCCCTACTGTATTTAATTAATTAATTAATTTAGCTCCTTTGCACCCCATTATTTTTATTTCTACTTTGCACTTTCTTCCATTGCAAAACTACCATTCCAGTGTTTTACTTGCTATATTGTATTTACTTTGCCACCAATGGCCTTTTTGCCTTTACCTCCCTTATCTCACCTCATTTGCTCACATTGTATATAGACTTGTTTATACTGTATTATTGACTGTATGTTTGTTTTACTCCATGTGTAACTCTGTGTCGTTGTATCTGTCGAACTGCTTTGCTTTATCTTGGCCAGGTCGCAATTGTAAATGAGAACTTGTTCTCAACTTGCCTACTTGGTTAAATAAAGGTGAAATAAAAAAATAAAATAAAAAAATTAAAACAGGTGCAGAAAGAGCAGAGAGACGGAGAGAAATTGCTTGCTTGCTCTGGGTAATAATAAATAACAATTTTTAAAAAATGTACAAATTAAAAAAGCAACAGCCTCAAAGTCTGTGGGATGTTTATGATTCTGGGACAGGAAGGAGGGTAAAGAGGGTTGCTCGTATTAAAACAGGTTGATGTGTGAGTGTGGGATGTTTATGATTCTGGGACAGGAAGGAGGGTAAAGAGGGTTGCTCGTATTAAAACAGGTGGATGTGTGAGTGTGGGATGTTTATGATTCTGGGACAGGAAGGAGGGTAAAGAGGGTTGCTCGTATTAAAACAGGTTGATGTGTGAGTGTGGGATGTTTATGATTCTGGGACAGGAAGGATTCTGGGACAGGAAGGAGGGTAAAGAGGGTTGCTCGTATTAAAACAGGTTGATGTGTGAGTGTGGGATGTTTATGATTCTGGGACAGGAAGGAGGGTAAAGAGGGTTGCTCGTATTAAAACAGGTGGATGTGTGAGTCTCACCTCGTATTGCAGCATGGTAGGAATATAAAGTGGCTGAGTCATTCTGTTCTTGTAGGTTGGAAATGCAAATAGAAAACCATATTCTGTAAGACCGAACTGTGTGTCGGCCTTCATCAAAGATACAGTCCTGAATACATCATGGTCTATATCTATAGTAAAAGGCATGGTGATGGGAGACTGATAGTATTGCGCGTCGCGTTTTTCTTCTCCTCTGCTGTCAAACGATGACAGTATAAGCGAACTGTTCAATGCTGAGAATTTCAGCGGTGTCAAAAAGCCTAAAACAAAACAAAAAATCTTTCAAACTGGTTTTGAAGAGCACAAACACTCTTTAACAGTACAGCACTTTGAAATGACAGACACAGGATAAATCACCTGGCTTGTTTCAGCCTTGAAACGAGCTTTCAATTATCTCCCTGAAGCTGGAATGGACAGACAACGTCAGAGGGAAAGGGGTTGGAGGTCGGGGTTGTTTAGGATTCTGCCGTGCTACTCTAGCCATACGACAAGCAACCATGTTCCATAGACTGTTATCTGAGAGGAGGAACTTCCTCTATACAATCCTAGGAAGAAGTACGTAAGCATTTCACTGCGAGGTCGACATGGCACACATGACAAAAAAAAAAAAAAAAAAAAAAAAATTTGATTTGATAACATTTTCGATCCTTATTTAGGTCGCCACTAGTGGCACCTGGCTCTCTCTCTGGCTCTGTGTCTGTGTGTCATAAATAACCATGGATCCACAGGTCCGGTCAGGTCTAAGTGCTCATTATCTATATTCAGAGCACCTTTACCCCGATGAACCCCGGGGCCGCGGCTTCGCTGCTCGCTCAATCTTAACTTATAATGAATGGACTCCGAGCAGAGCCGGTGTCAGCCACACCACTGACAGTTAGACCCCTGGCAACGCAGTCAACCGTGACGAAGTAGTCAAGTTGTTTTACTATGAGTAGATGGACAACACAACCCTCGTCTATCGCATCATTTAGGCTGTATCTAGTAATACGCTATATCAGTCTAAGTGTTTTCTGACTCCTACAATGGGGAAAACAGAGAATCAACACGGGACTGTCTGCTTGTTGAAGGAAAACATTGTAGGCCTACTTGAGTTGTTTGGAGACAGACACCTATCCACTGTGTCGCCATGACAACGGCTCTAATCTCCGTAGTCACCTTTCTACTTAATTCAGTTACACTGTGACCCCCCGGTAGAGTGACCCCCCGGCGGTAGTGACCGGGGGACCACCACCTCATATAGTAATGTGCGTTTAGGGTTCTGTCACCGTGCGACCTCGTATGGTAATGTGCGACCTCGTATGGTAATGTACGACCTCGTATGGTAACCACCCGGTAGAGTGACCCCCGGTAGAGTGACCCCCCGGTAGATGGGCTATAGGTGATTCCGTGTGCTTCACAACGTGATGATAAATCAGAGGTCTGTGTAATGTCACCATGCAGCCGACAGTAGAGCATTGAAAGAGGGAGGGACTAGCTGAATAGCAATCAGTCCCTTACAAGAAGTCAAGCATTCAGCCAGTCAGTCAGCCAGCAAGCCAGTCAGCCAGCAAGACAGCCAGCCAGCAAGTCAGCCAGTCAGCCAGTCAGCCAGTCAGCCAGTCAGCCAGTCAGCCAGTCAGCCAGTCAGCCAGTCAGTGGACATTTCTATGCAGTTTAATGGTCAGGAATGATTCTGTTTTTGTCACATTGTTATGTGACAGTACCTTGTAAAAATGAATGGAACAACATATCAAACATTCAGCAAAACAGGAAAAGACTAAGTCCACGACTGGAATATTCTACTTCAGTTCTACACCACAATTATAAAAAGGCAATAGGCCTAAACGCACATTACCATACGAGGTCACACAGTGACAGAACCCTAAACACACATTACCATACGAGGTCACACAGTGACAGAACCCTAAACGCACATTACCATACGAGGTCACACAGTGACAGAACCCTAAACGCACATTACCATACGAGGTCACACAGTGACAGAACCCTAAACACACATTACCATACGAGGTCGCACATTACCATACGAGGTCGCACATTACCATACGAGGTCGCACATTACCATACGAGGTCGCACATTACCATACGAGGTCGCACGGTGACAGAACCCTAAACGCACATTACTATACGAGGTCGTACATTACCATACGAGGTCGCACAGTGACAGAACCCTAAACGCACATTACTATACGAGGTCGTACATTACCATACGAGGTCGCACAGTGACAGAACACTAAAAGTAACACACTTCGACAATCAATCCTGACAGGCAAAGTTCGGTTGTTACAACTGCAGGGACCAAAGAACGACAAGTATCAGGTAATGGTATAAGATATTTTCAAGTGCTTTGTGATAAATATTCTTACATATTACATCACTGAACCACTGAACAGATGAATATGCAGAATTATAACAAATTGATTCAGTATTTATCCTAAACATTTTGGCTGGTACGAGGCCACTTCTATCCAGTCTAACCACTGCAATGCCATTGGGACACATTGACTCAGCACTAGGCATAGCTATACAAGAACACACTAAAGGATATCCTGATCTTAAGAGAGAACTTCTTCCAGCTGGCCTAGTATAAGAACACAGCTGACATCTCATGCTTTCTCTCTTAACGTCACTGATTAGCACAACAAAAAAAAAATTTAAAGTATTTTACATTTTTAAGGTCACTAATGAACTCATACAGTCACTAATGAACTAACTAATGAACTCATACAGTCACTAATGAACTCATACAGTCACTAATGAACTCACTAATGAACTCATACAGTCACTAATGAACTCATACAGTCACTAATGAACTCATACAGTCACTAATGAACTCATACAGTCACTAATGAACTCACTAATGAACTCATACAGTCACTAATGAACTCATACAGTCACTAATGAACTCATACAGTCACTAATGAACTCATACAGTAGACTAAATGGGTTACGTATGTTATGAGATCAAGCAGACACAAGTAATGAATGTTATCTTGGTTGTTCACAGATCAACCCTGTTATCACTCCCTCAGGTTTGTTCATGTGGGCAGCGCCTGGTTATCAGGTAGTCTAGTGGTTAGAGCGCGGGGCTATTAACCCAAAAGGTTGCTGAATCGAATCCCCGAACTGACAAGGTAAAAATCTGTCGTTCTGCACCTGAACAAGGTAGTTACCCCACTGTCATTATAAATAAGAATTTGTTGTTAACCGACTTGCCTAGTTAAATAAAAAAATATCACTGATAAACATTCACCTTTTACTCAGAGCGACCTTTCCAACATCCTAAATATTGCGTGGCCTGTTAAAATTAGGTTTTGGTTCAATGTTTTGATTCCAGCCAGCAGTTTGCTCTGAAACACTTGACAGAGCCACACACAGCTGGCTACTGTAACTAATAACTATCTGTAATTGTCCATGTGTAGAAACACAGACAGCTGGCTACTGTAACTAATAACTATCTGTAATTGTCCATGTGTAGAAACACACACAGCTGGCTACTGTAACTAATAACTATCTGTAATTGTCCATGTGTAGAAACACAGACAGCTGGCTACTGTAACTAATAACTATCTGTAATTGTCCATGTGTAGAAACACACAGCTGGCTACTGTAACTAATAACTATCTGTAATTGTCCATGTGTAGAAACACACAGCTGGCTACTGTAACTAATAACTATCTGTAATTGTCCATGTGTAGAAACACACACAGCTGGCTACTGTAACTAATAACTATCTGTAATTGTCCATGTGTAGAAACACACACAGCTGGCTACTGTAACTAATAACTATCTGTAATTGTCCATGTGTAGAAACACACAGCTGGCTACTGTAACTAATAACTATCTGTAATTGTCCATGTGTAGAAACACAGACAGCTGGCTACTGTAACTAATAACTATCTGTAATTGTCCATGTGTAGAAACACAGACAGCTGGCTACTGTAACTAATAACTATCTGTAATTGTCCATGTGTAGAAACACACACAGCTGGCTACTGTAACTAATAACTATCTGTAATTGTCCATGTGTAGAAACACAGACAGCTGGCTACTGTAACTAATAACTATCTGTAATTGTCCATGTGTAGAAACACAGACAGCTGGCTACTGTAACTAATAACTATCTGTAATTGTCCATGTGTAGAAACACAGACAGCTGGCTACTGTAACTAATAACTATCTGTAATTGTCCATGTGTAGAAACACACACAGCTGGCTACTGTAACTAATAACTATCTGTAATTGTCCATGTGTAGAAACACACACAGCTGGCTACTGTAACTAATAACTATCTGTAATTGTCCATGTGTAGAAACACAGACAGCTGGCTACTGTAACTAATAACTATCTGTAATTGTCCATGTGTAGAAACACAGACAGCTGGCTACTGTAACTAATAACTATCTGTAATTGTCCATGTGTAGAAACACACACAGCTGGCTACTGTAACTAATAACTATCTGTAATTGTCCATGTGTAGAAACACACAGCTGGCTACTGTAACTAATAACTATCTGTAATTGTCCATGTGTAGAAACACAGACAGCTGGCTACTGTAACTAATAACTATCTGTAATTGTCCATGTGTAGAAACACAGACAGCTGGCTACTGTAACTAATAACTATCTGTAATTGTCCATGTGTAGAAACACAGACAGCTGGCTACTGTAACTAATAACTATCTGTAATTGTCCATGTGTAGAAACACACACAGCTGGCTACTGTAACTAATAACTATCTGTAATTGTCCATGTGTAGAAACACAGACAGCTGGCTACTGTAACTAATAACTATCTGTAATTGTCCATGTGTAGAAACACAGTGGAGCTATCCGCACAGCTTTGCAGTGCCCATGTCTCTCTCCTGAACGTGGGTTTTAGTTGACTAGACAACCCATCTCTAGCGACTGGCTAGTTAACTAACGTCAGTTACTGTAGCTAAACTAATATAACGTTAGTGATGGATTAACAAGACAGCACCCGTTTACCTCTTTTAACGGCCTCGTCATACGAAAGGAAACCTATCCTTGACTCCTTGGCACCCATGTCGCCCTCATGTCACTACGATGTGAGGAAAATACATGTTGAACGGGCGATGTTGCGCAATCCGTTTTTGCTGTTTTCGACGGATGACGCGTCTCCTCGCCGACGCGCGTCCACGCTGCTTTGATCACATGACCGGAGCTCCACGGGTCACCTGATTGGTTGGCATGAAACGGTTGTGCAGTGTGCACATGATGTGTTTCTGCAGTCTATGGGACTGAACAAAATACAGACACTTTTCATATGCTGTTACAAATTACGTAGCACTTTACCCCAATTTGCAAAGCTATGTTGCCCGAATCGTCTCACACAATGAAACAGTTTGGGTCCGTCTCCTTTAGGCTACCATTTTGAAAAACTGTCAAAGTTGTCATTGTCTCTGGCGCCCCCCTCTGGAGAGAGTTGAAAGGGTTTTATTATAACGTTTGCAGAATATGCAGTGCACAAGATAAACCTTGTCAAGATTCAGTATTGCAGTGTGAAAGTTATATCTGTCTCTCCTAGCAGGAAACCACACTCTTCCTCCTCTTCTTCCTCTCCTTCACTCTCTTCCTCCACTAGACCGTCAACCTCCACCTCTATTTCAGCCCTCTCCTCCTCTTCCTCCTTCACTCTCTTCCTCCAATAGACCGTCCGTCAACCTCCACCTCTATTTCAGCCCTCCCCATCTCCTTCACTCTCTTCCTCCACTAGACCGTCAACCTCCACCTCTATTTCAGCCCTCTCCTCCTCCTCCTCTCCTTCACTCTCTTCCTCCACTAGACCGTCAACCTCCACCTCTATTTCACCCCTCTCCTCCTCTTCCTCCTCTTCACTCTCTTCCTCCACTAGACCGTCCGTCAACCTCCACCTCTATTTCAGCCCTCTCCTCCTCTTCCTCCTTCACTCTCTTCCTCCACTAGACCGTCCGTCAACCTCCACCTCTATTTCAGCCCTCTGCTCCTCTTCCTCCTTCACTCTCTTCCTCCACTAGACCGTCCGTCAACCTCCACCTCTATTTCAGCCCTCTCCTCCTCTCCTCTCCTTCTGCTTACTGCTGGCACAACGGTATGATGTCACAATGCCCATATTTGATAGTCTGTTGAAAATGTGCTTAACTCATGCAGTCTGGACCTTGACACCCTCCATATTGCTCTTCCACTGGAGCCATTTCTCATCCCATGACTTACCAATCTGTTTATATTTTGTAATGATACTCTTCCTGGACACACAGACACCGAGCCTGGTTATTCTGTTAATTAAAGCATCGTTTTTGGGGGGGGGGCCCCACCGTGATGCATGACAAGCGCATGATGAACACACAGGTGCACACATACATTTTGAACGTACCCTTAAAAAAGGGTGGCACCTGCCATGGCCATTGTGTACTTCTTGGCACAGTCTGAAGGCCTCTTCCTTATTCCTGGAGCCACAGTCTGAAGGCCTCTTCCTTATTCCTAGAGTCTGAAGGTCTCTTCCTTATTCCTAGAGCCACAGTCTGAAGGCCTCTTCCTTATTCCTAGAGCCACAGTCTGAAGGCCTCTTCCTTATTCCTAGAGCCACAGTCTGAAGGCCTCTTCCTTATTCCTGGAGCCACAGTCTGAAGGCCTCTTCCTTATTCCTGGAGCCACAGTCTGAAGGGCTCTTCCTTATTCCTAGAGCCACAGTCTGAAGGCCTCTTCCTTATTCCTGGAGCCACAGTCTGAAGGCCTCTTCCTTATTCCTAGAGCCACAGTCTGAAGTCCTCTTCCTTATTCCTAGAGCCACAGTCTGAAGGCCTCTTCCTTATTCCTGGAGCCACAGTCTGAAGGCCTCTTCCTTATTCCTAGAGTCTGAAGGCCTCTTCCTTATTCCTAGAGCCACAGTCTGAAGGCCTCTTCCTTATTCCTAGAGTCTGAAGGCCTCTTCCTTATTCCTAGAGTCTGAAGGTCTCTTCCTTATTCCTGGAGCCACAGTCTGAAGGCCTCTTCCTTATTTCTAGAGTCTGAAGGCCTCTTCCTTATTCCTAGAGCCACAGTCTGAAGGCCTCTTCCTTATTCCTAGAGTCTGAAGGCCTCTTCCTTATTCCTAGAGTCTGAAGGTCTCTTCCTTATTCCTGGAGCCACAGTCTGAAGGCCTCTTCCTTATTCCTAGAGCCACAGTCTGAAGGCCTCTTCCTTATTCCTAGAGTCTGAAGGCCTCTTCCTTATTCCTAGAGCCACAGTCTGAAGGCCTCTTCCTTATTCCTAGAGTCTGAAGGTCTCTTCCTTATTCCTGGAGCCACAGTCTGAAGGCCTCTTCCTTATTCCAAGAGTCTGAAGGTCTCTTCCTTATTCCTGGAGCCACAGTCTGAAGGCCTCTTCCTTATTCCTAGAGTCTGAAGGCCTCTTCCTTATTCCTAGAGCCACAGTCTGAAGGCCTCTTCCTTATTCCTAGAGTCTGAAGGCCTCTTCCTTATTCCTAGAGTCTGAAGGCCTCTTCCTTATTCCTGGAGCCACAGTCTGAAGGCCTCTTCCTTATTCCTAGAGCCACAGTCTGAAGGCCTCTTCCTTATTCCTAGAGCCACAGTCTGAAGGCCTCTTCCTTATTCCTAGAGCCACAGTCTGAAGGCCTCTTCCTTATTTCTAGAGTCTGAAGGCCTCTTCCTTATTCCTGGAGCCACAGTCTGAAGGCCTCTTCCTTATTCCTAGAGCCACAGTCTGAAGGCCTCTTCCTTATTCCTAGAGCCACAGTCTGAAGGCCTCTTCCTTATTCCTAGAGTCTGAAGGTCTCTTCCTTATTCCTAGAGCCACAGTCTGAAGGCCTCTTCCTTATTCCTAGAGTCTGAAGGCCTCTTCCTTATTCCTAGAGCCACAGTCTGAAGGCCTCTTCCTTATTCCTAGAGTCTGAAGGCCTCTTCCTTATTCCTAGAGTCTGAAGGTCTCTTCCTTATTCCTGGAGCCACAGTCTGAAGGCCTCTTCCTTATTCCTAGAGCCACAGTCTGAAGGCCTCTTCCTTATTCCTAGAGTCTGAAGGCCTCTTCCTTATTCCTAGAGCCACAGTCTGAAGGCCTCTTCCTTATTCCTAGAGTCTGAAGGTCTCTTCCTTATTCCTGGAGCCACAGTCTGAAGGCCTCTTCCTTATTCCAAGAGTCTGAAGGTCTCTTCCTTATTCCTGGAGCCACAGTCTGAAGGCCTCTTCCTCATTCCTAGAGTCTGAAGGCCTCTTCCTTATTCCTAGAGCCACAGTCTGAAGGACTCTTCCTTATTCCTAGAGTCTGAAGGCCTCTTCCTTATTCCTAGAGTCTGAAGGTCTCTTCCTTATTCCTGGAGCCACAGTCTGAAGGCCTCTTCCTTATTCCTAGAGCCACAGTCTGAAGGCCTCTTCCTTATTCCTAGAGTCTGAAGGCCTCTTCCTTATTCCTAGAGCCACAGTCTGAAGGCCTCTTCCTTATTCCTAGAGTCTGAAGGTCTCTTCCTTATTCCTGGAGCCACAGTCAGCCTCTTCCTTATTCCAAGAGTCTGAAGGTCTCTTCCTTATTCCTGGAGCCACAGTCTGAAGGCCTCTTCCTTATTCCTGGAGACACAGTCTGAAGGACTCTTCCTTATTCCTGGAGACACAGTCTGAAGGACTCTTCCTTATTCCTGGAGCCACAGTCTGAAGGCCTCTTCCTTATTCCTGGAGACACAGTCTGAAGGACTCTTCCTTATTCCTGGAGACACAGTCTGAAGGCCTCTTCCTTATTCCTGGAGCCACAGTCTGAAGGCCTCTTCCTTATTCCTAGAGTCTGAAGGCCTCTTCCTTATTCCTAGAGCCACAGTCTGAAGGCCTCTTCCTTATTCCTAGAGTCTGAAGGCCTCTTCCTTATTCCTAGAGTCTGAAGGTCTCTTCCTTATTCCTGGAGCCACAGTCTGAAGGCCTCTTCCTTATTCCTAGAGCCACAGTCTGAAGGCCTCTTCCTTATTCCTAGAGTCTGAAGGCCTCTTCCTTATTCCTAGAGCCACAGTCTGAAGGCCTCTTCCTTATTCCTAGAGTCTGAAGGTCTCTTCCTTATTCCTGGAGCCACAGTCTGAAGGCCTCTTCCTTATTCCAAGAGTCTGAAGGTCTCTTCCTTATTCCTGGAGCCACAGTCTGAAGGCCTCTTCCTTATTCCTAGAGTCTGAAGGTCTCTTCCTTATTCCTGGAGCCACAGTCTGAAGGCCTCTTCCTTATTCCTAGAGTCTGAAGGCCTCTTCCTTATTCCTAGAGCCACAGTCTGAAGGCCTCTTCCTTATTCCTAGAGTCTGAAGGCCTCTTCCTTATTCCTAGAGTCTGAAGGTCTCTTCCTTATTCCTGGAGCCACAGTCTGAAGGCCTCTTCCTTATTCCTAGAGTCTGAAGGCCTCTTCCTTATTCCTAGAGCCACAGTCTGAAGGCCTCTTCCTTATTCCTAGAGTCTGAAGGTCTCTTCCTTATTCCTGGAGCCACAGTCTGAAGGCCTCTTCCTTATTCCTAGAGTCTGAAGGTCTCTTCCTTATTCCTGGAGCCACAGTCTGAAGGCCTCTTCCTTATTCCTAGAGTCTGAAGGTCTCTTCCTTATTCCTGGAGCCACAGTCTGAAGGCCTCTTCCTTATTCCTAGAGTCTGAAGGTCTCTTCCTTATTCCTGGAGCCACAGTCTGAAGGCCTCTTCCTTATTCCTAGAGCCTGAAGGTCTCTTCCTTATTCCTGGAGCCACAGTCTGAAGGCCTCTTCCTTATTCCTAGAGTCTGAAGGTCTCTTCCTTATTCCTGGAGCCACAGTCTGAAGGCCTCTTCCTTATTCCTAGAGTCTGAAGGCATCTTCCTTATTCCTAGAGTCTGAAGGCCTCTTCCTTATTCCTAGAGTCTGAAGGCCTCTTCCTTATTCCTAGAGTCTGAAGGCCTCTTCCTTATTCCTAGAGCCACAGTCTGAAGGCCTCTTCCTTATTCCTAGAGTCTGAAGGCCTCTTCCTTATTCCTGGAGAAACAGTCTGAAGGCCTCTTCCTTATTCCTAGAGTCTGAAGGCCTCTTCCTTATTCCTAGAGCCACAGTCTGAAGGCCTCTTCCTTATTCCTGGAGCCACAGTCTGAAGGCCTCTTCCTTATTCCTAGAGCCACAGTCTGAAGGCCTCTTCCTTATTCCTAGAGTCTGAAGGCCTCTTCCTTATTCCTAGAGTCTGAAGGCCTCTTCCTTATTCCTGGAGACACAGTCTGAAGGCCTCTTCCTTATTCCTGGAGCCACAGTCTGAAGGACTCTTCCTTATTCCTAGAGCCACAGTCTGAAGGCCTCTTCCTTATTCCTAGAGTCTGAAGGCCTCTTCCTTATTCCTGGAGACACAGTCTGAAGGCCTCTTCCTTATTCCTGGAGACACAGTCTGAAGGCCTCTTCCTTATTCCTAGAGTCTGAAGGCCTCTTCCTTATTCCTAGAGTCTGAAGGCCTCTTCCTTATTCCTAGAGCCACAGTCTGAAGGCCTCTTCCTTATTCCTGGAGACACAGTCTGAAGGCCTCTTCCTTGTTCCTGGAGACACAGTCTGAAGGCCTCTTCCTTATTCCTAGAGTCTGAAGGCCTCTTCCTTATTCCTGGAGTCTGAAGGCCTCTTCCTTATTCCAAGAGACAGTCTGAAGGCCTCTTCCTTGTTCCTAGAGCCACAGTCTGAAGGCCTCTTCCTTATTCCTGGAGACACAGTCTGAAGGCCTCTTCCTTATTCCTAGAGCCACAGTCTGAAGGCCTCTTCCTTATTCCTGGAGACACAGTCTGAAGGCCTCTTCCTTGTTCCTAGAGCCACAGTCTGAAGGCCTCTTCCTTATTCCTGGAGACACAGTCTGAAGGCCTCTTCCTTATTCCTGGAGCCACAGTCTGAAGGACTCTTCCTTATTCCTAGAGCCACAGTCTGAAGGCCTCTTCCTTATTCCTAGAGTCTGAAGGCCTCTTCCTTATTCCTGGAGACACAGTCTGAAGGCCTCTTCCTTATTCCTAGAGCCACAGTCTGAAGGCCTCTTCCTTATTCCTGGAGACACAGTCTGAAGGCCTCTTCCTTGTTCCTAGAGCCACAGTCTGAAGGCCTCTTCCTTATTCCTAGAGCCACAGTCTGAAGGCCTCTTCCTTGTTCCTAGAGCCACAGTCTGAAGGCCTCTTCCTTGTTCCTAGAGCCACAGTCTGAAGGCCTCTTCCTTATTCCTAGAGCCACAATCTGAAGGTCTCTTCCTTATTCCTAGAGCCACAGTCTGAAGGCCTCTTCCTTATTCCTAGAGTCTGAAGGCCTCTTCCTTATTCCTGGAGACACAGTCTGAAGGCCTCTTCCTTATTCCTAGAGTCTGAAGGCCTCTTCCTTATTCCTAGAGTCTGAAGGCCTCTTCCTTATTCCTAGAGCCACAGTCTGAAGGCCTCTTCCTTATTCCTAGAGCCACAGTCTGAAGGCCTCTTCCTTATTCCTAGAGTCTGAAGGCCTCTTCCTTATTCCTATAGATACAGTCATGTAGAAAGTGCTCAAACATTGCAAAAAAAAGTCCACCATTTTTGGGGCTGACTGTTTCCACTCACCCAGAACTTGATCCGTGCTAAAGGACTGTTGTGTCTCAGTTTTATTCAGTCCCCCTTTTCACTGGTTAATCTTCGACACTCCTCCGTCATAATATTCAGTGCTTTTGCTCGATAACAAATTGTGACAGACCTGGAACTTGCACCAAACACTTTCGGGATTACTCAGAGCAGACTACCTTGAAGACAGATACCAATTCTTTCCAAAGGACTTCTATTAAGTATCTGTGACTGTGTATCAGATCTATAGGTATCTGTGACTTTGTATCAGATCTATAAGTATCTGTGACTGTGTATCAGATCTATAAGTATCTGTGACTGTGTATCAGATCTATAAGTATCTGTGACTGTGTATCAGATATATAGGTATCTGTGACTTTGTATCAGAAGTAGTTGTAACAGTGACCTTAAGAAATGAAAATACGGTTTAAATATCTGAGAACTGTCGTCGTGAATTATGTAACACATTTGCACATAAAATTAGCATTATTATTATTATTATTATCATTATTATCATTATCATTATTATTATTATCAGTATTATTATTATTATCATTATTATTATTATTATTATTATCATTATTATCATTATTATTATTACTTATTATTATCATTATTATTATTATCATTATTATTATCATTATTATTATCATTATTATCATTATTATTATCATCATTATCATCAGTATTGTTATTATTATCATTATCATTATTACTATTATTATTGGCATTATTATCATTATTATTATCATTATTATTATTATCATTATTATTATTATTATTATTATTATTATTATTATCATTATTATTATTATCATTATTATTATTATTATTATTATCATTATTATTATCATTATTATTATCATTATTATTATCATTATTATTATTATTATTAGTTCCTTTATTGTCACGGGGGGAAAGAAACGATCAAACAAAAGTTTGCATTGACAAAAGTTAACAGATACGTTGTTGAAATGGTAGAGCGCTTTAACTCTGCGGTGATCACGTTCGTTCTTGTCATCTACAGCCCATGACTCGCCAACAGCAGGTGCTGTATCAACAACAGGTGCTGTATCAACAACAGGTGCTGTATCAACAACAGGTGCTGTATCAACGACAGGTGCTGTACCAACAGGTGCTGTATCAACAGGTGCTGTATCAACAGGTGCTGTATCAACAGGTGCTGTATCAACCGTTTCTGTATCAACAACAGGTGCTGTACCAACAGGTGCTGTATCAACAGGTGCTGTATCAACAACAGGTGCTGTACCAACAACAGGTGCTGTATCAACAACAGGTGCTGTATCAACAACATGTGCTGTAACAACAGGTGCTGTAACAACAGGTGTTGTACCAACAGGTGCTGTATCAAAAACAGGTGTTGTATCAACAACAGGTGCTGTACCAACAGGTGCTGTACCAACAGGTGCTGTATCAACAACAGGTGCTGTATCAACAACAGGTGCTGTATCAACAACAGGTGCTGTATCAACAGGTGCTGTATCAACAACAGGTGCTGTACCAACAGGTGCTGTACCAACAGGTGCTGTATCAACAACAGGTGCTGTACCAACAGGTGCTGTATCAACAGGTGCTGTATCAACAGGTACTGTATCAACAACAGGTGCTGTATCAACAACAGGTGCTGTATCAACAACAGGTGCTGTATCAACAACAGGTGCTGTACCAACAGGTGCTGTATCAACAGGTGCTGTATCAACAGGTACTGTATCAACAGCAGGTGCTGTACCAACAGGTGCTGTACCAACAGGTGCTGTATCAACAACAGGTGCTGTATCAACAGGTACTGTACCAACATGTGCTGTATCAACAACAGGTGCTGTACCAACAACAGGTGCTGTACCAACAGGTACTGTATCAACAGGTGCTGTATCAACAACAGGTGCTGTATCAACAGGTGCTGTATCAACAGTTTCTGTATCAACAGCAGGTGCTGTACCAACAGGTGCTGTACCAACAGGTGCTGTATCAACAACAGGTGCTGTATCAACAACAGGTGCTGTACCAACAACAGGTGCTGTACCAACAGCTGCTGTATCAACAGCTGCTGTATCAACAACAGGTGCTGTATCAACAACAGGTGCTGTATCAACAACAGGTGCTGTACCAACAACAGGTGCTGTATCAACAACAGGTGCTGTATCAACAACAGGTGCTGTATCAACAACAGGTGCTGTACCAACAGGTGCTGTATCAACAACAGGTGCTGTATCAACAACAGGTGCTGTATCAACAACAGGTGCTGTACCAACAACAGGTGCTGTACCAACAGGTACTGTATCAACAGGTGCTGTATCAACAACAGGTGCTGTATCAACAGGTGCTGTATCAACAACAGGTGCTGTACCAACAACAGGTGCTGTATCAACAACAGGTGCTGTATCAACAACAGGTGCTGTATCAACAACAGGTGCTGTACCAACAGGTACTGTATCAACAACAGGTGCTGTATCAACAACAGGTGCTGTACCAACAGGTACTGTACCAACAGGTGCTGTATCAACAACAGGTGCTGTATCAACAACAGGTGCTGTATCAACAACAGGTGCTGTATCAACAACATGTGCTGTACCAACAGGTACTGTATCAACAGGTGCTGAACCAACAACAGGTGCTGTATCAACAACAGGTGCTGAACCAACAACAGGTGCTGTACCAACAACAGGTGCTGCAGTCCTTATTATAACCACCTCCAGAGAGGAGACATGATGGACAGTCATTATTCTAACCACCTCCAGAGAGGAGACATGATGGACAGTCCTTATTATAACCACCTCCAGAGAGGAGACATGATGGACAGTCCTTATTCTAACCACCTCCAGAGAGGAGACATGATGGACAGTCATTATTCTAACCACCTCCAGAGAGGAGACATGATGGACAGTCCTTATTCTAACCACCTCCAGAGAGGAGACATGATGGACAGTCCTTATTATAACCACCTCCAGAGAGGAGACATGATGGACAGTCCTTATTCTAACCACCTCCAGAGAGGAGACATGATGGACAGTCATTATTCTAACCACCTCCAGAGAAGAGACATGATGGACAGTCCTTATTATAACCACCTCCAGAGAGGAGACATGATGGACAGTCCTTATTATAACCACCTCCAGAGAGGAGACATGATGGACAGTCCTTATTCTAACCACCTCCAGAGAGGAGACATGATGGACAGTCATTATTCTAACCACCTCCAGAGAGGAGACATGATGGACAGTCCTTATTCTAACCACCTCCAGAGAGGAGACATGATGGACAGTCCTTATTCTAACCACCTCCAGAGAAGAGACATGATGGACAGTCCTTATTCTAACCACCTCTGTCTCCTTCAGCCTAACAGGACTGCATCGTTCAGAAATATATATCTCTTTTTCCATAAGATATGTGTTTTGAATTTTCAAAAAGCAATCCCTTTTGCATGTGAAAACACATCTTACTCATTACTCCACGTGCTTAAATTAACCTACGTCACTTTTTTGTTTTGAGCTGATTTTGGCTTCGGCCGAAGAGAGGGCTACTGGCTCACGCCCGGGAGGCAGCACGGTTCAAACCGGCTTCACCCGGGGAAAAGCAGAGACATTAATAGAACTCCCTCAGTTTACACCAGGTTCCCACCCCTCATTAGCTATTGGCTGTGTTCGAGAGCATCAAGGCTTTTATACGTTGGATGCACTGTTGAGCTCTTACATCCCGAGGGGGTTCGTGCCGGGTGTACGGAGATTGTGACAGCCGGTTAAATGATGTCCCTTGAGAAGGCAAGAACAAGATGTACGTCAGGAGAAGTGCAGAATTATCATAAGGAGACGTATACTTGGAATACAGAGGAGGAATGGAGGGGAAAAGAGAGGCAGAGGAGGTCAAAGAGAGGGAGGAAGAGGGTGAGCTTGAGTCGGTTAAAAATGGCGGGAAAAAAGGGAGATGGTTTGTTAAAGAAGAAGAAGAAGAATGGTAGAAAGTGTAAGCAGAGTGAACTGAAGACAGGAGGAGAAATGGAAGTGAATGATGGCAAAGTATCAGAGGTGGTAGGTATGGTGAAGTTATCGTGACCTGAGGCTTGCACCAAGGGTCAGGATAAATATGAGTCTGTGACAGTAGTAAGAGTGAAGTTTTTGGAATAATATCCCGTGCGAGAGAGGCATGGTTGAGGTTTCCAGGGTTAGAGTAGTGCAGAAGTTGTCAAATGTTGAGGAAGTGAAGAAAGTAGAGGAAGATGGGTCAAGGGGGTGGGCTCCTGAGCGGAGTGGTAGTACTGTCCCAGTACAGAGGGAGGGGCCAACAAGTTATATATACTTCCGTGAGATTGGAGTGAGCCCACAGCCAAGGATAAAGAATGGTACCAACACATCCTCCGAGAGCAACTTCTCCCAACCATCCCGGAACAGTTTGGTGACGAACAATGCCTTTTCCAGCATGATGGAGCACCTTGCCATAAGGCAAAAGTGATAACTAAGTAGCCCGGGGAACAAAACATACATATTTTGGATCCATGGCCAGGAAACTCCCCAGACCTTAATCCCATTGAGAACTTGTGGTCAATCCTCAAGAGGCGGGTGGACAAACAAAACCACACATTCTGACAAACACCAAGCATTGATTATGCAAGAATGGGCTGCCATCAGTCAGGATGTGGCCCAGAAGTTAATTGACAGCATACCAGGGCGGATTGCAGAGGTATTTAAAAAGGGTCAACATTGCAAATATTGACTTTTTGCATCAACTTCATGTAATTGTCAATAAAAGCCTTTGACACGTATGAAATGCTTGTAATTATACTTCGGTATCCATAGTAACATCTGACAAAAATATCTAAAGACACTAAAGCAGCAAACGTTGTGGAAATTAATATCTGTGTCATTCTCAAAACTTTTGGCCACGACTGTAGTGTCAGATGGTAGGGTCTTTTTTATTATTATTTTCAAGCTAATTATAAAGGAGTTGTAGTCCAGTCTAGTAGGTGGCGGTAATGCAACATCTATTGGATGCCAACTGCCGTTAAACCCCATCGAAGAAGAAGAGCGTAGCGACGACGTTTGAACTTCCGGATCCGGTGTTTTTATGCCTGTTTACAAACACTATCTACAGGTCAGAGGCTAGTCTGGTGGTTTATGCTTTACGACACTACTTTTTAGCCACAGAGGCAACATGTCTTTTTTATTTTATTTTTAATGTTATTGCTCGAGGTTGAACTGCTATTACTACACAGGAGAAGGGGAAAAAAGTCGGAGAAAATGTCGTCCGTCCACTGAACACTACAGGAGGGGACGATGGAGAATTGGATTACATGTCTCTTGTTCAGCCTAAGCGAAGCATTGACGGAGAAACATGTTGAATACTTTCGGATGTCCTTTGCCAGATTTGAGGACTTGCTTCAGCGGCTTGCCTCTCACATCTCGCACAAGAGAACTCGACAGCTTGCCCGTAATTTCTGCAGAAAGGCTGTGTTACACTTCGGTTTTTGGCGAGTGGCAGCAAAGTATCGCTGCAAAGTATAATTTATATTCTAGGAATCTCGACAGTTTGTGCCATCATCACGGAAGTGTGCCTGTCCCGTGGGGTGGCGCACAATTGGCCCAGCGTCGTCCGGGGAGGCCGTCATTGTAAATAAGAATTTGTTCTTTAACTGGTTTGCCTAGTTAAATAAAGGTTAAATAAATAATGATGGTCGACTGTTTGTTTCATGTTGTGAGCGACACACTTGGTTTCGCTGTTTTTTATTATTCACATTTGACAACTAAAGAGGATAAATGACAGTCACTTCCTCCTTGTTTTAGTAGTTCATATTATTTGGCAGGCTAGACCCTCAAGACATGTACCTTACCTTTTAGAACTTCCTGCTTTGGTACATGGGTGAGTTTAGTGGTCTTTCAATAGAGAACTTCCTGCTCTGGTACATGGGTGAGTTTAATGGTCTTTCAATAGAGAACTTCCTGCTTTGGTACATGGGTGAGTTTAGTGGTCTTTCAATAGAGAACTTCCTGCTCTGGTACATGGGTGAGTTTAATGGTCTTTCAATAGAGAACTTCCTGCTTTGGTACATGGGTGAGTTTAGTGGTCTTTCAATAGAGAACTTCCTGCTTTGGTACATGGGTGTGTCCAACTGTAGACAATATGGACCCCAAAGACATTAACCTCATCTTTATCATGTACAAAGTGACTGATTCAAAACAGTAATATTGTCTGTCCCAAATACATTTGCAGACCTTTTTAGATATTTATTTCCTATCATAAGAGGTGACTAGTGAAATGTAAATCACAGAAGTGTGATTTAATTTTAATTTGATTTATTTCACCTTTATTTAACCAGGTAAGCTAGTTGAGAAAAAGTTATCATTTACAACTGCGACCTGGCCAAGATAAAGCATAGCAGTGTGAACAGACAACACAGAGTTACACATGGAGTAAACAATTAACAAGTCAATAACACAGAATTATTATTATTTTTATCTAAAAAAAAAGGGGGAGTCTATATACAATGTGTGCAAAAGGCATGAGGAGGTAGGCGAATAATTACAATTTAGCAGATTAACACTGGAGTGATAAATGATCAGATGGTCATGTACAGGTAGAGATATTGGTGTGCAAAAGAGCAGAAAAGTAAATTATTAAAAACAGTATGGGGATGAGGTAGGTAAATTGGGTGGGCTATTTACCGATGGACTATGTACAGCTGCAGCGATCGGTTAGCTGCTCAGATAGCTGATGTTTAAAGTTGGTGAGGGCGATAAGTCTCCAACTTCAATGATTTTTGCAATTCGTTCCAGTCACAGGCAGCAGAGAACTGGAACGAAAGGCGGCCAAATGAGGTGTTGGCTTTAGGGACGATCAGTGAGATACACCTGCTGGAGCGTGTGCTACGGGTGGGTGTTACCATCGTGACCAGTGAACTGAGATAAGGCCGGAGCTTTACCTAGCACGGACTTGTAGATGACCTGGAGCCAGTGGGTGATGAAAGGGGACCAAAGATAAAACACTAATGTAAACACCAGTAACATGTGAAACAGGAAATGAACTACCATCCTGAAGTATGACTAAGAAAATAAAAAATAAAAAGCACAGCAGTTTTTGGGGCGAGACAAACGGGAGAGGTTCATCAGCACTTTAATAATGGGAAATGATGGCCACTTTAAACAATGCTCAGTTTACACTTTATTCATCTCATATGTATACGTATATACTGTACTCTATATCAATGCATCCTTATGTAATACATGTATCACTAACCACTTTAAACAATGCTACCTAATATAATGTTTACATATACATTATTCATCTCATAGCCGTATATACTTTCATCTACTGCATCCTTATGTAAATGTATCACTAGCCACTTTAAACAATGCTACCTAATATAATGTTTACATACCCTACATTATTCATCTCATATGTATACGTATATACTGTACTCTATATCATCTACTGCATCCTTATGTAATACATGTATCACTAGCCACTTTAAACAATGCTACCTAATATAATGTTTACATACCCTACATTATTAATCTCATATGTATACGTATATACTGCACTCTATATCATCTACTGCATCCTTATGTAATACATGTATCACTAACCACTTTAACTATGCCACTTTGTTTAGATACTCATCTCATATGTATATACTGTACTCGATACCATCTACTGTATGCTGCTCTGTACCATCACTCATTCATATATCTTCATGTACATATTCTTTATCCCCTTACACTGTGTATAAGACAGTAGTTTTGGAATTGTTAGTTAGATTACTTGTTGGTTATTACTGCATTGTCGGAACTAGAAGCACAAGCATTTCGCTACACTCGCATTTAACATCTGCTAACCATGTGTATGTGACCAGTAACATCTGCTAACCATGTGTATGTGACCAGTAACATCTGCTAACCATGTGTATGTGACAAATAACATTTGATTTGATTTGAGTGGGAATAAACACCATCCATGTTCGCGTGACGTCGACGGGCTCAGTTCCATCTCTTGGCTATCAACCTCCCTCCCTCCCTCCCTCCCTCCCTCCCTCCCTCCAACACCTACAAGCAGATGACAAATACAATGACAGCAATCGTAAAACAGCCACCTGGGCTCCCTTGAGTTAAAATGTAACTGATTTCACACTGTCGTCTTGTTTTCTGACGATTGAACTAGCCCTGCTAATCTTATAACACGGACACTGAATATTTCCCGCTCACAATTTCTCTCACCCTAGAAAAGAGCTGATTTCACACGTTCTAACTTGGGTCTGCTAAATATAAGAAAACAAATCACACCGACTGTTCAAAAGGACTCGGCGGCATGGGGCGGCAGGGTAGCCTAGTGGTTAGAGCGTTGGACTGGCAACCGGAAGGTTGCAAGTTCAAATCCCCGAGCTGACATGGTACAAATCTGTCGTTCTGCCTCTGAACAGGCAGTTAACCCCACTGTTCCTAGGCAGTCATTGAAAATAAGAATGTGTTCTTCACTGACTTGCCTAGTTAAATAAAAAAAGTGACGAGTACACACTGGTGTCTGTCGACGTTTCACGTTGAACACCAAGCTAATCCAGTTGTCTGACAGTCGGTGGGACACAGCAGCAGCCTCGCTCCTCGTCTCTTAACTCTTCATATCAGTATCGGTGTTCAAATGTTGTGACATCTCCTTCCGACTTGTCTTTTACTTGCTTGTCCGAATTACAACCGCATCGAAGGGTTGGAGAAGTTATTCTCACCAGCTCACAGAGGCTCCTCTAATCTGGACATGGACATAATTGCGAGTAGCAAATGTCTAAATAAAAAGGCCCAGTTTGTGTATTTTCTGTAGACCCCTATAGTCTCTGGCTTTCAACTGTGGATATCATTGAAAAGTGTCATGTAAAAAGTTTGCCATTGACAGAATATGCAGTATGAGGCCTGTCTAGATACAGTATTAATACACCAGCATGTATACAGCTTTCAGACCACCAGCATACAGGTTTCAGACCACCAGCATACATACAGGTTTCAGACCACCAGCATACATACAGGTTTCAGACCACCAGCATACAGGTTTCAGACCACCAGCATACAGGTCTCAGACCACCAGCATACATACAGGTTTCAGACCACCAGCATACATACAGGTTTCAGACCACCAGCATACAGGTTTCAGACCACCAGCATACAGGTTTCAGACCACCAGCATACATACAGGTTTCAGACCACCAGCATACATAAAGGTTTCAGACCTCCAGCATACAGGTTTCAGACCACCAGCATACATAAAGGTTTCAGACCTCCAGCATACAGGTTTCAGACCACCAGCATACATACAGGTTTCAGACCACCAGCATACATACAGGTTTCAGACCACCAGCATACATAAAGGTTTCAGACCTCCAGCATACATACAGGTTTCAGACCACCAGCATACAGGTTTCAGACCACCAGCATACAGGTTTCAGACCACCAGCATACATACAGGTTTCAGACCACCAGCATACAGGTCTCAGACCACCAGCATACAGGTTTCAGACCACCAGCATACATACAGGTTTCAGACCACCAGCATACAGGTCTCAGACCACCAGCATACAGGTTTCAGACCACCAGCATACAGGTCTCAGACCACCAGCATACAGGTTTCAGACCACCAGCATACATACAGGTTTCAGACCACCAGCATACAGGTCTCAGACCACCAGCATACAGGTTTCAGACCACCAGCATACATACAGGTTTCAGACCACCAGCATACAGGTTTCAGACCACCAGCATACATACAGGTTTCAGACCACCAGCATACATACAGGTTTCAGACCACCAGCATACAGGTCTCAGACCACCAGCATACAGGTTTCAGACCACCAGCATACAGGTTTCAGACCACCAGCATACATACAGGTTTCAGACCACCAGCATACATACAGGTTTCAGACCACCAGCATACAGGTTTCAGACCACCAGCATACATACAGGTTTCAGACCACCAGCATACAGGTTTCAGACCACCAGCATACAGGTTTCAGAACACCAGCATCTATACAGGTTTCAGACCACCAGCATACAGCTTTCAGACCACCAGCATACAGCTTTCAGACCACCAGCATACAGGTTTCAGACCACCAGCATACAGGTTTCAGACCACCAGCATACATACAGGTTTCAGACCACCAGCATCTATACAGGTTTCAGACCACCAGCATACAGGTTTCAGACCACCAGCATACAGGTCTCAGACCACCAGCATACAGGTCTCAGACCACCAGCATACAGGTTTCAGACCACCAGCATACATACAGGTTTCAGACCACCAGCATCTATACAGGTTTCAGACCACCCGCATACAGGTTTCAGACCACCAGCATACAGCTTTCAGACCACCAGCATACAGCTTTCAGAACACCAGCATACAGGTTTCAGACCACCAGCATCTATACAGGTTTCAGACCACCAGCATACAGGTTTCAGACCACCAGCATACATACAGGTTTCAGACCACCAGCATACATACAGGTTTCAGACCACCAGCATACATACAGGTTTCAGACCACCAGCATACATACAGGTTTCAGACCACCAGCATACATACAGGTTTCAGACCACCAGCATACATACAGGTTTCAGACCACCAGCATACATACAGGTTTCAGACCACCAGCATACATACAGGTTTCAGACCACCAGCATACATACAGGTTTCAGACCACCAGCATACATACAGGTTTCAGACCACCAGCATACATACAGGTTTCAGACCACCAGCATACATACAGGTTTCAGACCACCAGCATACAGGTTTCAGACCACCAGCATACATACAGGTTTCAGACCACCAGCATACATACAGGTTTCAGACCACCAGCATACAGGTCTCAGACCACCAGCATACAGGTTTCAGACCACCAGCATACAGGTTTCAGACCACCAGCATACATACAGGTTTCAGACCACCAGCATACATACAGGTTTCAGACCACCAGCATACAGGTCTCAGACCACCAGCATACATACAGGTTTCAGACCACCAGCATACAGGTTTCAGACCACCAGCATACATACAGGTTTCAGACCACCAGCATACATACAGGTTTCAGACCACCAGCATACAGGTTTCAGACCACCAGCATACATACAGGTTTCAGACCACCAGCATACATACAGGTTTCAGACCACCAGCATACAGGTTTCAGACCACCAGCATCTATACAGGTTTCAGACCACCAGCATACAGCTTTCAGACCACCAGCATACAGCTTTCAGACCACCAGCATACAGGTTTCAGACCACCAGCATACAGGTTTCAGACCACCAGCATACATACAGGTTTCAGACCACCAGCATCTATACAGGTTTCAGACCACCAGCATACAGGTTTCAGACCACCAGCATACAGGTCTCAGACCACCAGCATACAGGTCTCAGACCACCAGCATACAGGTCTCAGACCACCAGCATACAGGTCTCAGACCACCAGCATACAGCTTTCAGACCACCAGCATACATACAGGTTTCAGACCACCAGCATACAGGTTTCAGACCACCAGCATACATACAGGTTTCAGACCACCAGCATCTATACAGGTTTCAGACCACCAGCATACAGGTTTCAGACCACCAGCATACAGGTCTCAGACCACCAGCATACAGGTCTCAGACCACCAGCATACAGGTCTCAGACCACCAGCATACAGGTTTCAGACCACCAGCATACAGCTTTCAGAACACCAGCATACAGGTTTCAGACCACCAGCATCTATACAGGTTTCAGACCACCAGCATCTATACAGGTTTCAGACCACCCGCATACAGGTTTCAGACCACCAGCATACAGCTTTCAGACCACCAGCATACAGCTTTCAGAACACCAGCATACAGGTTTCAGACCACCAGCATCTATACAGGTTTCAGACCACCCGCATACAGGTTTCAGACCACCAGCATACATACAGGTTTCAGACCACCAGCATACATACAGGTTTCAGACCACCAGCATACATACAGGTTTCAGACCACCAGCATACATACAGGTTTCAGACCACCAGCATACATACAGGTTTCAGACCACCAGCATACATACAGGTTTCAGACCACCAGCATACATACAGGTTTCAGACCACCAGCATCCATACAGGTTTCAGACCACCAGCATACATACAGGTTTCAGACCACCAGCATACATACAGGTTTCAGACCACCAGCATACATACAGGTTTCAGACCACCAGCATACAGGTTTCAGACCACCAGCATACATACAGGTTTCAGACCACCAGCATACATACAGGTTTCAGACCACCAGCATACATACAGGTTTCAGACCACCAGCATACATACAGGTTTCAGACCACCAGCATACATACAGGTTTCAGACCACCAGCATACAGGTCTCAGACCACCAGCATACATACAGGTTTCAGACCACCAGCATACATACAGGTTTCAGACCACCAGCATACATACAGGTTTCAGACCACCAGCATACAGGTTTCAGACCACCAGCATACATACAGGTTTCAGACCACCAGCATACAGGTTTCAGACCACCAGCATACATACAGGTTTCAGACCACCAGCATACAGGTCTCAGACCACCAGCATACAGGTTTCAGACCACCAGCATACAGGTTTCAGACCACCAGCATACATACAGGTTTCAGACCACCAGCATACAGGTTTCAGACCACCAGCATACATACAGGTTTCAGACCACCAGCATACAGGTCTCAGACCACCAGCATACAGGTTTCAGACCACCAGCATGCATACAGGTCTCAGACCACCAGCATACAGCTTTCAGACCACCAGCATACAGCTTTCAGACCACCAGCATACATACAGGTTTCAGACCACCAGCATACATACAGGTTTCAGACCACCAGCATACATACAGGTTTCAGACCGCCAGCATCTATACAGGTTTCAGACCACCAGCATCTATACAGGTTTCAGACCACCAGCATACAGCTTTCAGACCACCAGCATACAGCTTTCAGAACACCAGCATACAGGTTTCAGACCACCAGCATACAGGTTTCAGACCACCAGCATACAGGTCTCAGACCACCAGCATACATACAGGTTTCAGACCACCAGCATACATACAGGTTTCAGACCACCAGCATACATACAGGTTTCAGACCACCAGCATACAGGTTTCAGACCACCAGCATACATACAGGTTTCAGACCACCAGCATACAGGTTTCAGACCACCAGCATACATACAGGTTTCAGACCACCAGCATACAGGTCTCAGACCACCAGCATACAGGTTTCAGACCACCAGCATACATACAGGTTTCAGACCACCAGCATACAGGTTTCAGACCACCAGCATACATACAGGTTTCAGACCACCAGCATACATACAGGTTTCAGACCACCAGCATACAGGTTTCAGACCACCAGCATACAGGTTTCAGACCACCAGCATACAGGTTTCAGACCACCAGCATACATACAGGTTTCAGACCACCAGCATCTATACAGGTTTCAGACCACCAGCATACATACAGGTTTCAGACCACCAGCATACAGGTTTCAGACCACCAGCATACATACAGGTTTCAGACCACCAGCATACAGGTTTCAGACCACCAGCATACATACAGGTTTCAGACCACCAGCATACAGGTCTCAGACCACCAGCATACAGGTTTCAGACCACCAGCATACATACAGGTTTCAGACCACCAGCATACAGGTTTCAGACCACCAGCATACAGGTTTCAGACCACCAGCATACATACAGGTTTCAGACCACCAGCATACAGGTTTCAGACCACCAGCATACATACAGGTTTCAGACCACCAGCATACAGGTCTCAGACCACCAGCATACAGGTTTCAGACCACCAGCATGCATACAGGTCTCAGACCACCAGCATACAGCTTTCAGACCACCAGCATACAGCTTTCAGACCACCAGCATACATACAGGTTTCAGACCACCAGCATACATACAGGTTTCAGACCACCAGCATACATACAGGTTTCAGACCGCCAGCATCTATACAGGTTTCAGACCACCAGCATCTATACAGGTTTCAGACCACCAGCATACAGCTTTCAGACCACCAGCATACAGCTTTCAGAACACCAGCATACAGGTTTCAGACCACCAGCATACAGGTTTCAGACCACCAGCATACAGGTCTCAGACCACCAGCATACATACAGGTTTCAGACCACCAGCATACATACAGGTTTCAGACCACCAGCATACATACAGGTTTCAGACCACCAGCATACAGGTTTCAGACCACCAGCATACATACAGGTTTCAGACCACCAGCATACAGGTCTCAGACCACCAGCATACAGGTTTCAGACCACCAGCATACATACAGGTCTCAGACCACCAGCATACAGGTCTCAGACCACCAGCATACAGGTTTCAGACCACCAGCATACATACAGGTTTCAGACCACCAGCATACAGGTTTCAGACCACCAGCATACAGGTTTCAGACCACCAGCATACAGGTCTCAGACCACCAGCATACAGGTTTCAGACCACCAGCATACAGGTTTCAGACCACCAGCATACATACAGGTTTCAGACCACCAGCATCTATACAGGTTTCAGACCACCAGCATACATACAGGTTTCAGACCACCAGCATACAGGTTTCAGACCACCAGCATACATACAGGTTTCAGACCACCAGCATACATACAGGTTTCAGACCACCAGCATACATAAAGGGTTCAGACCTCCAGCATACAGGTTTCAGACCACCAGCATACATACAGGTTTCAGACCACCAGCATACATACAGGTTTCAGACCACCAGCATACATACAGGTTTCAGACCACCAGCATCTATACAGGTTTCAGACCACCAGCATACATACAGGTTTCAGACCACCAGCATACAGGTTTCAGACCACCAGCATACAGCTTTCAGAACACCAGCATATAGGTTTCAGACCACCAGCATACAGGTTTCAGACCACCAGCATACAGGTCTCAGACCACCAGCATACATACAGGTTTCAGACCACCAGCATACATACAGGTTTCAGACCACCAGCATACATACAGGTTTCAGACCACCAGCATACAGGTTTCAGACCACCAGCATACATACAGGTTTCAGACCACCAGCATACATACAGGTTTCAGACCACCAGCATACATACAGGTTTCAGACCACCAGCATACAGGTTTCAGACCACCAGCATACATACAGGTTTCAGACCACCAGCATACAGGTCTCAGACCACCAGCATACAGGTTTCAGACCACCAGCATACATACAGGTCTCAGACCACCAGCATACAGGTTTCAGACCACCAGCATACAGGTTTCAGACCACCAGCATACATACAGGTTTCAGACCACCAGCATACAGGTTTCAGACCACCAGCATACAGGTTTCAGACCACCAGCATACAGGTTTCAGACCACCAGCATACATACAGGTTTCAGACCACCAGCATACAGGTTTCAGACCACCAGCATCTATACAGGTTTCAGACCACCAGCATCTATACAGGTCTCAGACCACCAGCATACAGCTTTCAGACCACCAGCATACAGCTTTCAGAACACCAGCATACAGGTTTCAGACCACCAGCATCTATACAGGTTTCAGACCACCCACATACAGGTTTCAGACCACCAGCATACATACAGGTTTCAGACCACCAGCATACATACAGGTTTCAGACCACCAGCATACAGGTTTCAGACCACCAGCATCTATACAGGTTTCAGACCACCAGCATACATACAGGTTTCAGACCACCAGCATACAGCTTTCAGACCACCAGCATACAGGTTTCAGACCACCAGCATACATACAGGTTTCAGACCACCAGCATACAGGTTTCAGACCACCAGCATACATACAGGTTTCAGACCACCAGCATACAGGTTTCAGACCACCAGCATACAGGTTTCAGACCACCAGCATACATACAGGTTTCAGACCACCAGCATACATACAGGTTTCAGACCACCAGCATACATACAGGTTTCAGACCACCAGCATACAGGTCTCAGACCACCAGCATACAGGTTTCAGACCACCAGCATACATACAGGTTTCAGACCACCAGCATACAGGTCTCAGACCACCAGCATACATACAGGTTTCAGACCACCAGCATACATACAGGTTTCAGACCACCAGCATACATACAGGTTTCAGACCACCAGCATACATACAGGTTTCAGACCACCAGCATACATACAGGTTTCAGACCACCAGCATACAGGTTTCAGACCACCAGCATCTATACAGGTTTCAGACGACCAGCATACAGGTTTCAGACCACCAGCATACAGCTTTCAGACCACCAGCATACAGGTTTCAGACCACCAGCATACAGGTCTCAGACCACCAGCATACAGGTTTCAGACCACCAGCATACATACAGGTTTCAGACCACCAGCATACAGGTCTCAGACCACCAGCATACATACAGGTTTCAGACCACCAGCATACATACAGGTCTCAGACCACCAGCATACAGGTCTCAGACCACCAGCATACATACAGGTTTCAGACCACCAGCATACATACAGGTTTCAGACCACCAGCATACATACAGGTTTCAGACCACCAGCATACATACAGGTTTCAGACCACCAGCATACATACAGGTTTCAGACCACCAGCATACAGGTTTCAGACCACCAGCATACATACAGGTTTCAGACCACCAGCATACAGGTCTCAGACCACCAGCATACATACAGGTTTCAGACCACCAGCATACATACAGGTTTCAGACCACCAGCATACATACAGGTTTCAGACCACCAGCATACATACAGGTTTCAGACCACCAGCATACATACAGGTTTCAGACCACCAGCATACATACAGGTTTCAGACCACCAGCATACATACAGGTTTCAGACGGAAATGCAACGGCCATTGACAGCTGTATAAGATGCTTGGTTAGTATAGCCAGAGTTTATGTCTGGAGAGATACATTAGATAGAGTTGTAGCTATAAATGATCGTGTTAGGGTTATAGAGGGGTATAATGTTATAGCTACCTCAACCATAATGTTCTTCTCTGGGGATTTTGTAGAGGCATTGCATCTCTTCTTGGCATCCCTGCCTGTAGCTGGTGGGCTTTCTTCCCGTTGACGCTTCTTCTCGGGTACCTCGTTCAAGGAATCGCAGTGAAAACACCTGTTCTTGGTATCATCTCTTCCGGTCTCTACTGGGCTTTGTTGAGACTTCATAACTTCTTCGCCGGGAGTTCCGAACTCGGGTGTTTGCGTTGTAGCTTTCCATGCATGTAACAACCATGCATGGGTCTTTTCAACCTTACTAATGTTACGAAAACACCTCTGACATATCATTGTCGATGTATCTTCGTGCAGTGTCAGGTTTATGCCGAGGGATGATAACCTGGTCAGAATGGTACAATTCGACTTTGACACAAGGGAACGCACATGTTGGAGCGCACCAAATATCCTTAGATTTTGGTCGCAGAGACGGCATCTAATCAAGATGGTTTGCAGCTTTAGGCATAGTTCAACAAAAACAATGTCAACGAACTGAAAACGTCTCGTCCCGACTTTCTGGCTGCCAGTGTCGCGCCAAACCTGATTGACTGTACAGGTGGATTACTAGTCTGATTGACTGTACAGGTGGATTACTAGTCTGACTATACAGGTGGTTTACTAGTCTGACTATACAGGTGGTTTACTAGTCTGACTATACAGGTGGATTACTAGTCTGATTAACAGTACAGGTGGATTACTAGTCTGATTGACTATACAGGTGGATTACTAGTCTGACTATACAGGTGGATTACTAGTCTGATTGCCTGGACAGGTGGATTACTAGTCTGACTATACAGGTGGTTTACTAGTCTGACTATACAGGTGGATTACTAGTCTGATTAACAGTACAGGTGGATTACTAGTCTGATTGACTGGACAGGTGGATTACTAGTCTGATTGACTGTACAGGTAGATTACTAGTCTGATTGACTGTACAGGTGGATTACTAGTCTGATTGCTAGTCTGATTGACTGTACAGGTGGATTACTAGTCTGATTGACTGTACAGGTGGATTACTAGTCTGATTGACTGTACAGGTGGATTACTAGTTTGATTGACTATACAGGTGGATTACTAGTCTGACTGGACCGGTGGATTACTAGTCTGATTGACTGTACAGGTGGATTACTAGTCTGATTGACTGTACAGGTGGATTACTAGTCTGATTGACTGTACAGGTGGATTACTAGTCTGATTGACTGTACAGGTGGATTACTAGTTTGATTGACTATACAGGTGGATTACTAGTCTGACTGGACCGGTGGATTACTAGTCTGATTGACTGTACAGGTGGATTACTAGTCTGATTGACTGGACAGGTGGATTACTAGTCCGATTGACTGGACAGGTGGATTACTAGTCTGATTGTACAGGTGGATTACTAGTCTGATTGACTGTACAGGTGGATTACTAGTCTGATTGACTATACAGGTGGATTGCTAGTCTGATTGACTGTACAGGTGGATTACTAGTCTGACTGTACAGGTGGATTACTAGTCTGATTGTACAGGTGGATTACTAGTCTGACTGTACAGGTGGATTACTAGTCTGATTGACTATACAGGTGGATTACTAGTCTGATTGACTGTACAGGTGGATTACTAGTCTGATTGACTGGACAGGTGGATTACTAGTCTGATTGACTGTACAGGTGGATTACTAGTCTGATTGACTATACAGGTGGATTACTAGTCTGACTGCACAGGTGGATTACTAGTCTGATTGACTGTACAGGTGGATTACTAGTCTGATTGACTGGACAGGTGGATTACTAGTCCGATTGACTGGACAGGTGGATTACTAGTCTGATTGACTGTACAGGTGGATTGCTAGTCTGATTGACTGTACAGGTGGATTACTAGTCTGACTGTACAGGTGGATTACTGGTCTGATTGACTGTACAGGTGGATTACTAGTCTGATTGACTGTACAGGTGGATTACTAGTCTGACTGTACAGGTGGATTACTAGTCTGACTGTACAGGTGGATTACTAGTCTGACTGTACAGGTGGATTACTAGTCTGATTGACTGTACAGGTGGATTACTAGTCTGATTGCCAATCTCAAAGTATGACACCACTGTCTATCCATCCAGGCAATCATCCCTCTAATCTAGACTATAGTACACATGTTCAGAGTGATTTTTTTCCTTCTCAAGTGATGAATTATCAGTTGGTACATTTATATAAAACATTCTTCATAAGAATTGAAACGTTTTATAATCTGCACACAGATGAGCAATAGTCAATAATGTTGACACCAAGAGAATCAAAATATCCATTTTATTCAAGTGTACCTCATCTATTGATGAAGTAGGTCTATTAACCTTTAACATAGATAAGATGAATGCAGAGAATGAGAATTTTTGATAATTTCTGGATATATATTATAGATATATACTGTAAACATAAAACGATGAATATACCTTTCGAATATACTCAGTGTTTAGTTATAAAAACTGGCCTGAAATTCCAATAAGGCACCTGGGGGGAAAATGTTCTGGTGTGGTCCCACAGACAACGGTGAAATGATCAGATAAAACACGAACACAACTTATTCGTACCTTAGATGTAAACAAACAAAGTTAAGATGACAACAGGGAGGGGGGTGTACAGTCAACACAGCAAAAAATAAATATTTTTCCCTCTTAATCATTAAATTATTTACAGTAACATGCAAAAACATTTTTATTTTATTTTTTATTTTACTAGGCAAGTCAGTTGAGAACAAATTCTTATTTTCAATATACCGTACTTAGAGGTGTTTACCTTCCCTACAAGTGGAAGACAATCTATACATAGTAATTCCTTTAATATAAACAGTATAAATCCATTCCTTTGTGTATATAAATAGCTTTCTTCCAACATTTGCTTGTCTGACGTACTGTAGTGGTGTGAAAGTCGCTCTGGATAAGAGCGTCTGCTAAATGACTTAAATGTAATGTAATGAAAGGTATGAAGACTACAGAGTCTCAGGTTCTAATTACATGCAAGCGTTCAACACCTAAAATGATAAATAAATGTATAAGTGGGAAAGGAGGGTTGTCACTTCAGACACCTGTATAACTGGGTTGGGTTGTCACTTCAGACACCTGTATAACTGGGTTGGGTTGTCACTTCAGACACCTGTATAACTGGGAAAGGAGGGTTGTCACTTCAGACACCTGTATAACTGGGAAAGTAGGGTTGTCACTTCAGACACCTGTATAACTGGGAAAGTAGGGTTGTCACTTCCAGACACCAGACACCTGTATAACTGGGAAAGGAAGGTTGTCACTTCAGACACCTGTATAACTGGGAAAGGAAGGTTGTCACTTCAGACACCTGTATAACTGGGAAAGAGGGTTGTCACTTCAGACACCTGTATAACTGGGAAAGTAGGGTTGTCACTTCAGACACCTGTATAACTGGGAAAGGAAGGTTGTCACTTCAGACACCTGTATAACTGGGAAAGTAGGGTTGTCACTTCAGACACCTGTATAACTGGGAAAGGAAGGTTGTCACTTCAGACACCTGTATAACTGGGAAAGGAGGGTTGTCACTTCAGACACCTGTATAACTGGGAAAGGAAGGTTGTCACTTAATAATAATAATAATATATGCCATTTAGCAGACGCTTTTATCCAAAGCGACTTACAGTCATGTGTGCATACATTCTACGTATGGGTGGTCCCGGGGATCGAACCCGCTACCCTGGCGTTACAAGCGCCATGCTCTACCAACTGAGCTACAGAAACACACTTCAGACACCTGTATAACTGGGAAAGTAGGGTTGTCACTTCAGACACCTGTATAACTGGGTTGGGTTGTCACTTCAGACACCTGTATAACTGGGAAAGTAGGGTTGTCACTTCAGACACCTGTATAACTGGGAAAGTAGGGTTGTCACTTCAGACACCTGTATAACTGGGTTGGGTTGTCACTTCAGACACCTGTATAACTGGGAAAGGAGGGTTGTCACTTCAGACACCTGTATAACTGGGAAAGTAGGGTTGTCACTTCAGACACCTGTATAACTGGGAAAGTAGGGTTGTCACTTCAGACACCTGTATAACTGGGAAAGGAAGGTTGTCACTTCAGACACCTGCTAGTGAAAAAAACAGCATGCTGTTTTGCTGTAAAAGACTGGTGACAAGTTACTTCTAAACGTTGCATGTAGACCGTCTCACTGTCTAAGCAAAAAAAACACGTCTGGATTTAGTTGGAGCAGTTTTGGATTGCTTGTGTGGGGGTGTAAGAAAGGTTATTGTGTTCAGATGAGCGATTGGCGTGAACCCATAGTGTAGTGGACCCATAGAAAATAATACAGGCACCCTGGAAACATGGTCACAAACGCACACTAATACTGCGGGCCTTCAATACACTCCTTATTTCTGTAGAATGAACTGGTCAATGAACTCATTCTGCTCAGCCTCCACCTTGGAGAGAGCTTCGTACTCGATACGATATCTGGAATAGATTAAAACAAACTTAGTTAAATCCCAGGTGACTGACTGACTGACTAAATAACTAACTGACTGACTGACTAAATAACTAACTAACTGACTGACTAAATAACTAACTGACTGACTAAATAACTAACTGACTAACTAACTGACTAAACTGACTAAACTGACTAAACTAATTGACTTTAAGGTCAACCCTTGAGAATGAGACACTAACTGACAAGATTCTCATTGTTATCGATTTCACAAGGAGATTTGAGGTGAAATGAGTTTCAAGTCTTCTTACCTCTCCAGCTGCAGCTTCTTCTCTGCTATCAGGGCCTGGAGCTGCTGTTGCTGGGCCTCCCTCTGCTTGGCCACAGACTTCAACAGGTTCCTGGCTCCAATAGCCTGGGAGAAGGAAGGCAGGGCAGCAGCATGTTGTTCACCCAGATAAGATGCCCTCAGTCATTCCCACAGAAAAGTGCAACAAGTCAAATCAAATTTATTTATATAGCCCTTCGTACATCAGCTGATATCTCAAAGTGCTGTACAGAAACCCAGCCTAAAACCCCAAACAGCAAACAACGCAGGTGTAAAAACAAGTGTACTTAGTGGCCGAGCGGGCTCGCAGTCAAAGTCCACTGAAGGAGTGAACAACAAGCATCTAATATCTGTGTGTGTGTGTGTGTGTCTGAGCCCTGTGAAGATGAACTAAGAAACTCACAACACTTAAAAAGAGCCAACGCAGACCCTTACCTTCATCTTTTCAGTCTCTGCCTCTTTCGCCAATTCATCCACCAGCTCGATGAGACCACCCACTATCTTCTGAAACTGGCCCATTTCTGTGTATTGAACAAATACACTAGAATTAATAATAGCCTATATGCGCTAATTAGGGGGCAACAACATTTGAAGAAAACAGTTTTGAACATTAGGATGAGATGCGAGTGGACATCTCCACTGTTCTTTACAAAAAAACAATATTCTATGCAAATTACAGAACTGAACCACAATCTTCCATACCATACCCTATTCCCTGGGCACTACTTTTTTCCCCCTCAGGGCCCACTATACGCGTTGGACTAGTAACCGCAAGGTTACAAGTTCAAATCCCCGAGCTGACAAGGTACAAATCTGTCGTTCTGCCCCTGAACAGGCAGTTAACCCACTGTTCCTAGGCCGTCATTGAAAATAAGAATTTGTTCTTAACCGACTTGCCTGGTTAAATACAGGTCAAATAAATAATTAATTAAATAAGTAGGGAATATGGTGCCATTTGGGACACAGCACAGAAGCTAAATGCTCTTACTGTCAACAAAGTCTTCACACTCCTCCTTGAGCTCCCTGGTCTTCTGGTCCACCTCTGGTTCCAGCACCCGCAGCTTGTTGAGTTCATCAAAATGAAGACCAGCTTCAGCCAACGGGTCTTTCGCCATGGCAACAAGACCTGTCCCCAAGAGCTGGGTTATAGATTAGGGGGCTGGAAAAACAATTGCTTGAACACCAATGATTATATGGATGTTTTATTTATTTAACCTTGTATTTTATCCTGCATCTTAATCTAGTCTAAAAGAGGTTTCCTGTCCTCATCTCTCACTAATCTGCACTGATCTAAGAGGGCGGAATAGGTGAAAGATAACTTGGGGATGTGTATTATTTTGGGTCAGATGTGTCACAGTAGTAGTATAGTAATGCACATGCCCCGCCCACCTGAGGATCTATATTTTTCCCAGACATCCATTTCCTGTGTCGGAGGCGTGCAACATCTTGCCATTAAAATCTTTCTGGATTGAGCGCTTTCATTTCACTCCTTCATACTCTTGCTTGTGCCCGTCATGTTATTCCACCGTTAACATTACGACCGCGGAAATGGTTTGTAATGACCGGTCAAACACACCTGAACCCAACGGGGATACATCATCTTTCCGTTGATTCCATAAGAAGGTTTTAGCTTCGTCAGGGATTTAAAAAAGCACCGCCTCAACACTTAGCATCACAAGCATTTTTGCTACAACCGCAATACCATCTGCTTTGTATGCGACCAATAACATTTTATTTCAGAAAGACCGATGGGTGTTCTTTTGAAGAAGAAGAATTTGTTAAAAAGTTATAATTTAATCGAGTTGAAATGTTTACAAATGAGATGCGCTGAAATGAAAGAAACATTAAAAAACATTGCCACAGAACCTCTCCTCTTTCCAAATATCTAATGTATATAACAATATGTAAATATTAATAGTGTGTAAACAGTATTTGTTGTCTCTAGGCATCTTTCCAACTCATTTTAATGTAATATCTTATGTTGTTCGAGTCTATAACTGCATGGGCATTAGCTAATGGGGATCCTAATAAACGAAGCCACACAACAGTAATTAATGAGGCTGTCTAGAAAGCGCAGGTGAGTGCACGTTGTGCACGTTGTGTAGACAGGAAAAAAAAAAAGTGTTTGATTGTTGCAGCCCTGTTCCGCCCCTTTATGTTAACTTATTCATATATGCAAATATGCCTGGTGTATTTATGCAAATGAGGCACATACAGTGCATTCGGAAAGTTCTGACCTCTTTACCTTTTCCACATTGTTACACTACTGCCTTATTCTAAAACGTATTAAATATCCCCCCCCCAATCAATCCACACACAACATCCCATAATTACAAAGCAAAAAAAGAGGTTTAGTTATTTATGCTAAATTCGGTTTTTAAATGATAAAATCTAACTTTTACATAAGTATTTACTTATGTACCCTTTACTCCATATTTTGTTTTAGCACCTTTGGCAGAGTCTACAGCCTGGAGTCTTCTTGGGTTTGACACTACAAGCTTGGTTCACCTGTATTTGGAGAGTTTCTCCCCATTCTTCTCTGCAGATCCTCTCAAGCTCTGTCAGGTTGGATGGGGAGTGTTTCTTCACAGCTATTTCAGGTCCTTCTGTAGCTCTGGTCCTTCTGTAGCTCAGTTGGTAGAGCATGGCACTTGTAACGCCAGGGTAGTGGGTTCGATTCCCGGGACCACCCATACGTAGAATGTATGCACACATGACTGTAAGTCGCTTTGGATTAAAGCGTCTGCTAAATGGCATATATATATAAATATATATCTACTGTCTCTGTTATATTATGTCAGACCAGCTATATCTACTGTCCAGAAGCTACTCCTGCATTGTCTTGGCTGTGTGCTTACGGTCGTTGTCCTGTTGGAAGGTGAACCGTCGCCCCAGTCTAAGGTCCTGAGTGCTCTGGAGCAGGTGTTCATCAAGAATCTATCCGTTCATCTTTCCCTCGATCCTGACTAGTCGCTCTGACCCTGCTACTGAAAAACATCCCCACAGCATGATGCTGACTCCACCATGCTTCACCGTAGAGATGGTGCCAGACATCATGCTTGGCATTCAGGTTAAGTAGTTCAATCTTGGTTTCATCAGACCAAAGAATCTTGTTTCTCATGGTCTGAGAGTACGTAAAGGTGCCTTTTGGCAAGCTCAAAACGGCCGTCATGTGCTTTTCACTGAGGAGTGGCTTCAGTCTGGCCACTCTACCATAAAGACCTGATTGGTGGAGTGCTGCAGAGATGGTTGACCTTCTGGAAGGTCCTCCCATCTCCACAGAGGAACTCTGGAGCTCTATCAGAGTGACCATCGGGTTCTTGGTCACCTCCCTGACCAAGGCCCTTCTCCCCCGATTGCTCAGTTTGTCCGGGCGGCCAGCTCTAGGAAGAGTCTTGGTGGTTCCAAACTTCTTCCATTTAAGAATGATGGAGGCCACTGTGTTCTTGGGGACCTTCAATGCTGCAGAAATGTTTTGCTACCCTTCCCCAGATCTGTGCCTCGACACAATCCTGTCTCCGAGCTCTACAGACAATTCCTTTGACTTGGTGGGTTGTTTTTTAAAATGTATCTGACAACTGTGGAACCTTATACACACAGAGTGGTGTGTGCATTTCCAAATCATGTCCAATCAATTATGAGGTATTGTGTGTAGATTGAGGGGGGGATATTCAATCTATCCCAGAATAAGGTTATATAACAAAATGTAGATCTGAATACTTTCCAAATGCACTGTAACCATCTTTATTTTAACACAGAGGTATAAAAAGGTGAAAACCCTGATACAATAAGAAAATAAGAGTGCATTCTAAAAAATAAAGTGACATTTTACAATAAATGAAATACCTGAATTTCCACCAAAAATTCATGAATATTCATTATTTTTCCGTGCCAGTAAAATGTGCTATAATTCAGTAAATATATATATATTCTAAAAGTTTGGAGTATCTTCATCCATTGTCCAACTATTGCATTTATTCACAAATTGTTTTTTTTACCGTTTAACTATTTATGACCGCTGCTACATTAGTAAACGCGAAGAGTAGGTGACAAGAGAGAATGCCTGTTAGGAAAATAGTTTACAATAACAAAAAAAAAAAACATACTATTTGATTCTGTGACCTTTGACTAATCAATAGCAACATATCTGATATCAATTAGTTACGAATTAGTTGGCACACATGCAATCCCCGTTAATCAGTACCAGCCAGCTGCTACTTTGGCAATATTATGGAGGAGGATTAACGTTAGTTAGGCAACGCCGGTTCTTCAATGCGGTCTTGCTACTTAGTTAACTATCTTTTAATAGCTCATTAACGTTAGCTGGCTATCTCACAGCTTGCTCCGATTGCCCTTATCGGACTGTCCTGTTGTGGGCAAAATAGCGAGTAGAGGCCGGTAACATTAGTGAACTGTTTCATTTAGCAGACCAGCTATTAGCCGAGCGTGAGTTGCTAACTACAATCTGTACAAATCATCTAATTATTATTGTTTACAAGTGAGAACTCTTAAAGTCAGTCATTCACTTACCTTAAATGTATTTAAACGTAATATCAACGTGGCATATAATCCACAGTACACTTCGGCTGCCAGGGAACAGTTGTGTTTGTCCAACGAGTGTAACTTCCGGTAGGGAGGGGAAGGAGTGTATGATGGGAATTGTAGTACACAAGCATTATTTGTAGTAAAACTAGTCGTGCGGCGGACAGGGTAACAAGCGAGACCGTGGATGGTGGTTTGAAAAGCGCGCTTGTTAGAAATGGAAAAGGGTCGTGGTCGCTTTTGATGAAGAAGAACATCAAGACGAAGCAGCTACTTTATAAGTTTGATGCACTGTTGAGCTCTTACATCCCGAGGGGTTTTGTGCTGATTGTACGGAGATTGTGACAGTCTATTAAATGGCGTCCCTTGAGAAGGCAAGATGTAACGTTATGTCAGAATAAATCAAATCAAATCAAATTTATTTATATAGCCCTTCGTACATCAGCTGATATCTCAAAGTGCTGTACAGAAACCCAGCCTAAAACCCCAAACAGCAAACAATGCAGGTGTAAAAGCACGGTGGCTAGGAAAAACTCCCTAGAAAGGCCAAAACCTAGGAAGAAACCTAGAGAGGAACCGGGCTATGTGGGGTGGCCAGTCCTCTTCTGGCTGTGCCGGGTAGAGATTATAACAGAACATGACCAAGATGTTCAAATGTTCATAAATGACCAGCATGGTCGAATAATAATAAGGCAGAACAGTTGAAACTGGAGCAGCAGCACAGTCAGGTGGACTGGGGACAGCAAGGAGCCATCATGTCAGGTAGTCCTGGGGCACGGTCCTAGGGCTCAGGTCCTCCGAGAGAGAGAAAGAAAGAGAGAATTAGAGAGAGCATATGTGGGGTGGCCAGTCCTCTTCTGGCTGTGCCGGGTGGAGATTATAACAGAACGTGGCCAAGATGTTCAAATGTTCATAAATGACCAGCATGGTTGAATAATAGTATAAGTGCAGTATTAACATAAGGAGACATATACTTAGAATACGGAGGAGGAATGGAGGGAAAAAGAGAGGCAGAGGTCTAAGAGAGGGAGGAAGACGTGAGCTTGAGTCGGTAAAAAAAAGTAAGATGCTGTTTTAAAGAAGAATGGTAGAAAGTGTAAGCGTTGTTTTTCTATTTATTTATTTATTTAACCTATATTTAACCAGGTAGGCAAGTTGAGAACAAGTTCTCATTTGCAACTGCGACCTGGCCAAGATAAAGCAAAGCAATTCGACACATACAACAACACAGAGTTACACGTGGAGTAAACAAAACATAGTCAATAATACAGTAGAACACAATACATTTAAAAAGTCTATATACAGTGAGTGCAAATTAGGTAATATTAGGGAGTTAAGGCAATAATTAGGCCATAGTGGCGAAGTAATTACAATATAGCAATTAAACACTGGAATGGTAGATGTGCAGAAGATGAATGTGCAAGTTGAGATACTGGGGTGCAAAGGAGCAAGATAAATAAATAAATACAGTATGGGGATGAGGTAGGTAGATAGATGGGCTGTTTACAGATAGCCTAAGTAGAGGTGCAGTGATCTGTGAGCTGCTCTGACAGCTGGTGCTTAAAGTTAGTGAGGGAGATATGTGTCTCCAGCTTCAGAGATTTTTGCAGTTCGTTCCAGTCATGGGCAGCAGAGAACTGGAAGGAACGACGACCAAAGGAGGAATTGGCTTTGGGGGTGACCGGTGAGATATACCTGCTGGAGCGTGTGCTACGAGTGGGTGCTGCTATGGTGACCAGTGAGCTGAGATAAGGCGGGGCTTTACCTAGCAGAGACTTGTAGATAACCTGTAGCCAGTGGGTTTGGCGACGAGTATGAAGCGAGGGCCAACCAACGAGAGCGTACAGGTCACAATGGTGGGTAGTGTATGGGGCTTTGGTGACAAAACGGATGGCACTGTGATAGACTGCATCTAGTTTGTTTAGTAGAGTGTTGGAGGCTATTTTATAGATGACATCACCGAAGTTGAGGATCGGTAGGACAGCCTTTTTTTTGTGTGTTTTTTTGTAACCAGCACAGAGTGAAGTTCTCAGAGCTCGAGTCTTGCACCGAGGGTCAGGATAAAGATGAGTCTGTGACCATAGGAGTGAAGTTTTTGGGAAAAGTGGACCCTTGCCTTTTGGCTGATCCATTTGTGGTTTCAGGGTGGGTGGAAATAGTGATCTTGTGATTATTGTTTGTGTTTCTGCTGGTTAGAGGGAGAAGGTTCTCCACGTTAAACAAATGGGGGCAACAAATGTGAATTGTTTTGGTCTCAAGAAAAGGCTGCCATTGAAAGGAGTGATTACTGGATGTAAAAGTTGACCCAAGTGAAGGGGAAGATTCCCAGAGTTTGTGCTGCTCGTTGTTTGTTGCGACGTAGACAGGGTGGCGTGAGTGGTGAAACACAAGAGTTGTTGTTTGTTTTGATGTTGAGTCTTTTCCCAGCAAAGTGATGTTGGGATATTTAAGTTATCCTGTACGAGCTTTTGTGCCGAATACATTACGTTGATACAGGGTAGCCTAGTGGTTAGAGTGTTGGACTAGTAACCGGAAGGTTGCAAGGTCAAATCCCCGAGCCCCCGAGCTGACAAGGTACAAATCTGTCGTTCTGCCCCTGAACAGGCAGTTAACCCCACTGTTCCTAGACCGTTATTGAAAATAAGAATTTGTTCTTAACTGACTTGCCTAGTAAAATAAAGGTAAAATAAAAAAAAGGTAAACAGGTGTCAAGCTTATGGTCATGTGGCAGCAGTGTGTGCAGGAGGGAGGTTCCTAGCTGTGAGGAGTGTGCAGGAGGGAGGTTCCTAGCTGTGAGGAGTGTGCAGGAGGGAGGTTCCTAGCTGTGAGGAGTGTGCAGGAGGGAGGTTCCTAGCTGTGAGGAGTGTGCAGGAGGGAGGTTCCCAGCTGTGAGGAGTGTGCAGGAGGGAGGTTCCTAGCTGTGAGGAGTTTGCAGGAGGGAGGTTCCTAGCTGTGAGGAGTGTGCAGGAGGGAGGTTCCTAGCTGTGAGGAGTGTGCAGGAGGGAGGTTCCTAGCTGTGAGGAGTGTGCAGGAGGGAGGTTCCTAGCTGTGAGAAGTGTACAGGAGGGAAGTTTCTAGCTGTGAGGATTGTACAGGAGGGAGATTTCTAGCTGTGAGGATTGTGCAGGAGGGAGGTTCCTAGCTGTGAGGAGTGTGCAGGAGGGAGGTTCCTAGCAGGAGTGGAGGGAGGTTCCCAGCTGTGAGGAGTGTGCAGGAGGGAGGTTCCTAGCTGTGAGAAGTTTGCAGGAGGAGGTTCCTAGCTGTGAGGAGGGAGGTTCTAGCTGTGAGGAGTGTGCAGGAGGGAGGTTCCTAGCTGTGAGGAGTGTGCAGGAGGGAGGTTCCTAGCTGTGAGAAGTGTACAGGAGGGAAGTTTCTAGCTGTGAGGATTGTACAGGAGGGAGATTTCTAGCTGTGAGGATTGTGCAGGAGGGAGGTTCCTAGCTGTGAGGAGTGTGCAGGAGGGAGGTTCCTAGCTGTGAGGATTGTGCAGGAGGGAGGTTTCTAGCTGTGAGGAGTGTGCAGGAGGGAGGTTCCTAGCTGTGAGGATTGTACAGGAGGGAGGTTTCTAGCTGTGAGGTGTGTGTAGGAGGGAGGTTCCTAGCTGTGAGGATTGTACAGGAGGGAGGTTTCTAGCTGTGAGGAGTGTGTAGGAGGGAGGTTCCTAGCTGTGAGAAGTGTACAGGAGGGAGGTTCCTAGCTGTGAGGATTGTACAGGAGGGAGGTTCCTAGCTGTGAGAAGTGTGCAGGAGGGAGGTTTCTAGCTGTGAGAAGTGTACAGGAGGGAGGTTTCTAGCTGTGAGAAGTGTACAGGAGGGAGGTTTCTAGCTGTGAGAAGTGTGCAGGAGGGAGGTTCCTAGCTGTGAGAAGTGTGCAGGAGGGAGGTTCCTAGCTGTGAGAAGTGTGCAGGAGGGAGGTTCCTAGCTGTGAGAAGTGTGCAGGAGGGAGGTTCCTAGCTGTGAGAAGTGTACAGGAGGGAGGTTTCTAGCTGTGAGAAGTGTACAGGAGGGAGGTTTCTAGCTGTGAGAAGTGTACAGGAGGGAGGTTCCTAGCTGTGAGAAGTGTACAGGAGGGAGGTTCCTAGCTGTGAGAAGTGTGCAGAAGAGCATGAGACAAAGGAATGTGTAGCATTGGGGAACGTAGTTCTATGTGTTAATTGTATGGGTGCCCATGGAGCTGGGGATCAGACACGCCACGTGCGAGAGAGGCGTGGTTGAGGTTTCCAGGGTTAGAGTAGTGCAGAGGTTGTCATATGTTGAGGCAGTGAAGAAAGTAGAGGAAGATGGGTCAAGGGGGTGGGCTCCTGAGAGGAGTAGCAGATCTGTACCAGTACAGAGGGAGAAGCCAAGTTATATATACTTACGTGAGATTGGATTTTTAGTATTTATAGATGTGGTTATCTACTGTATTGCAGGGGTGGAATGTAAGTTGCAGAAAATTGAGGTTGTGGTGGCAGCTGCACAGCTGTATTTTGGTGTGTGAGACTTGACATCAGAAGAGTTACAGGGTGTGTTAAGTTGCCGTGTCCTTTCAGGTTGTTGGCCTGAGGGAGGACTACATAGATTTAAATAGTGGAATAGGGTGGTTTTTTTTTGCGAGTGTATTGTTAGATGGTAGGGTATATATAGTATGTTAATGTTTTCAAGCAAATTATAAAGGAGTTGTACTCCAGTCTACTAGGTGGCGCTAATGCAACATTTATTGGATGCCAACCGCTTTATCGAAGAATAATTATTTGTAGTAGTCAACTTTTCTGTAGTTGGGGATAGTAATTTAACGTCGTTGCTTTGTGAATATTTACAATTGTAGTTGGCGTAGCTACATTACATAGCTTATAATGTACTGAACTTTTCAGCAAAAAAATAATTACCCCAAGAGAAAGACGGCGTGGGTGAGTATCTCTGAAAATATACTATTGAGCTCATTTTAGCTTGTCTTCTTCAGCTAGCTTTTACCCGGATGGCAAAGGAGAAAGTCCATAAGAAACACATTTTACTCTCTCTTTCAAGGACTAGGTCATTTAAAGTTCGTCTCAATAATCATGAATTTGTGCTTAGACAGATTTTTTTTTAAATCAGACACATTATAGCTGGCTAACAACAGTAAGTTAGCCAGTAGTTAGCTAGTTAGCAAGCCAGCACAGCTAACTTTGGTTCGTTTTAAATACAATTTGTAACTCAACCTTATGGCATGTTCCTAGTTATAGTTAGCTTCATCTCCATACGTACAGACGTTGTATGCTTATTGCACTCATCTCTAATGTGACTAACTTATTCGGACTGACCGTAATGAAAATACATGTCATTGTATATTTATAGTAGTAATCATACGATGTGGAATGGGGTTGATATCACAACACAACTTGTGTTCCCCAAGAGACCCATTGTCTAACCCCTGGTATGCAACCTTTTTGGGGACTTTCTCCCAAATAACACAGTTTGTTTATTGTATGAAGATGGACACACACACACACACACACACACACCACACACACACACACACACACACACACACACACACACACACACACACACACACACACACACACACGCAGCATTGTGGGCCCAGCCACATTCCATGCTAGGGGAAATGGAAATCGAGTGGAAGATACTGATTGGGTGGGTGGCTTCCTCCAGCCATTGTTTTCACAACGTTCTCGGCTATTGGTGTTTACGTATGACCGCGTTGACGACCAGAGCAACTCCGGTCTAATTTCAGTCAATGACATTATAAATTCAAGGTTTCAGATTTCAACTGTCACCAACGGTAACAACTGTCACCTTGTTAGTGTCTGTCATCTCAGCAGAAGCCAGGGCTTTGAGGGCAAGGTGTAAATAAAGCAGTGATTTTCTATTGGCTCCCCTCCACCAGGTATGATCTGCAGGGACAGTGAGAGGCTGTGGCGGCCCCCCCAGTAGCTGTCACCACGGCGGGGGACATCAAGACCTCCGTCTGCAGGGTGGTCATCTACCTTCAGAGGGACATGTCCGGGGACAGCTTCCAGCTCCCCCTGCACCGGCTATGCCTCCAGACCCAGGCCATCACCACGGGCTCCCAAGCCATTAGACCTTCCCATGAAGGTAGACATGGAACAGTGGGCTATCAGAGCAGTGGTCTGTTATGAATGAATGTGCCAATATCCTCTGTTTTTATGTAGACTATACAGTGTGCTAGGCTGACTGTTTTTTTTTCAATGTGTATGATATCTTTTACATTCTTGTATGGTGATGTCAAAGAGATGTTTCCATCCTATCCCCCCCTCCCCAGCCTCCCAGATGGCGTGTCCCAAGTCCAAGACGTGCAGCTACAGAGCAGCGTTGGGCCTGGGTAACAAGTATGTGCGCCTAAACGTAGGGGGGACCCTGTTCTACACCACGCTGCAGGTGCTCACTAGGCAGGACTCCATGCTGAAGGCCATGTTCAGTGGCAAGAAGGAGGTCTTCATTGACCGAGAAGGTGAGAAAGACTGTCAATTAACAATTATTGACAAAAAGCTGAGTTCTCTGTCATTCTCATGGATCAGAAACATAGAGCAAACTCTACTTAGTCAAATACAGACTTTAGAATGGAACGGGTGGCTAAAGCAACACATATCATACGGCAGGGTAGCCTAGTGGTTAGAGTGTAGAGGCGGCAGGGTAGCCTAGTGGTTAGAGTGTAGAGGAGGCAGGGTAGCCTAGTGGTTAGAGTGTAGAGGCGGCAGGGTAGCCTAGTGGTTAGAGTGTAGAGGAGGCAGGTAGCCTAGTGGTTAGAGTGTAGAGGCGGCAGGGTAGCCTAGTGGTTAGAGTGTAGAGGAGGCAGGTAGCCTAGTGGTTAGAGTGTAGAGGCGGCAGGGTAGCCTAGTGGTTAGAGTGTAGAGGAGGTAGGTAGCCTAGTGGTTAGAGTGTAGAGGAGGCAGGTAGCCTAGTGGTTAGAGTGTAGAGGTGGCAGGGTAGCCTAGTGGTTAGAGTGTAGAGGAGGTAGGTAGCCTAGTGGTTAGAGTGTAGAGGAGGCAGGTAGCCTAGTGGTTAGAGTGTAGAGGTGGCAGGGTAGCCTAGTGGTTAGAGTGTAGAGGAGGTAGGTAGCCTAGTGGTTAGAGTGTAGAGGTGGCAGGGTAGCCTAGTGGTTAGAGTGTAGAGGTGGCAGGGTAGCCTAGTGGTTAGAGTGTAGAGGTGGCAGGTAGCCTAGTAGTTAGAGTGTAGAGGTGGCAGGTAAGCCTAGTGGTTAGAGTGTAGAGGTGGCAGGGTAGCCTAGTGGTTAGAGTGTAGAGGTGGTAGGGTAGCCTAGTGGTTAGAGTGTAGAGGAGGTAGGTAGCCTAGTGGTTAGAGTGTAGAGGCGGTAGGTAGCCTAGTGGTTAGAGTGTAGAGGCGGCAGGGTAGCCTAGTGGTTAGAGTGTAGAGGTGGTAGGGTAGCCTAGTGGTTAGAGTGTAGAGGCGGCAGGGTAGCCTAGTGGTTAGAGTGTAGAGGTGGCAGGTAGCCTAGTGGTTAGAGCGTAGAGGAGGTAGGGTAGCCTAGTGGTTAGAGTGTAGAGGTGGCAGGTAGCCTAGTGGTTAGAGTGTAGAGGAGGTAGGGTAGCCTAGTGGTTAGAGTGTAGAGGTGGCAGGTAGCCTAGTGGTTAGAGTGTAGAGGAGGAAGGTAGCCTAGTGGTTGGAGTGTAGAGGAGGCAGGTAGCCTAGTGGTTAGAGGCGGCAGGGTAGCCTAGTGGTTGTGTAGAGGTGGCAGGGTAGCCTAGTGGTTAGAGGCGGCAGGGTAGCCTAGTGGTTAGAGTGTAGAGGAGGCAGGTAGCCTAGTGGTTAGAGTGTAGAGGAGGAAGGTAGCCTAGTGGTTGGAGTGTAGAGGAGGCAGGTAGCCTAGTGGTTAGAGTGTAGAGGCGGCAGGTAGCCTAGTGGTTAGGGTGTAGAGGCGGCAGGGTAGCCTAGTGGTTAGAGTGTAGAGGCGGCAGGGTAGCCTAGTGGTTAGAGTGTAGAGGCGGCAGGGTAGCCTAGTGGTTAGGTGTAGAGGTGGTAGGTAGCCTAGTGGTTAGAGTGTAGAGGTGGTAGGTAGCCTAGTGGTTAGGGTGTAGAGGTGGTAGGGTAGCCTAGTGGTTAGAGTGTAGAGGCAGCAGGGTAGCCTAGTGGTTAGAGTGTAGAGGCGGTAGGGTAGCCTAGTGGTTAGAGTGTAGAGGCGGCAGGGTAGCCTAGTGGTTAGAGTGTAGAGGTGGTAGGGTAGCCTAGTGGTTAGAGTGTAGAGGCGGCAGGGTAGCCTAGTGGTTAGAGTGTAGAGGCGGCAGGGTAGCCTAGTGGATAGTGTAGAGGAGGCAGTGTAGCCTAGTGGTTAGAGTGTAGAGGTGGTAGGGTAGCCTAGTGGTTAGAGTGTAGAGGCGGCAGGGTAGCCTAGTGGATAGTGTAGTGGCGGCAGCGTAGCCTAGTGGTTAGAGTGTAGAGGCGGCAGGGTAGCCTAGTGGTTAGAGTGTAGAGGTGGTAGGGTAGCCTAGTGGTTAGAGTGTAGAGGTGGTAGGGTAGCCTAGTGGTTAGAGTGTAGAGGCTGCAGGTAGCCTAGTGGTTAGAGTGTAGAGGTGGTAGGGTAGCCTAGTAGTGGTTAGAGTGTAGAGGCTGCAGGTAGCCTAGTGGTTAGAGTGTAGAGGCGGCAGGGTAGCCTAGTGGTTAGAGTGTAGAGGTGGCAGGAAGCCTAGTGGTTAGAGTGTAGAGGTGGTAGGGTAGCCTAGTGGTTAGAGTGTAGAGGCGGCAGGGTAGCCTAGTGGTTAGAGCGTAGAGGCGGCAGGGTAGCCTAGTGGTTAGAGCGTAGAGGTGGCAGGGTAGCCTAGTGGTTAGAGCGTTGGACTAGTAACCGAAAGGTTGCAAGTTCGAATCCCAGAGCTGACAAAGGTACAAATCTGTCGTTCTGCCCCTGAACAAGACAGTTAACCCCACTGTTCCTAGGCCGTCATTGAAAATAAGAATTTGTTCTGACTTGCCTAGTAAAATTAAAATTAAAATCAGCAATGATTAGAAAAAACATTTAAATGTACAGGTCCTATGGCAGGCAAATCATCAAAAAAGATACACGGAAATACGCTAATCTAAAAAAATCTGACTGGAATTGACTGTTTTCCTTTCACTTGCCTCTTTCCGTCCAGGCTGGATCCTGATAGATCGCTGTGGGAAACACTTTGCCTCCATCCTGACGTACCTGCGGGAGGAAGTGGTCACCTTGCCCCCTGGCAGACAGGGGGTTCTGGAGCTGCTGGCAGAGGCCAAGTATTACCTGATCCAGGGTCTGGTGGAGCTGTGCCAGGGAGGCCTGCAGGTCAGTGACACAGTGTGTGCCACAAATGGCCCGTAGGACTATGAAAAAAAATTAGGGCACTACATAGGGAATAGGGTGCTTGGGGTGCAGGCTGTGTCTTCCAACCTGCAGCTTTGCTAGATTCTAAATCTGTGCATGAAGGCAACATACGGTGCTGTAATGTGTGTTTGCTAGATTCTAAATCTGTGCATGAAGGCAACATACGGTGCTGTAATGTGTGTTTGCTAGATTCTAAATCTGTGCATGAAGGCAACATACGGTGCTGTAATGTGTGTTTGCTAGATTCTAAATCTGTGCATGAAGGCAACATACGGTGCTGTAATGTGTGTTTGTTTGCTGACGCTTCGGTCATAATATAATAATAATAATAATAATAATAATAATAATAGGTCTTGGAACGTGACATTCGCTCCACACGTTGCTTCCTCGTGTTGCGATAATTGCTTTAACCAGTTTGTCTACTCTGTTAGTGGCTGAAGGACAACAGTACTGTTATGTTTACTATAAGTGGCAGTTAGGGCCAATGACCATATAACTGTTGGTTATGGATGAAGACTGTAGTGAAAATAAAAATGACCATAAAAAAAATAATGTTTTGTGGAATGAACAGCTGACTGAAGACTGGAGTCTAGTTGAGTCTGTTTCGGCCGTAACGTGGACTCTTAACAATGGTATTAAACATTTTTTTTGTTCCTTGCTGACTCAAGTAAGCAGGTCTTTAGTTGCCTAGGCAACCAACTGTAACCAACTTTAGTTGCCTAGAACCAACTGTAAAGTTTGGTGGATGAGGAATAATGGTGTGGAGCTGTTTTTCATGGTTCAGGCTAGGCCTCTTAGTTCTAGTGAAGGGAAATCTTAACGCTACAGCATACAAGGATATTCTAGATGATTCTGTGCTTCCAACTTTGTGGCAACAGTTTGGGAAAGGCCCTTTCCAGTTTCAGCATGACAATGTCCCCGTGCACAAAGTGAGGCCCATACAGAAATAGATTGTTTGAGATCGGTGTGGAAGAACTTGACTGGCCTGCACAGAGCTCTGACCTCAACCCCATCGAACACCGTTGGGATGAATTGGAACGCAGATTGCGAGCCAGGCCTAATCACCCAACATCAGTGCCCAACCTCACTAATGCTCTTGTGGCTGAATTTAAGCAAGTCACCGCAGCAATGTTCCAACATCTAGTGGAAAGCCTTCCCAGAAGAGAGGAGGCTGTTACAGCAGCAATGTTCCAACATCTTGTGGAAAGCCTTCCCAGAAGAGAGGAGGCTGTTATAGCAGCAATGTTCCAACATCTTGTGGAAAGCCTTCCCAGAAGAGAGGAGGCTGTTACAGCAGCAATGTTCCAACATCTTGTGGAAAGCCTTCCCAGAAGAGAGGAGGCTGTTATAGCAGCAATGTTCCAACATCTAGTGGAAAGCCTTCCCAGAAGAGTGGAGGCTGTTATAGCAGCTATGTTCCAACATCTTGTGGAAAGCCTTCCCAGAAGAGTGGAGGCTGTTATAGCAACAATGTTCCAACATCTAGTGGAAAGCCTTCCCAGAAGAGTGGAGGCTGTTATAGCAGCAATGTTCCAACATCTTGTGGAAAGCCTTCCCAGAAGAGTGGAGGCAGTTATAGCAGCAATGTTCCAACATCTAGTGGAAAGCCTTCCCAGAAGAGTGGAGGCTGTTATAGCGGCAATGTTCCAACATCTAGTGGAAAGCCTTCCCAGAAGAGTGGAGGCAGTTAGAGCAGCAATGTTCCAACATCTTGTGGAAAGCCTTCCCAGAAGAGTGGAGGCTGTTGTAGCAGTCAACTCCATATTAACCTTTTTATTCGACTAGGCAAGTCAGTTAAGAACAAAAGGCCACCATTACGTCACCATTGACTTGAATGGGGATGCCTGTTCTATTCATTCTATTTCTATGGCAGCATACATAGTTGGGAGCAGAGGAGAGGAGACAATGTACATCTAAAAAAAAAATATATATTTTTTTTTTATTGGAAAAAAAAAAAAATATGAACAAACAAAATGCTGTTCGAACTGTTATTATGGGGACCACTGTCATTTGGCTGGCCAATCAGTCCTCCAAAATTCCATGACCGTCACAACCCTAGTGACAGTGGGTATCATGTGATGCGTCTATGTAGTGCATTACTTTTGACCAGGGATGCTAGTGCACTCTATTGGTAAAAGGGTTCCGTTTAGGATGCACTCTGTGTCATTGTGATGTCATTGGAATGCCTGGCATTCAGTATTTGGATTAGCCAAGGTTCTACTGGGGGCATTCTGCTGTCGCCATGGTGACTGGTGACAGCGATTACATGCGGGCGGTAATGAGGTCAATCGAACCCGACCAAAACAATGGAAATGCCATGGAAACGCATGGGGGGGAAGATCCCGAATCTCTTCATTTCACTTCATTTCCCCCTCCCAGCAAAATTAGCCTTCATTTGGGCTATTGTTTCTATGTGTATTTCACGCTGTTGAGGGAAAAAAATCAGGAGTATAATGCTAATATGGATGTCAACCCCAACAATATAAGTTTGTCATTGTCACCAACCAACGGCATTACGGTTAAAAATGACTGGAAACGGTACAACTTCTAAATGTTGTGCAGTGAAAACAGCCGACAATATTCAAATGGGACTTCAGTTACCACATTGTAGGCCTGTAACAATACATAAATCATGACGTTTTTTTACAAATATCCACTTGGTTCGATCAGATTTGTTGAATGCGCGTCAATCCGGCGTTCTTCCTCTGTCCTCCACGGTCTGCCTTCCATTGACCTCTACCTCATCTATGCTGAGGAGTCTTGTATCAATGCCATGTTGAATTAAAAACCCCTCTGGCTTTCATTTTGCATGTCCCCCTTAAAAAAAATATAAATATATAAAATTATAATATATATATATATATTATATTTATATATTATATTTATATATATTATATATTTTTATATAATATAATGGAGGCTGTTACAGCAGCAATGTTCCAACATCTAGTGGAAATATAATAATATATATATTAAAAAAAATATCTATACATTTTACCCCCCTTTCTCCCCAATTTCGTGGTATCCAATTGTTAGTAGTTACTATCTTCTCTCGTCGCTACATCTCCCGTACGGGCTCGGGAGAGACTAAGGTTGAAAGCCATGCGTCCTCCGAAACACAACCCAACCAAGCCGCACTGCTTCTTAACACAGCGCGCATCCAACCCGGAAGCCAGCTGCACCAATGTGTCTGAGGAAACACTGTTCACCTGGCGACCTTGGTTTAGAGCGCACTGCGCTCGGCCCGCCACAGGAGTCGCTAGTGCGCGATGAGACAAGGACATCCCTGCCGGCCAAACCCTCCCTAACCCGGACGACGCTAGGCCTATCTATCTATCTATCTATCTATCTATCTAAAAAAAATATATATATATATATTTTTAACTGCTTAAGTAAATACCTGCAGTTAACTTGTTCAAAACGTTAAGACGATAAAGAACATTGCGTCACATTTTTAAACTTACACACGATGATGAGAGGCCTTGTGAGTCCCTCTCCGTCATGCAGCATGCTCCGGGTGATGAAACGAAACACTATGGAATTCACAACTCAATGTTTACCAGCTCGATATCTAATAACTAAGTTAACTGTCTAAAATGTGCTCAATGCTCTGCAGTTGTGCATTTGGTTTGTTAATTAAGTATCTAGTTACCTTAAGGGGGTTAGCATCTTCCAAATCAACCATTCGCTTGGTAACAGTAGAGAATCCCTTCTTGGACCAAGAGCCTTGCTGGCTGATATTTGTTTTGGGGGTGCGGCAAACTGTGAGTAGGATTTTTGAGGTAGTTGTGTACTTCACAGGAGGTTGGTGGCACCTTAATTGTGGCGGATGGGCTTGTGGTAATGGCTGGAGTGGAATCAGTGGATCGGTATCCATTCCGTTCGCTCCGTTCCGGCCATTATTATGAACAGTCCTCCCATCAGCAGCCTCCATTGGTATACTTGTATTAGTTTTAGGTCAGAAATCTTACAAAATGTTCAATGCGCTTGTTAGCATTTAGTTAGCGTGGATGAATTTTGACCAACATTCTGCAAATTTTCTCATCAATTAAATATTTGATCTCAATAGAATTTTCTGTTCCCAAAAAATAAAATCTGTTATGAACACAGTGTACAACGTTTTTTTTTGTAGACTTTAGTCTTTGCAAAAAAATTTTAAAATTGCGTTGTTTTAGAAATGCAAAGGCGAATTGAGTTAATGCGCACTTCAGAGTAGGCGTTCCCTAACGGAAATATTCAAATGTATTCTAGAATGTGCCAAATACAATCTTGCTAACTCGTGCTTGGCTCTGCCCACTATGACTCATTTGTTCCCATTGGAAACGACAGTTTATCTTAATTATATTAATCTTTGGGAGCTTTGTGAGGTGATAAACTTACTATTCTACTGTTTGTCAGCCATATATCTTATCTTACTGTTAAGTTAACTTTCTAAGACGTGCTAAATTCTCTCCAGCTGGGTTTAGCTAATGTTAGCTAATTGGCTAACGTTAGCTTGCAGCCCACAATCCTCTCCTGGATTTAAGCTTCTACAAGAGGCTATTTTTTTGTATTACATTTTTTTTTTTTAAACACACAAAAAACATGTGCCCCCCTTGTGAGTGTAGTAACAGTATAACTTTAGACCGTCCCCTCGCCCATACCCGGGCGCGAACCAAGGACCCTCTGCACACATCAACAACAGTCACCCCTCGAAGCATCGTTACCCATCGCTCCACAAAAGCCGCGGCCCTCGCAGAGCAAAGGGGGAACCACGACTTCAAGGTCTCGGAGCAAGTGACGTCACCAATTGAAATGCTATTTAGCGCGCACCACCGCTAACTAAGCTAGCCGTTTCACACCCGTTACATGTCCACTACCGGTAATGTCATATATCCCGGGATCGTATGGAAGTCTGGATACAGCCCAACCCTAGTTACAACAACGCTTAACCCTCAACAGCTTCATATAAGAGGTTAAGTTCCGGTCCATTCCAATTCTGTGAGCATGCTTCAATCCATAAAGGAACTTTGACCTTACCACGCCTTTTGACCTCACCGAGTTGTTGAAATGGCAGTGACCCGAGCCATAGTATATGTCCTGACACACAGCCTTTTGTATTGTTCAGCAGCACAGAGCCAGTGAGAATGGAACCAGGCATTGTTTAGACTGCTTCTGGCCTTTTTTCTTGCTATGTACTGTAACAGGCTGCCTGTGGTGTCTATGTACTGTAAGAGGCTGCCTGTGGTGGTGTCTATGTACTGTAACAGGCTGCCTGTGGTGGTGTCTATGTACTGTAACAGGCTGCCTGTGGTGGTGTCTATGTACTGTAACAGGCTGCCTGTGGTGTCTTCTATGTACTGTAACAGGCTGCCTGTGGTGTCTTCTATGTACTGTAACAGGCTGCCTGTGGTGTCTTCTATGTACTGTAACAGGCTGCCTGTGGTGTGTCTACTGTAACAGGCTGCCTGTGGTGTCTATGTACTGTAACAGGCTGCCTGTGGTGGTGTCTATGTACTGTAACAGGCTGCCTGTGGTGGTGTCTATGTACTGTAACAGGCTGCCTGTGGTGGTGTCTATGTACTGTAACAGGCTGCCTGTGGTGGTGTCTATGTACTGTAACAGGCTGCCTGTGGTGTCTTCTATGTACTGTAACAGGCTGCCTGTGGTGTCTTCTATGTACTGTAACAGGCTGCCTGTGGTGGTGTCTATGTACTGTAACAGGCTGCCTGTGGTGGTGTCTATGTACTGTAACAGGCTGCCTGTGGTGTCTTCTATGTACTGTAACAGGCTGCCTGTGGTGGTGTCTATGTACTGTAACAGGCTGCCTGTGGTGTCTTCTATGTACTGTAACAGGCTGCCTGTGGTGGTGTCTATGTACTGTAACAGGCTGCCTGTGGTGTCTTCTATGTACTGTAACAGGACCAGAAAGAGCAGTCTCTGTGTGTAATCCCTGTGATCACCTCTGCCAAGGAGGAGGTGAGACTGATCCAGGCCTGCACCAAGCCTGTGGTGAAGCTGCTGTACAACCGAAGCAACAACAAGTACTCCTATACGAGGTACTACTACAAGTCAAGTGCCTTACAAAATGGCAGCCCTATTCTTGTTCTATTGTTTGTCAATCATATTTCTTGACTGCTGGTAAGTGCTTAGTGAGGGCATCTAAAATACTCATCATGTACTGTGTTCAATACTTACTGTACTTCTTGACTCGTGGGTTGTAATTCCTCCACAGTAATTTGTGGGTTGTAATTCCTCCACAGTAATTTGTGGGTTGTAAATTCCTCCACAGTAATTCAGACGACAACCTGTTGAAGAACATTGAGCTGTTTGACAAGCTGTCTCTGAGCTACAATGGCCGTGTTCTCTTCATCAAGGACGTGATCGGCGACGAGATCTGCTGCTGGTCGTTCTACGGACAGGGACGCAAACTGGCAGAGGTCTGCTGCACATCCATAGTCTACGCCACAGAGAAAAAACAGACCAAGGTTGGTTCAGAGTTACACACACACACACACACACACACACACACACATGCTACTTTTTGCTCTGCAGCTAATCTTCATGTTGTCCCTGTCCGTCTGTTTTACCCAGGTAGAGTTCCCGGAGGCCAGGATCTACGAGGAGACCCTGAACGCTCTGCTCTACGAGACACTTCCTGTCCCCGACGACACCTTATTGGAGGCCACACGCCGTCGCCACGCCCACAGCCACGCTCACTGTGGTTCCCACAGCGAGGAGGAGGAAGGCCCCGCCCACTCGGGGGTGGACCTTAGGGAGCGCGTGCGTCACTCCCACGTCAAGAGGTACAGCACCTACGACGACCGGCCGCTGGGACACTAAGGATCCGTTTCTACCATTCGAAATCCTCAACTCCCCCGTCTCCTGGTCAGTCACATCTCAAGGAGAGCCTCCAAAATAAAAATGGAGTCCGATGATTCGTCAAAACTTCTTATCAGCACCACCGGTTGCTTCTACTGCAGTTCTTGGTGAGAGTGAGTGTTGGTGCCCTATTCCCCATCCTATGCCCATATGGCACTGGCCAAAAGTAGTGCATTTATGTAGGGGGAAAGGGGTGCAAGGGAGAGGAAACTGGCTCGTCGCTGGCTCTTCACTCATACACTACACCCACCGTTGAGGTACTGTTGTTGGTGGCCACAAATATGGCCTTGGGGCACAAAATGGCTGCCATGCTGCATCACCCTGGTGCCTGACGGACTTTTGTTGTCGATGGACAACTGATGATTTTTTTTTTTTAAACGTTGAGATGCTTACGCTCTTTCTCCTTTTTAAAAAAAACGTATATAGAACTCTCTTCTTCACAACACAATCAAATCTGTGTGTTCAATCAATCAAAATGACGATCTTCATGTTATACCTCGGGTCTAGAATGGAACCGCTAAGATATATATTTCCCCACGTGAGCTTTTATTCGGATAATTTAGTCTTTTATTCGGCTAATATAGGCTGCATTCTATTTCCTGTATTGTACACTGCTTTTGACCAGGGTCCAAATGTAGTGCACTACCAAATGTAGTGCACTACAGAGTATAGAAGTATGGGTAAATACAGGCGACAATATTGATAAGTCACCTAGTCCGAGAGAGAGCGGTACCTCATCATAACGGCACGCCAGGCTAAATCTCTACATGAAACACAGACCTTTTATTTTTAAGCGCTTCCTAAAAATCTATGAGCAAAAAATAAAACGGTGGAAATACAATTGGAACCATTTCCCTGTTCGACCGCTAGGTTTTATGGGTATTGTGGGGATCTATATAGGGAATAGGGTGCCATTTTTGAGACAGTCCTATACTGTCATCACTTCAGCAGCCAATCACATATCAGATAGGTCTCCAGAACACTAATAGTTCACCACCGGACTGTTAGACACAGATTCATTTATTATACAGCTATAGACCATTTTTTTTTTTTTTGCCGTTGTGTGACGAGTTATAGATTCAAAATCAGCTATCATAGCCCTATTGCCTTCTGTGAATAGACAGGGAAGACGGTGAATGTTTTTTTAGTTGTTTTTTTTTAGAGAGTATATTTATAGTTTTTCAGATTTTCTCATATCACATTTTGACATATAATCATGCCAAAGACTTTCAATGAAATTAACACGAGGGACACATTCAGCGACGTCTATGAATCCTTCATCTCGTTACCCAGATACTTCGGCCCAATGCTTTTGTGCAGTATCCCCTGGTGGACGAGGTTAATGAATGGCAGATCGTGCTTATTGACAATTTCAATCAAGTATTCACTCAAGACATTTCCTCTTAACACTCTTTAAGAGCCTCTTGTGTTTTTAATGCAGTTGAATCTTTATTCCTTTTATTTTTTTCACTTGGTTTTTCGAAAAATAAAAACGTTTTGAATAATAATACTACAACAAATAGCGCCGTCTTTGTGTAACAGTGTTAGGCTCTTAACTCTCAGAGTAAATAAAACTCTACGACACTATGAAAGCTTAACCGGATTTATTCTTCACAGCTGCATCAGACAAAACATGTTTACACCAACGTGTGTGTGTGTGTGTGTGTGTGTGTGTGTGTGTGTGTGTGTGTGTGTGTGTGTGTGTGTGTGTGTGTGTGTGTTCAGGGGGTGGCTGGACAGAGAGGCATACACACACAGTTTTTTTTCAGCAGTGTATATATATATATATATATATATATATCATCAAAGACAACACAATGTAACTCCAAGTCAATCACACTTCTGTGAAATCAAACTGTCCACTTAGGAAGCAACACTGATTGACAATAACTTTGACATGCCGTTGTGCAAATGGAATAGACAACAGGTGGAAATTTATAGGCAATTACCAAGACACCCCCAATAAAGGAGTGGTTCTACAGGTGGTGACCACAGACCACTTCTCAGTTCCTATGCTTCCTGGCTGATGTTTTGGTCACTTTTGAATGCTGGCGGTGCTTTCACTCTAGTGGTAGCATGAGACGGAGTCTACAACCCACACAAGTGGTTCAGGTAGTGCAGCTCATCCAGGATGGCATCAGTGCGAGCTGTGGCAAGAAGGTTTGCTGTGTCTGTCAGCGTAGTGTCCAGAGCATGGAGGCGCTACCAGGAGACAGGCCAGTACATCAGGAGACGTGGAGGAGGCCGTAGGAGGGCAACAACCCAGCAGCAGGACCGCTACCTCCGCCTTTGTGCAAGGAGGAGCAGGAGGAGCACTGCCAGAGCCCTGCAAAATGACCTCCAGCAGGCCACAAATGTGCATGTGTCTGCTCAAACGGTCAGAAACAGACTCCATGAGGTTGGTATGAGGGCCCGACGTCCACAGGTGGGGGTTGTGCTTACAGCCCAATACCGTGCAGGACGTTTGGCATTTGCCAGAGAACACCAAGATTGGCAAATTCGCCACTGGCACCCTGTGCTCTTCACAGATGAAAGCAGGTTCACACTGAGCACATGTGACAGACGTGACAGTCTAGAGACGCCGTGGAGAATGTTCTGCTACCTGCAACATCCTCCAGCATGACCAGTTTGGCAGTGGGTCAGTCATGGTGTAGGGTGGCATTTCTTTGGGGGGCCGCACAGCCCTCCATGTGCTCGCCAGTGGTAGCCTGACTGCCATTAGGTACCGAGATGAGATCCTCAGACCCCTTCTGAGACCATATGCTGGTGCGGTTGGCCCTGGGTTCCTCCTAATGCAAGACAATGCTAGACCTCATGTGGCAGGAGTGTGTCAGCAGTTCCTGCAAGAGGAAGGCATTGATGCTATAGACTGGCCCGCCCGTTCCCCAGTCCTGAATCCAATTGAGCACATCTGGGACATCATGTCTCGCTCCATCCACCAATGCCACGTTGCACCACAGACTGTCCAGGAGTTGGTGGATGCTTTAGTCCAGGTCTGGGAGGAGATCCCTCAGGAGACCATCCGCCACCTCATCAGGAGCATGCCCAGGCGTTGTAGGGAGGTCATACAGGCACGTGGAGGCCACACACACTACTGAACCTCATTTTGACATGTTTTAATAAGGACATTACATCAAAGTTGGATCAGCCTGTAGTGTGGTTTTCCACTTTAATTTTGAGTGTGACTCCAGATCCAGACCTCCATGGGTTGATACATTGTGTTAACCACGTCAACATGTCCCTATTCCCTATATATATAAATATAGTAAACTACTCCTGACCAGTGGGCCCTGGAAAAGTCCAGACCTCCACGGGTTGATCCATTTGATTTCCATTGATCATTTTTGTGTGATTTTGTTGTCAGCACATTCAACTATGTAAAGAAAAAAGTATTTAATAAGAATATTTCATTCATTAAGATCTAGGATGTGTTATTTTAGTGTTCCCTTTATTTTTTTTGAGCAGTGTATATTGTGTGTATGTAAATATGTAAGGGTTGGAGAGGAGTGCATCTAAATTAGAGTATAAAAAAAAAATATATATATATATATATATATATATATACACACACATATATATATATATATTTTTTTTATACTCCAATTTAGATGCACTCCTCCTCTCCAACCCTTACATATTTTATGACAGGAAGAGGAAGTGATGGGGTAATAACTGTTCCTTCTCCCTTAAGGTGACCTGACCTCAAACCCGTAAGATGCCTAATCCAAAATTCTCCAACCGTATCCCCTATAGCAATCCCGTGACTTCCTCCCATCTACCCTGCACATTCCACAGCCATCTGGCTCCTATAGATGACCATTAACTTGTGATTTTAAAAAAACAGCTGTCGTGTAAATTTCCTCTATTTACCAAATCATGGGAGCAAACCACACACATAAGTCAGAGTTAGTTATCAAAGTCCATCTTTAATTATATGAGCTCTATCACAACCCTGTGACTCTCAGGTAATTCAGTGTCTCTCAATGAATTCTCTGAGAGCCCCTTCCACATTGCAATAGCATTTTGACTTTCAACAGTTCAGTATCTCTAATGAAAAGTTGAGAGTCCCAACACAACGGCAAATGGGATCCTTTATAGCAAAGATACACAGGATAAGACGGCATCGGCATAATTCATTGTTCAGCTTTGTCTCCTTTCTCAAACCCCAGAACCATAAACCAATCCTCCATATCAACAGGCATATATCAAATTGTCATTTAGATACAACCAATTCTAAATACAACCAATCCTGGACAGACTCCTGGAGACACACTGAACTGGCACACGGACATTGTGGAGCAAAAGATATGTTTACACATGATGACACCTTGACCTCTCCCCTCTCTGCGGCCCCTGCAACTTAGTCTTGACATAGAACAGATAACTGCAACCTCGCCACAGTATTATACAAAAATACCATTCTGATGAGAAGTAACTTACACACATTTGATGAATATAAAACATCTTACATATGTTACCACCAAATTCTGAATCTTCCAAGACAACAGTCGATATCATTCCTCATATGTTATAGTATTACTGATGTAAAAACCAGTCTATCACTCCGCGTATACTATAGTGTTATTCCTGATGTATCAAGTTTCCAAGTTTCCAAGTTTAACCCAGAGTCTAACGACAGGCTTCGCTGCGTAGCATAATTGCTTTCTCACTCAGGCACGACTACGTGGCCTCTCACAGTTTCAACTCCATCATCAAGTTCGCTGACGACACAACAGCGGTAGGCCTGATCACTAGCAAAGACCAGACAGCCTACAGGGAGGAGGGAGGCACTCTGACGGCGTGGTGCCAGGTAAACAACTTCTCCCTCAACGTTAGCACAACAAAGGAGAGGATTGTGGACTTCAGGAGGAACCAGGCAGGACACGCCCCCATCCACATCAACGGGGCCGCCGTGGAGACGGTCAATAACTTCAAATTCCTCGGCGTACACGTCTCCGAGAAGCTGGAATGGTCTTACCACATGGACACCGCAGTGAAGAAGGCACCACAGCGACTCTTCAACGTCACGATGCTGAAGAAATTCGGCCTGTCCCAGAGGGCCCTCAGTGTTCTACAGGAGCACCGTTGAGAGCATACTGTCGGGCTTGCATCGCAGTCTGGTATGGCAACTCCACCGTGGACCACAAGGCTCTTCAGAGGGTGATACGTGCAGCCGAACGCACCATTGGGTGCACACTACCTGCCCTACAGGACACCTACAACACCAGGTGTCTCAGGAAGGCCAAGAAGATCATCAGGGACCCAAGCAATCTCTGTTCTCCCCGCTTAAATCACTCCGACAAGGGCAGTGTGGGTGCATCGTGGCAAAAACTGAGAGACTAGCCAATAGTTTCTACCCTCAGACCATCAGACTGCTGAATAGCCACCACAAGTCAGCGAGGTGTTCTCTCCTCCCTCTGCTCCTCATCCTATGGACAGTTTCATCAGCTGTCCGGGTGGCTGGTTTCAGATGGCTGCTCCATATCCGGGTGGCTGGTTTCAGACGATCCTGCTGCTGAAGAACCCGGATATGGAGTTCCTGGGCTGTTACACAATGTGTTTTAGTCCGGTTGGACGTACTGCCAAATTCTCTGAAAGGATGTTGGATGCGGCTTATGGTAGAGAATTGAACATTCAATTATTTGGCAACAGTTCTGGTGGCCATTTCTGCAGCTCACTTTCTGGGATCTTTTTTATTTCAGCTCATGAAACATCTCTCCATATTCCACTTGGACAGTGGAGGGAAGCAGAAATGGTTCTGGAATGGAACGGGCATGGTTCTGGAATGGAACGGGCATGGCTCTGGAATGGAACGGGCATGGCTCTGGAATGGAACGGGCATGGCTCTGGAATGGAACGGGCATGGCTCTGGAATGGAACGGGCATGGCTCTGGAATGGAACGGGCATGGCTCTGGAATGGAACGGGCATGGTTCTGGAATGGAACGGGCATGGTTCTGGAATGGAATGGGCATGGTTCTGGAATGGAACGGGCATGGTTCTGGAATGGAATGGGCATGGTTCTGGAATGGAACGGGCATGGTTCTGGCGGGCATGGCTCTGGAATGGAACGGGCATGGTTCTGGAATGGAATGGGCATGGTTCTGGAATGGAACGGGCATGGTTCTGGAATGGAACGGGCATGGCTCTGGAATGGAACAGGCATGGTTCTGGAATGGAACGGGCATGGTTCTGGAATGGAACGGGCATGGTTCTGGAATGGAACGGGCATGGCTCTGGAATGGAACGGGCATGGCTCTGGAATGGAATGAGCATGGTTCTGGAATGGAACGGGCATGGTTCTGGAATGGAACGGGCATGGTTCTGGAATGGAACGGGCATGGTTCTGGAATGGAACGGGCATGGTTCTGGAATGGAACGGGCATGGTTCTGGAATGGAACGGGCATGGTTCTGGAATGGAATGGGCATGGTTCTGGAATGGAACGGGCATGGTTCTGGAATGGAACGGGCATGGTTCTGGAATGGAACGGGCATGGTTCTGGCGGGCATGGCTCTGGAATGGAACGGGCATGGTTCTGGAACCAGTCGAGTGAAGCGACGGGTATGGCTCTGGGCAGACATCTGTAGTCCATGAACGGCCACAGGGGGCGCTAGTTAGAGATATAGAATGACAGGAAAAAGTCCCAGTGAAAACGCTTATTCTGTATATCATGATGGTAATGACTACATTGATTAATTTCTATTGCAGCCAAAACATGCGATGACACAATTTCTAAAACGGGGAGCTGCTGGCCTCAATCATCTTCATTCAAGATATCCCTAGCCTCAAAATAGGCTCAGACAAACCCATGCCCTAGATCAGAATAATTGCCATGTGTTTCTTAATTGAGTGAAGCACTAGTGCAAGTAGGGCTATTTGCTTTGGCATATGTTACATGACAATATCATTAATCAATTTAATGATGGTCACACACATGACTGCAAATTAATGAGATATTGTGTTGTCAGTTGTTATATTCTGTGTGTCTTGTGTTTTTGTTATGGTATCGTGTGTTCGTTTTCCCTATCAGTGTTGTTGTTCTGTGAGTGTCTGTCTTTGAAACCCCCATGGCTCTTTCATATTACATACAAAAAGACTACAGATAAAATGCTCCTGAGCATCACACCTCAATATCCCCCAATCGTCCTGTACACACGCACACGCACACGCACACACACAGAGGAGAGCTATAAATAACTGTCTGTCGTAGTGCTGGAAATGTGTATGGAGCGTGAGATACGTGAAGTGATTGACTCCATTGATAAACCGTGTTAAAGGGGGTGGGTCGAGCACGGCTGGCGTCATTCTGAGTGGATGTGAAGATGGCTCCTCAATGCGCCGCGGCAGGACCGCCACACAGATGCGTCAACCGCCTGCTATCTGGAGGCCCGAGCACTTTGCTGTGAGAGGGAAGGAAGGAAGGAGGGGGAGAAGTAAATACAAGCTTTAAGAAAGGGTGGAGAGCACCAGACATCCGAGATTGTGGACAATCACGTTGACGCTGTTTGCAGTCGTAACTTTGTCTGACACAGAGACCGACACAAGACCACCGAGAGCCATGGGTTCGTGCACAGATGAAGAATTCAAAGATAAATTACTATGGAATGTGAAAAGAGAGGTAAGTGCATTTTGTTTCACGCCTCTTTTGAGCTCTTGGTCTATAATGAGTGAGGGTTGTATGGGGAAATTTCAGCAAATCCGGTTCATGTATTTCTCGGTAAATGTCCGTGATACATGATGATGATGAAGAATGATAATGTTGTGGATACGTCGCGAGAGAGGAATTGATACACTATTTCTGTTATTACTGTGTAGCCTACTCTAGCCACCGGCTGGAATAATGCAACGCGTGTTAGAAGTACATCTACATTACGTTTTTCAGGTTTTTTGTCGTCGCTCACTACGGTTTCCCTTAAATGTCGACGCTTCAGTAGTTTTAGTTTCCCAAGGGAGTATGATGTGGAAGAGCCATTGGAATGAAAAGCTTCCTATGGACGCCTTTTTTTGTAGAAAAAACGATTGCTACAGGTGGAGCACGCCGCCTAGGCTGTTGCAGTGCCATATAGGCAACAGCTCTGTGATCTATCTACTGGCGTGGCTAATTGTGCAGGGAAGACTAATTTCAATGTCGATATTATTAAGTCATATCGGAGATTCTCCGGCACTATATGTTGTGCAGTTTACATTAGCGTATTAATAGTAGTAATAGCCACATGTTTCTCAAAAGTAAATTAATAGAAGGGAGCCCGTTGTTATTACAATCGTTGTTACAATCTAATCCAGCAGTTTAAAAAGTCTACCCATTTTTTTTCAGATTTGTTCATAACGATAAGAGTACAATACTATCAGAAAATTGTAACTCCGCGATCACAGAATGTTAACACCTTCACATTAAGTTACCTTATAACTGAGTAGCGACACTGTAGTTTCACAATAACAACAGGTGTTATGGGACTTTGTCTGACCCCCCAGCACCCCCCACTGTCACTGACCCCCCAAAAAAAAAATAGATTGACCTACATTGCTGACCAGTAGAGCCTATTAATATGATTGTAAGAGGGTGTTAGTTGGATGCCTTTAAAATGATTCTTAAAAAAACTACGTGGAACATAGCTTATTCACTGCTATTAACAGATTTGACATAAAAGGACCTGAAAGCCTATTTTGATTTAATTTGTACGCTAATGATATCTCTTCCTGTTGTACATTAGGTGCAGCAGGTAGCCTAGTGGTTAGCCTCTTTGGGCTAGACGTGCTGCTAGCGACCCACCTTGACAACATCCCGTGAAATTGTAGAGCGCGAAAATCAAATTACAGAAATAATATTTAACATTATTAAAAATACAAGTGTCAAACATCAGTTAAAAGCTTAACTTCTTGCTGTGTCAGATTTAAAAAAGGCTTTACGGAGAAAGCACACCCATGCAATTATCTGATGATAGCGCCCAGCACACACAAGCATTAAAGACATTTTCCAACCAGGCAGATGCGCCACGAAAGTCAGAAATGGCGCTAAAATAAATGCTTTACCTTTTGAAGATCTTCTTCTGTTGGCATTCCAAAAGGTCCCAGCTACATCACAAATGGTCCTTTTTGTTTGATAAAGTCCTTTCTTTATATCCCCAAAAACTCAGTTTAGCTGGTGCGCTTCATTCAATAATCCACCGGTTTCCCTCCTTCAAAATGCATACAAAATGAATCCCAAACGTTACCAATGAACTTGGGAGGTTTTCCCTTCATCATAAAAATGACAGCCATAGGAATCAATGGTGGGCTGAATGATTTGTTGTTGTTGGGTGGATTCTCCTCGGGTGTTCGCCTGCCATAACAGTTCTGTTATACTCACAGACATTATTTTAACAGTTTTAGAAACTTTTTGAGTTTAAAAAAAATCCAAATCTACCAATTTTATATGCATATCCTAGCTTCTGGGCCTGAGTTACAGCCAGTTTACTTTGGGCATGCTTGTCATCCAGATGTCAAAATACTGCCCCCTAGCCCACATGATTAAAACCTCTGTGCAAGTATCCTGCTTCTATTTAGAAGAAAATAGGGTTCATGTTAGCAGTAACTGCATAAAGTTACTATGAAATGAGGTTGAATAAAAGCCTTTTTTTTCTCAGTTCCACATTGTGAGCAGTTTGCTTGGGAAGATTTGTCATTTTATTTCTGAATACATTGTAGTTTTGCATGAAATAAATGCCAGTAAACCATTACTATTTCATTTGATTGAAGTGTAAAGAACACATCTGATTGTCCAGCTTTCAGGACACTATTTGTCGAACATGACAATTGGTAGGCTGATAGGCTGAACTCATCAGTCAAACAGAGTTTTCTACCGCGTTTTGAGTCCCCTGCCATATAAAATGAGACTTGGCATAATGATATGAATAATAGAACTATCATTACAGATGCTGAGAATAATGTAGGGCCAGAAGACTCTCTGGCTGTAGCTGAGATGTGACATCACCTCTTCCCAACACAGACCAGGCAGTCAGGGAAAGACTAGGTGGTGTACCTGGTGGGGGTACTGACACAGACAGACAGAAGTAGAGACAGCAGCATGGCGCTCTGGACTCTAGTCTTTGAAAATTGCCTCTGGTTATATTTACTGGTGTTTTTAAAACAGCAAAGATGAATAGTTCATATTTCCTGTTGATGTCAGTTTTCATAAAAACCTAAATTGCCTGCTGTGCACCAAAGACAAGCTTGTTTTGAGGAATGTGTTTCAATGTCTGGTAGTGATGCAGTCATATGAATGTCCTTAGGGTGGTTTATTGTAGGATGAAATGCACGGTTGTGGCCAGTTTCCCAGACACTTTCCAAGGAGGTACTTTTTTAGCCTCGGACTAGACTTGATCTGCGCCCAGAGAAAACCTTCCCTCACGTACAGTTTTTTTTTTCATTTTTTTTTCCATTGAGTTCAATTCTTGACACTGATGAAGACCACTTTTTGTGGAGGTCTCTCTTTCTGTGCAGCCTAGGCCTTGTACTTGCCAGACAGACTGGTCTAGATCAGTTTGCCAACTTGGGAGACACTGATTGTCTCTGTGTAGCCTATTGCTATAGTCTGAGTGCATCCCAAATGGCACCCTATTCCCTATATAGGGCATTTGGAAAGTATTCAGACCCCTTCCCCTTTTCCACATTCTGTTTTGTTACAGCCTTATTCTAAAATTGATTACAACATTTTTTTTAAATCCTCATCAATCTACACTATAATGACAAAGCAAAAACAGGTTTTAAGATCATTTTTTTTGTGTGTGTCATATAAAAATATACTGTATTTACATAAGTATTCAGACCCTTTGCTATGAGACTCAAAATTGATCTCTGGCGCATCCTGTTTCCATTCATCAACCTTGACGTTTCTACAACTTGATTGGAGACCACCTGTGGTAAATTCAATTGATTGGACATGATTTGGAAAGGCACACGCCTGTCTACATAAGGTCCCACAGTTGACAGTACGTGTCAGAGCAATAACCAAGCCATGAGGTCGACGGAATTGTTGAGGATTGTGTCGAGGCACAGATCTGGTGAAGGGTACCGAAATATTTATGCAGCGTTGAAGGTTTGGAACAACCAAGACTCTTCCTTGAGCTGGCCGCCCAGCCAAACGGAGCAATCGGGGGAGAAGGGCCTTGGTCAGAGAGGTGACGGAAGCCACTCCTCTGTAAAAGGCACATGACAGCCCCCTTGCAGTTTGCCATAAGGCACCCAAAGGACTCTCAGACCATGAGAAACAAGATTATCTGGTCTGATGAAACCAAGATTGAACTCTTTGACCTGAATGCCAAGCTGCACATCTGGAGGAAACCTGACACCATCCCTACGGTGAAGCATGGTGGTGGCAGCAGCATCATGTTTCAGCGGCAGGGACTGGGACACTAGTCAGGATTGAGGGGAAAGAAGAACGGAGCAAAGTACAGAGAGATCCTTGATGAAGGGATTAACGTGCCATTTGGGACCCAGTGTATGAGGAGAGATAATGCTTTGACCTTTGGGGCGGCAGGTAGCCTAGTGGTTAGAGTGTAGAGGCAGCAGGGTAGCCTAGTGGTTAGAGCGTAGAGGCAGCAGGGTAGCCTAGTGGTTAGAGCGTTGGACTAGTAACCGAAAGGTTGGATCAAATCCCCGAGCTGACAAGGTACAAATCTGTCGTTCTGCCCCTGAACCGATTTAGCCTAGTTAAATAAAGGTTAAAAAAAAAGCTTTTAGAATTGGCAGTTCCCTTGACTTGTTCAATCTGTCTGAATTGAACGATCGGCAGACGTAAGGAATGTATATTGATTACCCATCGCTCCCAATAACTCGATCACCATCTGGAAATGGAACTGTTATTACTGACGGCATTTATATATTCTCCTTCTGTTCCCCATTTTTTTAAATCAATGTAATTATTGTGTACAATACACAGAATGTAATTGTGTGTACTTTGTAAACTGTGTAACCTAAAATGTACTATAGGGCCTCTGTATACAGACATGTATTAACCCTTTTATTGCTGCCTAAATGTTTGGGCGCCCAAAGACCAAATTCACGTAGAAATAACTCATTTTATACAATGTTTCTACCACCGTCTCTTTTGACTATAAAGAGCTTCTGGCCTTTCTAGGGAGTTTTTCCTAGCCACCGTGCTTTTACACCTGCATTGTTTGCTGTTTGGGGTTTTAGGCTGGGTTTCTGTACAGCACTTTGAGATATCAGCTGATGTACGAAGGGCTATATAAATAAATTTGATTTGATTTGATTTGATTCTGATATTTACTCACTGATTTTTTTTTTCTTGAATGAGTCAGATGAAAAGGATTTACTTCAGACACCTGACAGGCCCAAATCACCGTCATTCGCATAAAGAAGAGAAGGAGATATTTGGGACATAGGTTGGGGTACCTTGTAAGGATCCGATGGCGAGTGAGTCATCCCTCTCTACCAACAGTCCTATTAGCCAACGTGCACTCATTGGAAAACAAAATGAATGAGCTCCGATCAAGACTATCTTACCATCGGGAAATTAAAAATCTGTTATATCTTATGTCTCACAGAGTCGTGGCTGAACGATGACATGGATAACATACAGCTGGCTGGGTTTTCTGTCCAACAGCAAGACAGAACAGCTGCCTCCGGTAAAACAAGGGATGGCGGTCTGTGTCTATTTGTAAATAACAGCTGGTGCACAAAATCTAATATTAAGGAATTCTCAAGGTTTTGCTTGCCTGAGGTAGAGTATCTCATGATAAGCTGTAGACCACACTATTTACCAAGAGCGTTTTCATCTATATTTTTCGTATCTGTCAATTTACCACCACAAACCGATGCTGGCACTAAGACCGTACTCAATGAGCTGAATAAGGCCATAAGAAAACAAGAAAACACTCATCCAGAGGCGGCGCCCCTAGTGGCCGGGGACTTTAATGCAGGGAAACCTAAATCTGTTTTACCTCATTTCTACCAGCATGTTAGAGCCGATTTGGACATATTTGTATAAAAGACCGAACATATGGAGCTCCATGTATATTTGTGTAAATATATTAAATATTAATGTAAATGATGAAATATTAGGTACGTACCTTTATGATTTATATTTACCCGATTGAGATATATTAATTTGTTGTTAGTGTAACTCGGCCATTTGGCCCCCCCTCTTGCCTGTTCATTGTATTGTGGTAAGTGTGTTAGGATAAAGGCAGGAAGTTGGGCCTTCGGGAGAGGAGTCCTTGCTAGATGCGGGAGCGGTATAGTTTTTTGACCATACAGTCATACATACAGACATACAGACATACCATAATATGTATTTTCCATATCAAGTATTTTGTGCTTTAAGTTGATTGGAGAATCATTTATTTGTTAGATATAAGAAGAATAAACAATTTTGTTGCACCATATCCCTTGATGTCATGGAATGTTTGGCCGTTTGGAAACCTTGAGTGTGGACTGTATGCGTACCAAACAACCCCGCTTCAGGCTTGGGCAGTGGCTATGGTAAAGACGAAAGGAAGCCACTACAAGCATGTTAATAATAAATAATTAATACATTAATAAATGTGCAACCCGGAGGAGAAAAACTGGACCACATTTACTCCACACACAGAGAAGAGTACATAGCCTTCCATTTGCCAAATCTAACCATAACGCTATCCTCATGATTCTTGCTTATGAGCAAAAACTAAAGCAGGAAGTACCAGTGAATCGCTCAAAAAGGAAGTGGTCAGATGAAGCAGGTGCTAAGCTACAGGCCTGTTTTGCCAACACAGACTGGAATATGTTCCGGGATTCTTGCGATGGCATTGAGGAGGTCACCACATCAGTCACTGGTTTTATCAATAAGTGCATGAATTACAGGCAACGTCCGCACTGAGCTAAAGGGTAGATCTTCCGCTTTCAAGGAGCGGGACTCTAACCCGGACACTTATAAGAAATCCCGCTATGCCCTTCGACGAACCATCAAACAGGCAAAGCGTCAATACAGGACTAAGATTGAATCGTACTACATCGGTTCCGACGGTCGTCGGATGTGGCAGTGCTTGCAAACTATTACAAACTACAAAGGGAAGCACAGCCAAGAGCTGCCCAGTGACACGAGCCTACCAGATTAGCTAAATAACTTCTATGCTCGCCTCGAGGCAAGCAACGCTGAAGTACGCATCAGCTGTTTCAGACGACTGTCTGATCACGCTCTCCATAGCTGATGTGAATAAGACCTTTTTAAACAGGTCAACAGTCACAAGGCTGCAGGGCCAGATCGATTACCAGAATGTGTACACCGAGCATGCGCTGCTCAACTGGCACGTGTCTTCACTGACATTGTCAACCTGTCCCTGACAGAGTCTGTAATACCAAGATGTTTCAAGCTGACCACCGAGAACACCAAGGTAACCTGCCTAAATGACTACCGAACCGTAGCACTTAGGTCTGTAGCCATGAAGTGCTTTGATAGACTCGTCATGGCTCACATCAACACCATTATCCCAGAAACACTAGACCCACTCCAATTTGTATACCGCCCATCAGACCCACAGATGATGCAGTTTCTGTTGCACTCCACACTGCCCTTTCCTACCTGGACAAAAGGAGCACCTACGTGAGAATGCTATTCATTGACAACAGCTCAGCGTTCAACACCATAGTGTCCTCAAAGCTCATCACTAAGCTAAGGATCCTGGGACTAAACAGCTCCCTCTGCAACTGGATCCTGGACTTCCTGACGGGCCGCCCCCAGGTGGTAAGGTTAGGTAACAACACATCTGCCACGCTGATCCTCAACACGGGGGCCCCTCAGGGGTACATACTCAGTCCCCTCCTGTACTCCGTGTTCACCCATGACTGCATGGCCAAGCACGACTCCCAACACCATTAAGTTTGCCGAAGACACAACAGTGGTAGGCCTGATCACCGACAACGAGGAGACAGACTATAGGGAGGAGATCAGAGACCTGACAGTGTGGTGCCAGGATAACAACATCTCCCTCAAAATTATCAAGACAAAGGAGATGATCGTGGACTACAGGAAAATGAGAACTGAACACTCCCCCATTCTCATTAATGGGGCTGTAGTGAAGCAGGTTGAGAGCTCCTTGATGTCCACATCACCAACAAACTAGAATGTTTCAAACACACCAAGACAGTCGGGAAGAGGACAGGAAAATGCCTATGGGTCCTCAAATCCTTAAGAAGTTCTACAGCTGCACCATCGAGGTTGCGTCACTGGCTGGTATGCAACTGCTCGGCCTCCAACCGCAAGGCACAACAGAGGGTGGTGTGTACGGCCCAGTTCATCACTGGGGCCAAGCTTCCTGCCATCCAGGACCCCTAACACCGCCTGGTATAGAGGAAGGCCCAAAAAATTGTCAACGACTCCAGCCACCTTAGTCATAGGATGTTCTCTCTGCAAGCCGTACCGGAGCGCCAAGTCTCGGTCCAGAATACTTCATAAACAGCTTCTATCCCTAAGCTATAAGACTCCTGAACAGCTCATGAAATGGCTACCCAGACTATTTGTATTGTCCCGCCCCCCTATGCTGCTGCTACTCTCTGTTTATCATCTATGCATAGTCACTTTAACTCTTCCTACGTGTACATTTTACCTAAATTACCTCAACTAACCGGTGCCCCCGCACATTGACTCTGTACCGGTACCCCCTCAATATAGCCTCATTACTAACCGGTACCCCTGCACATTGACTCTGTACCGGTACCCCCTCAATATAGCCTCATTACTAACCGGTGCCCCCGCACATTGACTCTGTACCGGTACCCCCTCAATATAGCCTCATTACTAACCGGTGCCCCCGCACATTGACTCTGTACCGGTACCCCCTCCAATATAGCCTCATTACTAACCGGTGCCCCTGCACGTTGACTCTGTACCGGTACCCCCTCAATATAGCCTCATTACTAACCGGTGCCCCTGCACGTTGACTCTGTACCGGTACCCCCTCAATATAGCCTTATTACTAACCGGTACCCCTGCACGTTGACTCTGTACCGGTACCCCCTCAATATAGCCTCATTACTAACCGGTGCCCCCGCACATTGACTCTGTACCGGTACCCCCTCAAATATAGCCTCATTACTAACCGGTGCCCCTGCACATTGACTCTGTACCGGTACCCCCTCCAATATAGCCTCATTACTAACCGGTACCCCCGCACGTTGACTCTGTACCGGTACCCCCTCAATATAGCCTCATTACTAACCGGTGCCCCTGCACGTTGACTCTGTACCGGTACCCCCTCAATATAGCCTTATTACTAACCTGTACCCCTGCACGTTGACTCTGTACCGGTACCCCCTCAATATAGCCTCATTACTAACCGGTGCCCCCGCACATTGACTCTTGTACCCCCTCAAATATAGCCTCATTACTAACCGGTGCCCCTGCACATTGACTCTGTACCGGTACCCCCTCAATATAGCCTCATTACTGTTTGACTCTGTTACCCCCTCCAATATAGCCTCATTACTAACCGGTGCCCCTGCACGTTGACTCTGTACGGTACCCCCTCAATATAGCCTTTACTAACCGGTGCCCCTGCACGTTGACTCTGTACCGGTACCCCCTCAATATAGCCTTATTACTAACCGGTACCCCTGCACGTTGACTCTGTACCGGTACCCCCTCAATATAGCCTCTTGTAACCGGTGCCCCCGCACATTACCCCTCAAATATAGCCTCATTACTAAGGTGCCCCTGCACATTGACTCTACGGTACCCCTCCAATATAGCCTCATTACTCGGTAGCGTTGACTCTGTACCGGTACCCCCTCAATATAGCCTCATTACTAACCGGTGCCCCTGCACGTTGACTCTGTACCGGTACCCCCTCAATATAGCCTTATTACTAACCTGTACCCCTGCACGTTGACTCTGTACCGGTACCCCCTCAATATAGCCTCACTATTTGTTATTTTACTGCTGCTCTTTAATAATTTGTTTCTTTTATTTTGTATTTTTTACTTTACACTTATTTTTTTCTAAACTGCATTGTTGTTTAAGGGCTTGTAAGTAAGCATTTCACTCTAAGGTCTACTACACCTGTTGTATTCAGCATTTCACTGTGAGGTCTACTACACCTGTTGTATTCAGCATTTCACTGTGAGGTCTACTACACCTGTTGTATTCAGCATTTCACTGTGAGGTCTACTACACCTGTTGTATTCGGTGCATGTGACAAATACAATTAGATTTGATTTGTATTCACACCCCTTGACTTTTCCAAAATGTTGTTGTGTTACAGCCTACATTTTAAAATGAATTAAATTGAGATGTTGTGTTACTGCCTACATTTTAAAATGAATTAAATTGAGATACTGTGTTACTACCTACATTTTAAAATGAATTAAATTGAGATGTTGTGTTACTGCCTACATTTTAAAATGAATTAAATTGAGATGTTGTGTTACTGCCTACATTTTAAAATGAATTAAATTGAGATGTTGTGTTACTGCCTACATTTTAAAATGAATTAAATTGAGATGCTGTGTTACAGCCTACATTTTAAAATGAATTAAATTGAGATGTTGTGTTACTGCCTACATTTTAAAATGAATTAAATTGAGATGCTGTGTTACAGCCTACATTTTAAAATGAATTAAATTGAGATGTTGTGTTACAGCCTACATTTTAAAATGAATTAAATTGAGATGCTGTGTTACTGCCTACATTTTCAAATGAATTAAATTGAGATGCTGTGTTACAGCCTACATTTTAAAATGAATTAAATTGAGATGCTGTGCTTACCGGCCTCCCCACAAAACCTGATCCGCCGATCTACAGCTCGATCAACAATGACAGGCCCATTACTGTTGATAAGTTAGGGATGTCTGGCGTAAGCGGATTTCTGCCACCTGTAATGGTTTGTAGCTGATACATCACTAGATGGGCAATATATTGAAAGCTTTTAAATTAAAATGTATTGATCTCGTTGGGAAAAGCCCATGAAATGCTTAGTCGCTGTGAACAGAGTAAACAGAATCTCAGTTCCAAGACTTTTAAATTATGAATCTTTCCATTCTGCTAAAGGCTACTCTTGGACTAAGTTATGTAGTAGAAACCCTCAGAATACATCCCAAATGGCACCCTAATCCCGATATAGTGCACTACTTTTGACTGGAACCCCAATGGGGCCCAATGGTGCACTGTGAGGAATTAGGGTGCCATTTTGGAACACAGTCTTCATCTCTGTCTCAGTCAGAAGTGGCATGACAGGTGTTAACGACCTCAGTATCACACACACACACACGCGCTCACTCGTCCAGCCATTCTGGAGCTGTATCACTCCTTGTGCGTCCCAAATTGCACCTTGTTTCCTAGAGCAGGGATGGGATTTTTTTATTTTTTATATTGGTAAATTAGTCTAGTGGCTAGCTATCTAATCTTGCAGTAGTCACGGTCAAATGATCGACCAGTCGAGCTCTGCTCCCCAACCCCACCCCGATGGGCCCAGACGTTATACATCAGGTTAGGGCCGGGTAGGGCCTGTTTCTTCATCAATAGCCAGGGTACAGGTAGGGCCTGTTTCTTCATCAATAGCCAGGGTACAGGTAGGGCCTGTTTCTTCATCAATAGCCAGGGTACATGTAGGGCCTGTTTCTTCATCAATAACTAGGGTACAGGTAGGGCCTGTTTCTTCATCAATAACTAGGTTACAGGTAGGGCCTGTTTCTTCATCAATAACTAGGGTACAGGTAGGGCCTGTTTCTTCATCAATAACTAGGTTACAGGTAGGGCCTGTTTCTTCATCAACAACTAGGGTACAGGTAGGGCCTGTTTCTTCATCAATAGCCAGGGTACAGGTAGGGCCTGTTTCTTCATCAATAACCAGGGTACAGGTAGGGCCTGTTTCTTCATCAATAACTAGGTTACAGGTAGGGCCTGTTTCTTCATCAATAACTAGGTTACAGGTAGGGCCTGTTTCTTAATCAATAGCCAGGGTACAGGTAGGGCCTGTTTCTTCATCAATAACTAGAGTACAGGTGGGGCCTGTTTCTTAATCAATAACTAGGTTACATCAATAACTAGGGTACAGGTAGGGCCTGTTTCTTCATCAATAACTAGGGTACTGGTAGGGCCTGTTTCTTCATCAATAACTAGGTTACAGGTAGGGCCTGTTTCTTCATCAATAACTAGGGTACAGGTAGGGCCTGTTTCTTCATCAATAACTAGGGTACAGGTAGGGCCTGTTTCTTCATCAATAACTAGGGTACAGGTAGGGCCTGTTTCTTCATCAATAACTAGGGTACAGGTAGGGCCTGTTTCTTCATCAATAACTAGGTTACAGGTAGGGCCTGTTTCTTCATCAATAACTAGGGTACAGGTAGGGCCTGTTTCTTCATCAGTAACTAGGGTACAGGTAGGGCCTGTTTCTTCATCAATAACTAGTTTACAGGTAGGGCCTGTTTCTTCATCAATAACTAGAGTACAGGTAGGGCCTGTTTCTTCATCAATAACTAGGTTACAGGTAGGGCCTGTTTCTTCATCAATAACTAGGGTACAGGTAGGGCCTGTTTCTTCATCAATAACTAGAGTACAGGTAGGGCCTGTTGTCTCATCAATAACCAGGGTACAGGTAGGGCCTGTTTCTTCATCAATAGCCAGGGTACAGGTAGGGCTCTGGTATGACTAAATTGATCACTAACATTTTGAAGCTGAGCCATTTGCTCAAGCTCTGCTGGTGTCAGACGTGCTTCAACCTTGTCAAATATAAAATAGATATTATATATATTTTTTAATGATGTTCCTTGAGTTTTGCCTGAGTTTGTGACGAAAAGTAGCTAACAGCTAGCTGCTCTCGTGTTTCTTCATTAAGCATGGCAGCTCAAGCAGAGCCGTTGAAATGGATACTCATTCAGAACGCCATGAGCAGAGCGCATGCAGAGCGAGCAGACAGCGTGAGAGAGTGACCGACAAGAGAGGTACAGCTAATGGATTTACTAACAGAGGAAAGTATTTCTGATTTGGGGCCTTAAATCTGACCGAGGCAATCGGGTTAGTCACTCAGATATCATGTTAAAAACTGCAAACGTTTCTCTCCACCCTATGTCAAAATGTGTAGAATTACATCAAATTAGATGTAAAACCGCAACATTTTCTCTACACCCAATGGCAAAATGTAGACTTACAGCGATTCATTCCAAAACCGCTAAATTGTTTCGCAAAAAAAAATGTAACTTATGGACTCCAAGTGACCTCTGTTCTTAAGTTTAGTTTTTTGAGTCTTTTACTTAGTTTTGTGCACCAGCTTGAAACAGCTGAAAATACATTATTTTGGGTTATTGAAAATATATTTCACAGTGGTTTAGATAGTACAATGATTCTCTACACTGTACTTAAACGTAATCTGATATTAGGCTAACCATCTGATACCATTAGAATTTTAGCAATCAGATAATGTCACAAGGTTTATGCCAAATACCCCCTCAATTTGAGGTGATGGTGAAGACGATGAGGATTGCTTTGATTGTGATAGTGATGGTAATGATGATCAAATCAAATGTATTTATATAGCCCTTCTTACATCAGCTGATATCTCAAAGTGCTGTACAGAAACCCAGCCTAAAAACCCAAACAGCAAGCAATGCAGGTGTAGAAGCACGGTAGCTAGGAGAAACTAGAAAGGCCAAAACCTAGAGAGGAACCAGGCTATGTGGGGTGGCCAGTCCTCTTCTGGCTGTGCCGGGTGGAGATTATAACAGAACATGGCCAAGATGTTCAAATGTTCATAAATCACCAGCATGGTCAAATAATAATAATCACAGGCAGAACAGTTGAAACTGGAGCAGCAGCACGGCCAGGTGGACTGGGGACAGCAAGGAGTAATCATGTCAGGTAGTCCTGAGGCATGGTCCTAGGGCTCAGGTCCTCCGAGAGAGAGAAAGAAAGAGAGAATTAGAGAGAGCATACTTAAATTCACACAGGACACCGGATAGGACAGGAGAAGTACTCCAGATATAACAAACTGACCCTAGCCCCCCGACACATAAACTACTGCAGCATAAATACTGGAGGCTGAGACAGGAGGGGTCAGGAGACACTGTGGCCCCATCCGATGACATCCCCCGGACAGGGCCAAACAGGAAGGATATAACCCCACCCACTTTGCCAAAGCACAGCCCCCACACCACTAGAGGGATATCTTCAACCACCAACTTACCATCCTGAGACAAGGCCGAGTATAGCCCACAAACATCTCCGCCGGGGCACAACCCAAGGGGGGGGCGCCAACCCAGACAGGAAGATCACATCAGTGACTCAACCCACTCAAGTGACGCACCCCTCCTAGGGATGGTATGAAAGAGCCCTAGTAAGCCAGTGACTCAGCCCCTGTAATAGGGTTAGAAGCAGAGAATCCCAGTGGAAGGAGGGGAACCGGCCAGGCAGAGACAGCAAGGGCGGTTCGTTGCTCCAGAGCCTTTCCGTTCACCTTCACACTCCTGGGCCAGACTACACTCAATGTGGTGGTGGTAATGATCATGATGGTGGTGGTGATGATGATGATGATGAGGATAGTGGTGGTGGTGATGATGATGAGGATAGTGGTGGTGGTAATGATGATGATGAGGATAGTGGTGGTGGTAATGATGATGATAGTGGTGGTGATGGTGGTAATGATGATGGTGATGGTAATGATGGTGGTGATGGTAATGGTGGTGGTGGTAATGATGATGGTGGTGGTGGTGGTAATGATGGTGATGTCAGTTATGGTGATGATGATGGTGGTGGTGGTGATGGTAATGATGGTGATGGTGATGGTGGTAATTATGGGATGGTGATGGTGGTGGTGGTGATGATGATGGTGGTGATGGTGATGATGGTGATGATGATGATTTTTTTTCAACTTTATTTAACCAGGTAGGCCAGTTGAGAACAAGTTCTCATTTACAATTGCGACCTGGCCAAGATAAAGCAAAGCAGTTCGACAGATACAACGACACAGAGTTACACATGGAGTAAAACAAACATACAGTCAATAATACAGTATAAACAATTCTATATACAATGTGAGCAAATTAGGTGAGAAGGGAGGTAAAGGCAAAAAAGGCCATGGTGGCAAAGTAAATACAATATAGCAAGTAAAACACTGGAATGGTAGTTTTGCAATGGAAGAATGTGCAAAGTAGAAATAAAAATTATGGGGTGCAAAGGAGCAAAATAAATAAATTTCATTAAATACAGTTGGGAAAGAGGTAGTTGTTTGGGCTAAATTATAGATGGGCTATGTACAGGTGCAGTAATCTGTAAGATGCTCTGACAGTTGGTGCTTAAAGCTAGTGAGGGAGATAAGTGTTTCCAGTTGCAGAGATTTTTGTAGTTCGTTCCAGTCATTGGCAGCAGAGAACTGGAAGGAGAGGCGGCCAAAGAAATAATTGGTTTTGGGGGTGACTAGAGAGATATACCTGCTGGAGCGTGTGCTACAGGTGGGAGATGCTATGGTGACCAGCGAGCTGAGATAAGGGGGACTTTACCTAGCAGGGTCTTGTAGATGATATGGAGCCAGTGGGTGTGGCGGCGAGTATGAAGCGAAGGCCAGCCAATGAGAGTGTACAGGTCGCAATGGTGGGTAGTATATGGGGCTTTGGTGACAAAACGGATTGCACTGTGATAGACTGCATCCAATTTGTTGAGTAGGGTATTGGAGGCTATTTTGTAAATGACATCGCCAAAGTCGAGGATTGGTATGGTGGTCAGTTTTACAAGGGTATGTTTGGCAGCATGAGTGAAGGATGCTTTGTTGCGAAATAGGAAGCCAATTCTAGATTTAACCTTGGATTGGAGATGTTTGATATGGGTCTGGAAGGAGAGTTTACAGTCTAACCAGACACCTAAGTATTTGTAGTTGTCCACGTATTCTAAGTCAGAGCCGTCCAGAGTAGTGATGTTGGACAGGCGGGTAGGTGCAGGTAGCGATCGGTTGAAGAGCATGCATTTAGTTTTACTTGTATTTAAGAGCAATTGGAGGCCACGGAAGGAGAGTTGTATGGCATTGAAGCTTGCCTGGAGGGTTGTTAACACAGTGTCCAAAGAAGGGCCGGAAGTATACAGAATGGTGTCGTCTGCGAAGAGGTGGATCAGAGACTGACCAGCATCAAGAGCGACCTCATTGATGTATACAGAGAAGAGAGTCGGTCCAAGAATTGAACTCTGTGGCACCCCCATAGAGACTGCCAGAGGTCCGGACAGCAGACCCTCCGATTTGACACACTGAACTCTATCAGAGAAGTAGTTGGTGAACCAGGCGAGGCAATCATTTGAGAAACCAAGGCTGTCGAGTCTGCCGATGAGGATGTGGTGATTGACAGAGTCGAAAGCCTTGGCCAGATCAATGAATACGGCTGCACAGTAATGTTTCTTATCGATGGCGGTTAAGATATCGTTTAGGACCTTGAGCATGGCTGAGGTGCACCCATGACCAGCTCTGAAACCAGATTGCATAGCAGAGAAGGTATGGTGAGATTCAAAATGGTCGGTAATCTGTTTGTTGACTTGGCTTTCGAAGACCTTAGAAAGGCATGGTAGGATAGATGTAGGTCTGTAGCAGTTTGGGTCAAGAGTGTCCCCCCTTTGAAGAGGGGGATGACCGCAGCTGCTTTCCAATCTTTGGGAATCTCAGACGACACGAAAGAGAAGTTGAACAGGCTAGTAATAGGGGTGGCAACAATTTCGGCAGATAATTTTAGAAAGAAAGGGTCCAGATTGTCTAGCCCGGCTGATTTGTAGGGGTCCAGATTTTTCAGCTCTTTCAGAACATCAGCTGAATGGATTTGGGAGAAGGAGAAATGGGGAAGGCTTGGGCGAGTTGCTGTTGGGGGTGCAGTGCTGTTGACCGGGGTAGGAGTAGCCAGGTGGAAAGCATGGCCAGCCGTAGAAAAATGCTTATTGAAATTCTCAATTATGGTGGATTTATCAGTGGTGACAGTGTTTCCTATCTTCAGTGCAGTGGGCAGCTGGGAGGAGGTGTTATTTTTCTCCATGGACTTTACAGTGTCCCAGAACTTTTTTGAGTTAGTGTTGCAGGAAGCAAATTTCTGCTTGAAAAAGCTAGCCTTGGCTTTTCTAACTGCCTGTGTATAACGGTTTCTAGCTTCCCTGAACAGCTGCATATCACGGGGGCTGTTCGATGCTGATGCAGAACGCCATAGGATGTTTTTGTGTTGGTTAAGGGCAGTCAGGTCTGGGGAGAACCAAGGGCTATATCTGTTCCTGGTTCTAAATTTATTGAATGGGGCATGTTTATTTAAAATGGTTAGGAAGGCATTTTAAAAAAATATCCAGGCATCCTCTACTGACGAGATGAGATCAATATCCTTCCAGGATACCCCGGCCAGGTCGATTAGAAAGGCCTGCTCGCTGAAGTGTTTCAGGGAGCGTTTTACAGTGATGAGTGGAGGTTGTTTGACCGCTGACCCATTACGGATGCAGGCAATGAGGCAGTGATCGCTGAGATCTTGGTTGAAGACAGCAGAGGTGTATTTAGAGGGGAAGTTGGTTAGAATGATATCTATGAGGGTGCCCGTGTTTAAGGCTTTGGGGGGGTACCTGGTAGGTTCATTGATAATTTGTGTGAGATTGAGGGCATCCAGTTTAGATTGTAGGATGGCTGGGGTGTTAAGCATGTTCCAGTTTAGGTCGCCTAGCAGCACGAGCTCTGAAGATAGATGGGGGGCAATCAGTTCACATATGGTGTCCAGAGCACAGCTGGGGGCAGAGGGTAGTCTATAGCAGGCGGCAACGGTGAGAGACTTGATTTTAGAGAGGTGGATTTTTAAAAGTAGAAGTTCAAATTGTTTGGGTACAGACCTGGATAGTAGGACAGAACTCTGCAGGCTATCTTTGCAGTAGATTGCAACACCGCCCCCTTTGTCAGTTCTATCTTGTCTGAAAATGTTGTAGTTTGGAATTAAAATTTCTGAATTTTTGGTGGTCTTCCTAAGCCAGGATTCAGACACAGCTAGAACATCCGGGCTGGCAGAGTGTGTTAAAGCAGTGAATATAACAAACTTAGGGAGGAGGCTTCTAATGTTAACATGCATGAAACCAAGGCTATTACGGTTACAGAAGTCATCAAAAGAGAGCGTCTGGGGAATAGGAGTGGAGCTAGGCACTGCAGGGCCTGGATTCACCTCTACATCGCCAGAGGAACATAGGAGGAGAAGAATAAGGGTGCGGCTAAAAGCAATAAGAATTGGTCGTCTAGAACGTCTGGAACAGGAGGTTTCTGGGGGCGATAAAATAGCATCAAGGTATAATGTACAGACAAAGGTATGGTAGGATGTGAATACAGTGGAGGTAAACCTATGTATTGAGTGATGAAGAGAGAGATATTGTCTCTAGAAACATCATTGAAACCAGGAGATGTCATTGCATGTGTGGGTGGTGGAACTAATAAGTTGGATAAGGTATAGTGAGCAGGACTAGAGGCTCTACAGTGAAATAAGCCAATAAACACTAACCAGAACAGCAATGGACAAGACATATTGACATTAAGGAGAGGCATCCTTAGTCGAGTGATCAAAAGGGTCCAGTGAGTGGAGAGGTTGGTTGGGGGTCACGGCGATTTAGACAGCTAGCCAGGCCATCAGTAGCAAGCTAGCATAGGATGGAGGTCTGTTGTTAGCCACCTCTTGCGTTCCGTCAGTAGATTAGTGGGGTTCCGTGTGGTAGAGGGGATTAATCCAAATCACACAACAACAACAAAAATAAAAAAAATAGATATAGTTATAGAGGCCCAAGAAGAAACATAATAATAATAAAAATAAATAAATTGTCCGATTGTCTATTCAGATAGCAGCCGGTAAGACAGCTAATGGTTAGCAGGCCGCAGATGGGCGTTCAGGTAACGTAGCGACGGAGGAGCCAGCCGGATCTCCTTCGGGTAGATAACGTCGGCAGTCCAGTTGTGAAGGCCCGGTGGGGCTCCGCGTAGGCAGTAAAACGGGTCCGGATAGGTGACTGCAGCCCAGGAGTGATTGACGGAGCTCAGGAGTGATTGACGGAGCTCAGGAGTGATTGACGGAGCTGGCTAGCTCCGGAATAATTGATGTTTGCTCCGGAATCGACGAAAGCCGATAGTCACACGGATAGCAGCTAGCTAGCTGTGAGATCCGGGTATGAATGTCCAGAGAGCAGTTGAAATCCAGGGACATGGAGAGAAAAATTGGTCCGGTATGTTCCGTTCCGAGCCGCGCTGCGCCGTACAAAACTGGCGATAGATTTTCGAGCTAAAGGATAGCTGATGACCACAAACCGTGGTTAGCTGAATACTAACGATTTGCCAGTAAAGAAGCTAACTAGCTTCTGAACTAGCTTCTGATTAGCTTCTGGATTAGCTTCCGGGCTAGCTTCTGGCTAGTTTCTGGCTAGCTTCTGGCTAGTTTCTGGCTAGCTTCTTGGAGTTTCTGGCTCGCTTCTGGCTAGCTTCTTGGAGGATTGCAGATTTGAGGTAAATAATACTTATTTATAAATATAAATTGGTGAGGCGGGTTGCAGGAGAGTGTTTTGAAGTTGAGTTGATGGAAAATAAAAATAAAATGTATGTGAAAAAAGTTGTAAATATATATATATACAGGACACGACAAGACGAGGACAAAAGACGTCTGAACTGCTATGCCATCTCGGAAGAGCTGATGATGATGATGATGATGATGATGATGGTGGTGGTAATGGGGATGGTAATGATGATGATGATAGTGGTGGTGATGATGATGGTGGTGGTAATGATGGTGGTGGTACTGATGATGATGATGGTAATAATGATGTAATGATGATGATGACGACGGTAAGGATGATGGTAATGAATGATTCTGTGTGTTGACTGTCGGTACAGGTGAAACAGATCATGGAGGAGGCGGTGACTAAGAAGTTTGTCCATGAAGACAGCAGCCACATCATCGGCCTGTGCCGTGAGTACACACACACACACACACACACACACACACACACACACACACACACACACACACACACACACACACACACACACACACACACACACACACACACACACACACACACACTGTTCCCTGGCCGCAAAACATATACTCTCCCTAAGATAGACCAGATGTGAGTGAGTGTGGCCCCCGTAGTGCAGTCAGTATTGTGTGTGTGTGTGTGGCCCCGTAGTGCAGTCAGTATTGTGTGTGTGTGTGTGTGGCCCCGTAGTGCAGTCAGTATTGTGTGTGTGTGTGTGGTGTGTGGTCAGTATTGTGTGTGTGTGTGTGTGTGTGTGTGTGTAGTGTGTGTGTGTGTGTGTGTGTGTGTGTGTGTGTGTGTGTGTGTGTGTGTGTGTGTGTGTGTGTGTGGCCCCGTAGTGCAGTCAGTATTGTGTGTGTGTGTGTGGTGCAGTCAGTATTGTGTGTGTGTGTGTGGTGCAGTCAGTATTGTGTGTGTGTGTGGTGCAGTCAGTATTGTGTGTGTGTGGTGTGGTGCAGTCAATATTGTGTGTGTGTGTGTGGTGCAGTCAGTATGTGTGTGTGTGTGGTGCAGTCAGTATGTGTGTGTGTGTGGTGCAGTCAGTATTGTGTGTGTGTGTGGTGCAGTCAGTATTGTGTGTGTGTGTAGTGCAGTCAGTATTGTGTGTGTGTGTAGTGCAGTCAGTATTGTGTGTGTGTGTGTGGTGCAGTCAGTATTGTGTGTGTGTGTGTGGTGCAGTCAGTATTGTGTGTGTGTGTGTGGTGCAGTCAGTATTTTCTGGAATGCTGCCAGTGTAGTGGGATGGGCTTATGTCGTTTCCGGCCGGATGACTGTGAGCTGGCGACTCCTTTACCACCTGATGTTCCCACCACACCGGGGGGGGGGCTGTTTGCTTGGGGGGGGGGGGGCTGTAACCCTAATGGTTACTTATTTAAAGCCCTACTGTTCACCGACATTTATAAAAAATACAAATAAATGTAGGTTATTTAAACATCTGATTTATCCGACGTCGGTTTGCTTGAATTCCATTTAGTTCAGGGGTTTAGAGGGGAAATCAAATCAATTCACGAGAGAAATCAAAGTCAAGTGTCTTGAAGTGCAGTGTGTGGATTTAAACTATCAGTGTCAGGCTGTAATTGTTGCCATTAAAGGGACAAAGGGACAATCTGCAGTTGCTACATCCGTTTTTGGACTTTAATTCATTACTGATATGTATGTACACGTTGGACTATATATACCCATCGATTCTGGAAGAATATAACTTCTCAGTGCTGGGTCTCCACCTGTGTCTTCTCAGTGCTGGGTCTCCACCTGTGTCTTCTCAGTGCTGGGTCTCCACCTGTGTCTTCTCAGTGCTGGGTCTCCACCTGTGTCTTCTCAGTGCTGGGTCTCCACCTGTGTCTTCTCAGTGCTGGGTCTCCACCTGTGTCTTCTCAGTGCTGGGTCTCCACCTGTGTCTTCTCAGTGCTGGGTCTCCACCTGTGTCTTCTCAGTGCTGGGTCTCCACCTGTGTCTTCTCAGTGCTGGGTCTCCACCTGTGTCTTCTCAGTGCTGGGTCTCCACCTGTGTCTTCTCAGTGCTGGGTCTCCCCTGTGTCTTCTCAGTGCTGGGTCTCCACCTGTGTCTTCTCAGTGCTGGGTCTCCACCTGTGTCTTCTCAGTGCTGGGTCTCCACCTGTGTCTTCTCAGTGCTGGGTCTCCACCCGTGTCTTCTCAGTGCTGGGTCTCCCCCTGTGTCTTCTCAGTGCTGGGTCTCCACTTATGTCTTCTCAGTGCTGGGTCTCCACCTGTGTCTTCTCAGTACTGGGTCTACACTTATTTCTTCTCAGTGCTGGGTCTCCACCTGTGTCTTCTCAGTACTGGGTCTACACTTATTTCTTCTCAGTGCTGGGTCTCCACCTGTGTCTTCTCAGTGCTGGGTCTCCACCTGTGTCTTCTCAGTACTGGGTCTACACTTATTTCTTCTCCGTGCTGGGTCTCCACCTGTGTCTTCTCAGTGCTGGTTCTCCACCAGTGTCTTCTCAGTGCTGGGTCTCCACCTGTGTCTTCTCAGTGCTGGGTCTACACTTATTTCTTCTCAGTGCTGGGTCTCCACCTGTGTCTTCTCAGTGCTGGTTCTCCACCAGTGTCTTCTCAGTTGTGGATGGAGGTATGGTATGGAAGCTTTAGGGCTGGTCATTAGAGATGCTGTTGAGGGAGAACTCTTCCGTTGAGAGTGTGTTTGGGAGCATGTCTGTGATTCTGTGTGAGCGAGAGAGACGTGAGTGAGAGGCATGGTGTGAACAGAGAGAGTGTGTGTTTGGGAGCATGTCTGTGATTCTGTGTGAGCGAGAGAGACGTGAGTGAGAGGCATGGTGTGAACAGAGAGAGTGTGTGTTTGGGAGCATGTCTGTGGGTGTGTGTGTGTCGTGCTTTACATACTGTATGTGTGTGTGTGTGTCGTGCTTTACATACTGTATGTGTGTGTGTGTGTCGTGCTTTACATACTGTATGTGTGTGTGTGTGTCATGCTTCACATACTGTATGTCTGTGGGTGTGTGGAGTGGGTGTATGTGTGTGTGTGTGTGTGTCGTGCATTACATACTGTATGTCTGTGGGTGGGTGTGTGTGTCATGCTTTACATACTGTACGTTTGTGTGTGTGTGTCGTGCTTTACATACTGTGTGTGTGTGTGTGTGTGTGTGTGTGTGTGTGTGTGTGTGTGTGTGTGTGTGTGTGTGTGTGTGTGTGTGTGTGTGTGTGGTGTTTACATACTGTATGTGTGTGTGTGTGTGTCGTGCTTTACATACTGTATGTGTGTGGAGTGGGTGTGTGATTCTCTGTGGCAGTAGTTGAGAGAGAGGCTTTAGTGAGCCGAGACCAACTCAGAACTTAAAGTCACCATTCACGACTCAGCGTTTCAAACTACATAGTGCACCACTTTAGATCTGAGTCCTATGGCACCCTATTCCCTACATAGTGCACCACTTTAGTACAGGCAGAGAGGGTTCAGTACAGGTAGAGAGGGTCCAGTACAGGTAGAGAGGGTCCAGTACAGGTAGAGATGGTTCAGTACAGGTAGAGAGGGTTCAGTACAGCTAGAGATGGTTCAGTACAGGTAGAGAGGGTTCAGTACAGGTAGAGAGGGTTCAGTACAGGTAGAGAGGGTTCAGTACATGTGTGTGTGTGTGTGGTAGAGATGGTTCAGTACAGGTAGAGAGGGTTCAGTACAGGTAGAGAGGGTTCAGTACAGGTAGAGATGGTTCAGTACAGGTAGAGAGGGTTCAGTACAGGTAGAGAGGGTTCAGTACAGGTAGAGATGGTTCAGTACAGCTAGAGAGGGTTCAGTACAGGTAGAGAGGGTTCAGTACAGGTAGAGAGGGTTCAGTACAGGTAGAGAGGGTTCAGTACAGGTAGAGAGGGTTCAGTACAGGTAGAGATGGTTCAGTACAGGTAGAGAGGGTTCAGTACAGGTAGAGAGGGTTCAGTACAGGTAGAGAGGGTTCAGTACAGGTAGAGAGGGTTCAGTACAGGTAGAGAGGGTTCAGTACAGGTAGAGAGGGTTCAGTACAGGTAGAGATGGTTCAGTACAGGTAGAGAGGGTTCAGTACAGGTAGAGATGGTTCAGTACAGGTAGAGATGGTTCAGTACAGGTAGAGAGGGTTCAGTATAGGTAGAGAGGGTTCAGTACAGGTAGAGAGGGTTCAGTACAGGTAGAGAGGGTTCAGTACAGGTAGAGATGGTTCAGTACAGGTAGAGAGGGTTCAGTACAGGTAGAGAGGGTTCAGTACAGGTAGAGAGGGTTCAGTACAGGTAGAGATGGTTCAGTACAGCTAGAGATGGTTCAGTACAGGTAGAGAGGGTTCAGAACAGGTAGAGATGGTTCAGTACAGGTAGAGATGGTTCAGTACAGGTAGAGATGGTTCAGTACAGGTAGAGGGTTCAGTACAGGTAGAGAGGGTTCAGTACAGGTAGAGATGGTTCAGTACAGGTAGAGAGGGTTCAGTACAGGTAGAGAAGGTTCAGTACAGGTAGAGATGGTTCAGTACAGGTAGAGATGGTTCAGTACAGGTAGAGAGGGTTCAGTACAGGTAGAGAGGGTTCAGTACAGGTAGAGATGGTTCAGTACAGGTAGAGAGGGTTCAGTACAGGTAGAGAGGGTTCAGTACAGGTAGAGATGGTTCAGTACAGGTAGAGAGGGTTCAGTACAGGTAGAGATGGTTCAGTACAGGTAGAGAGGGTTCAGTACAGGTAGAGATGGTGCCATGGCAACGTGAAGCTAGTGAGGAGCACGGACATATTTTGTACCTCATTAATGTGATAAACACAATTCATTTGTCTGAGACAGCTTTTAAGATTTCTTACCCATTCACGGCAGTGTGTGACTCATAGGTTCATCTTCTTGGGAGCTGGCCAAATCTCACTCTATTCCCTATATAGTGCACTGCTTTTGAACAGGGCCCACAGGGCATAGGGTGCCCTTTTGGGTTACACCGGCTGTGAGAGCTGGCCAAACACAGCCCTGTTGCTAATGTGTCCAAATAACTTAGCAGTATTGGTAAGACATGAATTCTATCAGTCCCTTCAAGTGCTCCCACTACTTGTTGGACAGTTATTTAAAAGTCTCCTTCATGGTGTGTTATGTAGGCCACAGTCCTACATTACGTCCTACGTTACACCCCTATATTTATCCCAACCTGTTTTGAAAAGTTGGACTGGTGTGTTGGTGAGAATCTCACATCCTCCTCACCAGTGTTATGTAGAAGTCAGCATTATGTAGCTATAGACAGAGTCTATGGTAAAGAAGGAGCCAACTGTCCACGTTATCATCCTAGTTAACAAGCTGTGGGCTGTTTGGGAGGCCAGCCAACGCAGGTGGGGTGTCCTAACTCCTAACTCCTAGCTCCTAGCCAGGGACCAACGCAGCCGTGGTGTCCTAACTCCTAGCTCCTAGCTAGGGACCAACGCAGGCGGGGTGTCCTAACTCCTAGCTCCTAGCCAGGGACCAACGCAGGCTGGGTGTCCTAACTCCTAGCTCCTAGCCATGGACCAACGCAGGCTGGGTGTCCTAGCTCCTAGCTCCTAGCCAGGGACCAACGCAGGCTGGGTGTCCTAGCTCCTAACTCCTAGCTCCTAGCCAGGGACCAACGCAGCCGTGGTGTCCTAACTCCTAGCTCCTAGCCAGAGACCAACGCAGGCTGGGTGTCCTAACTCCTAGCTCCTAGCCAGGGACCAACGCAGCCGTGGTGTCCTAACTCCTAGCTCCTAGCCAGGGACCAACGCAGCCGTGGTGTCCTAACTCCTAGCAAGGGACCAACGGATAGATGGGAAAATGACCATCCTCCTCCATCTCAATTTGCACCCTATTCCCTATTTCTTTTACAGTCCTATGAATATATAATGGTTGGAAGTGCAAAGCGGGATTTAAAGGGGCAATCAGCAGTTGAAACAATAACAAAGCGTTGTCCCCGCCCCTGTTTTAGTAAAAAGCTGAGAGGGATAAGGCTCTCCAGAGGGTAGTGAGGTCTGCACAACGCATCACCGGGGGCAAACTACCTGCCCTCCAGGACACCTACACCACCCGATGTCACAGGAAGGCCATGAAGATCATCAAGGACAACAACCACCCGAGCCACTGACTGTTCACCCCGCTATCATCCAGAAGGCGAGCTCAGTGCAGGAGCATCAAAGCAGGGACCGAGAGACTGAAAAACAGCTTCTATCTCAAGGCCATGAGACTGCTAAACAGCCATCACTAGCACATCAGGGGCGGCTGCCTATGGACGTACAATCGTGGCCAAAAGTTTTGAGAATGACACATTAATTTCCACAAAGTTTGCTGCTTCAGTGTCTTTAGATATTTTTGTCAGATGTTACTATGGATACTGAAGTATAATTACAAGCATTTCATACGTGTCAAAGGCTTTTATTGACAATTACATGAAGTTGATGCAAAGAGGCAATTTCTTTTTCAAGACCTCTGCAATCCGCCCTGGCATGCTGTCAATTAACTTCTGGGCCACATCCTGACTGATGGCAGCCCATTCTTGCATAATCAATGCTTGTAGTTTGTAAACCTGATGTTAAAGGAGAGAGAGGGATTATAACAGTAAACCTGATGTTAAAGGAGAGAGAGGGATTATAACAGTAAACCTGATGTAAAGGAGAGAGAGGGATTATAACAGTAAACCTGATGTAAAGGAGAGAGAGGGATTATAACAGTAAACCTGATGTTAAAGGAGAGAGAGGGATTATAACAGTAAACCTGATGTAAAGGAGAGAGAGGGATTATAACAGTAAAACTGATGTAAAGGAGAGAGAGGGATTATAACAGTAAACCTGATGTTAAAGGAGAGAGAGGGATTATAACAGTAAACCTGATGTTAAAGGAGAGAGAGGGATTATAACAGTAAACCTGATGTAAAGGAGAGAGAGGGATTATAACAGTAAACCTGATGTTAAAGGAGAGAGAGGGATTATAACAGTAAACCTGATGTAAAGGAGAGAGAGGGATTATAACAGTAAACCTGATGTTAAAGGAGAGAGAGGGATTATAACAGTAAACCTGATGTAAAGGAGAGAGAGGGATTATAACAGTAAACCTGATGTAAAGGAGAGAGAGGGATTATAACAGTAAACCTGATGTTAAAGGAGAGAGAGGGATTATAACAGTAAACCTGATGTTAAAGGAGAGAGAGGGATTATAACAGTAAACCTGATGTAAAGGAGAGAGAGGGATTATAACAGTAAACCTGATGTAAAGGAGAGAGAGGGATTATAACAGTAAACCTGATGTTAAAGGAGAGAGAGGGATTATAACAGTAAACCTGATGTTAAAGGAGAGAGGGATTATAACAGTAAACTTGATGTAAAGGAGAGAGAGGGATTATAACAGTAAACCTGATGTAAAGGAGAGAGAGGATTATAACAGTAAACCTGATGTTAAAGGAGAGAGAGGATTATAACAGTAAACCTGATGTTAAAGGAGAGAGAGGGATTATAACAGTAAACCTGATGTTAAAGGAGAGAGAGGGATTATAACAGTAAACCTGATGTTAAAGGAGAGACAGGGATTATAACAGTAAACCTGATGTAAAGGAGAGAGAGGGATTATAACAGTAAACCTGATGTAAAGGAGAGAGAGGGATTATAACAGTAAACCTGATGTTAAAGGAGAGAGAGGGATTATAACAGTAAACCTGATGTTAAAGGAGAGAGAGGGATTATAACAGTAAACCTGATGTTAAAGGAGAGAGAGGGATTATAACAGTAAACCTGATGTTAAAGGAGAGACAGGGATTATAACAGTAAACCTGATGTAAAGGAGAGAGAGGGATTATAACAGTAAACCTGATGTAAAGGAGAGAGAGGGATTATAACAGTAAACCTGATGTTAAAGGAGAGAGAGGGATTATAACAGTAAACCTGATGTTAAAGGAGAGAGAGGGATTATAACAGTAAACCTGATGTAAAGGAGAGAGAGGGATTATAACAGTAAACCTGATGTTAAAGGAGAGAGAGGGATTATAACAGTAAACCTGATGTAAAGGAGAGAGAGGGATTATAACAGTAAACCTGATGTTAAAGGAGAGAGAGGGATTATAACAGTAAACCTGATGTTAAAGGAGAGAGAGGGATTATAACAGTAAACCTGATGTAAAGGAGAGAGAGGGATTATAACAGTAAACCTGATGTTAAAGGAGAGAGAGGGATTATAACAGTAAACCTGATGTAAAGGAGAGAGAGGGATTATAACAGTAAACCTGATGTAAAGGAGAGAGAGGGATTATAACAGTAAACCTGATGTTAAAGGAGAGAGAGGATTATAACAGTAAACCTGATGTAAAGGAGAGAGAGGGATTATAACAGGTAAACCTGATGTTAAAGGAGAGAGAGGGATTATAACAGTAAACCTGATGTTAAAGGAGAGAGAGGGATTATAACAGTAAACCTGATGTTAAAGGAGAGAGAGGGATTATAACAGTAAACCTGATGTAAAGGAGAGAGAGGGATTATAACAGTAAACCTGATGTAAAGGAGAGAGAGGGATTATAACAGTAAACCTGATGTAAAGGAGAGAGAGGGATTATAACAGTAAACCTGATGTAAAGGAGAGAGAGGGATTATAACAGTAAACCTGATGTAAAGGAGAGAGAGGGATTATAACAGTAAACCTGATGTTAAAGGAGAGAGAGGGATTATAACAGTAAACCTGATGTTAAAGGAGAGAGAGGGATTATAACAGTAAACCTGATGTAAAGGAGAGAGAGGGATTATAACAGTAAACCTGATGTTAAAGGAGAGAGAGGGATTATAACAGTAAACCTGATGTTAAAGGAGAGAGAGGGATTATAACAGTAAACCTGATGTTAAAGGAGAGAGAGGGATTATAACAGTAAACCTGATGTTAAAGGAGAGAGAGGGATTATAACAGTAAACCTGATGTTAAAGGAGAGAGAGGGATTATAACAGTAAACCTGATGTAAAGGAGAGAGAGGGATTATAACAGTAAACCTGATGTAAAGGAGAGAGAGGGATTATAACAGTAAACCTGATGTTAAAGGAGAGAGAGGGATTATAACAGTAAACCTGATGTTAAAGGAGAGAGAGGGATTATAACAGTAAACCTGATGTTAAAGGAGAGAGAGGGATTATAACAGTAAACCTGATGTAAAGGAGAGAGAGGGATTATAACAGTAAACCTGATGTTAAAGGAGAGAGAGGGATTATAACAGTAAACCTGATGTAAAGGAGAGAGAGGGATTATAACAGTAAACCTGATGTTAAAGGAGAGAGAGGGATTATAACAGTAAACCTGATGTAAAGGAGAGAGAGGGATTATAACAGTAAACCTGATGTAAAGGAGAGAGAGGGATTATAACAGTAAACCTGATGTTAAAGGAGAGAGAGGGATTATAACAGTAAACCTGATGTTAAAGGAGAGAGAGGGATTATAACAGTAAACCTGATGTTAAAGGAGAGAGAGGGATTATAACAGTAAACCTGATGTAAAGGAGAGAGAGGGATTATAACAGTAAACCTGATGTTAAAGGAGAGAGAGGGATTATAACAGTAAACCTGATGTTAAAGGAGAGAGAGGGATTATAACAGTAAACCTGATGTAAAGGAGAGAGAGGATTATAACAGTAAACCTGATGTTAAAGGAGAGAGAGGGATTATAACAGTAAACCTGATGTTAAAGGAGAGAGAGGGATTATAACAGTAAACCTGATGTTAAAGGAGAGAGAGGATTATAACAGTAAACCTGATGTTAAAGGAGAGAGAGGGATTATAACAGTAAACCAGATTATAACAGTAAACCTGATGTTAAAGGAGAGAGAGGGATTATAACAGTAAACCTGATGTTAAAGGAGAGAGAGGGATTATAACAGTAAACCTGATGTTAAAGGAGAGAGAGGGATTATAACAGTAAACCTGATGTTAAAGGAGAGAGAGGGATTATAACAGTAAACCTGATGATTATTAAACCTGATGAGAGAGAGGGATTATAACAGTAAACCTGATGTAAAGGAGAGAGAGGGATTATAACAGTAAACCTGATGTAAAGGAGAGAGAGGGATTATAACAGTAAACCTGATGTTAAAGGAGAGAGAGGGATTATAACAGTAAACCTGATGTAAAGGAGAGAGAGGGATTATAACAGTAAACCTGATGTTAAAGGAGAGAGAGGATTATAACAGTAAACCTGATGTTAAAGGAGAGAGAGGGATTATAACAGTAAACCTGATGTAAAGGAGAGAGGGATTATAACAGTAAACCTGATGTAAAGGAGAGAGAGGGATTATAACAGTAAACCTGATGTAAAGGAGAGAGAGGGATTATAACAGTAAACCTGATGTAAAGGAGAGAGAGGGATTATAACAGTAAACCTGATGTAAAGGAGAGAGAGGGATTATAACAGTAAACCTGATGTTAAAGGAGAGAGAGGGATTATAACAGTAAACCTGATGTTAAAGGAGAGAGAGGGATTATAACAGTAAACCTGATGTTAAAGGAGAGAGAGGGATTATAACAGTAAACCTGATGTTAAAGGAGAGAGAGGGATTATAACAGTAAACCTGATGTTAAAGGAGAGAGAGAGGGATTATAACAGTAAACCTGATAAAGGAGAGAGAGGATTATAACAGTAAACCTGATGTTAAAGGAGAGAGAGGGATTATAACAGTAAACCTGATGTTAAAGGAGAGAGAGGGATTATAACAGTAAACCTGATGTTAAAGGAGAGAGAGGGATTATAACAGTAAACCTGATGTTAAAGGAGAGAGAGGGATTATAACAGTAAACCTGATGTTAAAGGAGAGAGAGGGATTATAACAGTAAACCTGATGTTAAAGGAGAGAGAGGGATTATAACAGTAAACCTGATGTTAAAGGAGAGAGAGGGATTATAACAGTAAACCTGATGTTAAAGGAGAGAGAGGGATTATAACAGTAAACCTGATGTTAAAGGAGAGAGAGGGATTATAACAGTAAACCTGATGTAAAGGAGAGAGAGGGATTATAACAGTAAACCTGATGTTAAAGGAGAGAGAGGATTATAACAGTAAACCTGATGTTAAAGGAGAGAGAGGGATTATAACAGTAAACCTGATGTTAAAGGAGAGAGAGGGATTATAACAGTAAACCTGATGTTAAACCTGATGTTAAAGGAGAGAGGGATTATAACAGTAAACCTGATGTTAAAGGAGAGAGAGGGATTATAACAGTAAACCTGATGTAAAGGAGAGAGAGGGATTATAACAGTAAACCTGATGTAAAGGAGAGAGAGGGATTATAACAGTAAACCTGATGTAAAGGAGAGAGAGGGATTATAACAGTAAACCTGATGTTAAAGGAGAGAGAGGGATTATAACAGTAAACCTGATGTAAAGGAGAGAGAGGGATTATAACAGTAAACCTGATGTAAAGGAGAGAGAGGGATTATAACAGTAAACCTGATGTTAAAGGAGAGAGAGGGATTATAACAGTAAACCTGATGTAAAGGAGAGAGAGGGATTATAACAGTAAACCTGATGTTAAAGGAGAGAGAGGGATTATAACAGTAAACCTGATGTTAAAGGAGAGAGAGGGATTATAACAGTAAACCTGATGTAAAGGAGAGAGAGGGATTATAACAGGAAACCTGATGTTAAAGGAGAGAGAGGGATTATAACAGTAAACCTGATGTAAAGGAGAGAGAGGGATTATAACAGTAAACCTGATGTAAAGGAGAGAGAGGGATTATAACAGTAAACCTGATGTTAAAGGAGAGAGAGGGATTATAACAGTAAACCTGATGTAAAGGAGAGAGAGGGATTATAACAGTAAACCTGATGTTAAAGGAGAGAGAGGGATTATAACAGTAAACCTGATGTAAAGGAGAGAGAGGGATTATAACAGTAAACCTGATGTAAAGGAGAGAGAGGGATTATAACAGTAAACCTGATGTTAAAGGAGAGAGAGGGATTATAACAGTAAACCTGATGTTAAAGGAGAGAGAGGGATTATAACAGTAAACCTGATGTAAAGGAGAGAGAGGGATTATAACAGTAAACCTGATGTTAAAGGAGAGAGAGGGATTATAACAGTAAACCTGATGTTAAAGGAGAGAGAGGGATTATAACAGTAAACCTGATGTTAAAGGAGAGAGAGGGATTATAACAGTAAACCTGATGTTAAAGGAGAGAGAGGGATTATAACAGTAAACATTTACATTTACATTTAAGTCATTTAGCAGACGCTCTTATCCAGAGCGACTTACAAATTGGTGCATTCACCTTATGACATCCAGTGGAACAGCCACTTTACAATAGTGCATCTAAATCTTTTAAGGGGGGTGAGAAGGATTACTTTATCCTATCCTAGGTATTCCTTAAAGAGGTGGGGTTTCAGGTGTCTCCGGAAGGTGGTGATTGACTCCGCTGTCCTGGCGTCGTGAGGGAGTTTGTTCCACCATTGGGGGGCCAGAGCAGAGAACAGTTTTGACTGGGCTGAGCGGGAACTGTACTTCCTCAGTGGTAGGGAGGCGAGCAGGCCAGAGGTGGATGAATGCAGTGCCCTTGTTTGGGTGTAGGGCCTGATCAGAGCCTGGAGGTACTGAGGTGCCGTTCCCCTCACAGCTCCGTAGGCAAGCACCATGGTCTTGTAGCGGATGCGAGCTTCAACTGGAAGCCAGTGGAGAGAGCGGAGGAGCGGGGTGACGTGGGAGAACTTGGGAAGGTTGAACACCAGACGGGCTGCGGCGTTCTGGATGAGTTGTAGGGGTTTAATGGCACAGGCAGGGAGCCCAGCCAACAGCGAGTTGCAGTAATCCAGACGGGAGATGACAAGTGCCTGGATTAGGACCTGCGCCGCTTCCTGTGTGAGGCAGGGTCGTACTCTGCGGATGTTGTAGAGCATGAACCTACAGGAACGGGCCACCGCCTTGATGTTAGTTGAGAACGACAGGGTGTTGTCCAGGATCACGCCAAGGTTCTTAGCGCTCTGGGAGGAGGATACAATGGAGTTGTCAACCGTGATGGCGAGATCATGGAACGGGCAGTCCTTCCCCGGGAGGAAGAGCAGCTCCGTCTTGCCGAGGTTCAGCTTGAGGTGGTGATCCGTCATCCACACTGATATGTCTGCCAGACATGCAGAGATGCGATTCGCCACCTGGTCATCAGAAGGGGGAAAGGAGAAGATTAATTGTGTGTCGTCTGCATAGCAATGATAGGAGAGACCATGTGAGGTTATGACAGAGCCAAGTGACTTGGTGTATAGCGAGAATAGGAGAGGGCCTAGAACAGAGCCCTGGGGGACACCAGTGGTGAGAGCGCGTGGTGAGGAGACAGATTCTCGCCACGCCACCTGGTAGGAGCGACCTGTCAGGTAGGACGCAATCCAAGCGTGGGCCGCGCCGGAGATGCCCAACTCGGAGAGGGTGGAGAGGAGGATCTGATGGTTCACAGTATCGAAGGCAGCCGATAGGTCTAGAAGGATGAGAGCAGAGGAGAGAGAGTTAGCTTTAGCGGTGCGGAGCGCCTCCGTGATACAGAGAAGAGCAGTCTCAGTTGAATGACTAGTCTTGAAACCTGACTGATTTGGATCAAGAAGGTCATTCTGAGAGAGATAGCGGGAGAGCTGGCCAAGGACGGCACGTTCAAGAGTTTTGGAGAGAAAAGAAAGAAGGGATACTGGTCTGTAGTTGTTGACATCGGAGGGATCGAGTGTAGGTTTTTTCAGAAGGGGTGCAACTCTCGCTCTCTTGAAGACGGAAGGGACGTAGCCAGCGGTCAGGGATGAGTTGATGAGCGAGGTGAGGTAAGGGAGAAGGTCTCCGGAAATGGTCTGGAGAAGAGAGGAGGGGATAGGGTCAAGTGGGCAGGTTGTTGGGCGGCCGGCCGTCACAAGACGCGAGATTTCATCTGGAGAGAGAGGGGAGAAAGAGGTCAGAGCACAGGGTAGGGCAGTGTGAGCAGAACCAGCGGTGTCGTTTGACTTAGCAAACGAGGATCGGATGTCGTCGACCTTCTTTTCAAAATGGTTGACGAAGTCATCTGCAGAGAGGGAGGAGGGGGAGGGGGATTCAGGAGGGAGGAGAAGGTGGCAAAGAGCTTTCTAGGGTTAGAGGCAGAAGCTTGGAATTTAGAGTGGTAGAAAGTGGCTTTAGCAGCAGAGACAGAAGAGGAAAATGTAGAGAGGAGGGAGCGAAAGGAGCGGGAGAAACAGGCCCTACCTGTACCCTGGCTATTGATGAAGAAACAGGCCCTACCTGTACCCTAGTTATTGATGAAGAAACAGGCCCTACCTGTACCCTGGCTATTGATGTAGAAACAGGCCCTACCTGTACCCTGGCTATTGATGAAGAAACAGGCCCTACCTGTACCCTGGCTATTGATGAAGAAACAGGCCCTACCTGTACCCTAGTTATTGATGAAGAAACAGGCCCTACCTGTACCCTGGCTATTGATGTAGAAACAGGCCCTACCTGTACCCTGGCTATTGATGAAGAAACAGGCCCTACCTGTACCCTGGCTATTGATGAAGAAACAGGCCCTACCTGTACCCTAGTTATTGATGAAGAAACAGGCCCTACCTGTACCCTAGTTATTGATGAAGAAACAGGCCCTACCTGTACCCTGGTTATTGATGAAGAAACAGGCCCTACCTGTACCCTAGTTATTGATGAAGAAACAGGCCCTACCTGTACCCTAGTTATTGATGAAGAAACAGGCCCTACCTGTACCCTAGTTATTGATGAAGAAACAGGCCCTACCTGTACCCTAGTTATTGATGAAGAAACAGGCCCTACCTGTACTCTAGTTATTGATGCATATTGTCTGGGCCCATCGGACTCGGTTCAGGGAACTTTGGGAAAGATATCTGGCCTGGTCCATGCTGTGCTCTCATTGGAAAGCACTTAGCTACCACTTAGATGATTCATCTGCTCCACATACACACCATGGGCAGATGCACACACACCATGGGTAGATGCACACACACAGTGACTCTGAAGGAAATTGTGTTTCTCTTCTACCTTGGTTCCACTCTCTGACTTAATGAGCTTTCTTTTTCTCTCTCTCTCTGTCTCTCTTTGTTTCTCTCTGTCTCTCTTTGTCTCTGTCTCTCTTTGTTTCTCTCTCTGTCTCTCTTTGTCTCTGTTTCTCTGTCTCTCTTTGTCTCTGTTTCTCTGTCTCTCTTTGTCTCTGTTTCTCTGTCTCTCTTTGTTTCTCTCTCTGTCTCTCTTTGTTTCTCTCTCTGTCTCTCTTTGTCTCTGTTTCTCTGTCTCTCTTTCTCTCTCTGTCTGTCTCTGTCTCTCTGTCACTCTCTCTATCTGTTTCTGTCTCTCTTTGTCTCACTCTTTCTCTGTCTCTCTTTCCCTTTCTCTCTCTCTCTGTCTTTCTTTGTCTCCTCTCTCTGTCTCTCTCCCTCTGTGTCTCTCTCTCTTTCTCTGTCTCTCTCTCACTCACTCTCTCTGTCTCAATTTCAATTTAATGACTTAATTGACATGGGAAACATATGTTTACATTGCCAAAGCAAGTGAAATAGATAATAAACACTTAGTGAAATAAACAATAAAAATGAACAGTAAACATTACACTCACAGAAATTCCAAGATAATAAAGACAATTAAAATGTCATATTTATATATACAGTATACAATGTTGTAATGGTGTAAAAATAGTTAAAGTTCAAAGAGAAAATAAATGAACATAAATATGGGTTGTATTTACAATGGTGTTTGTTCTTCACTGGTTGCCCTTTTCTCGCGGCAACAGGTCACAAATCTTGTTGCTGTGATGGCACACTGTGGAATTTCACCCAGTAGATATGGGAGTTTATCAAAACTGTATTTGTTTTCAATTTTTTTTGTGGGTCTGTGTAATCTGAGGGAAATGTGTGTCTCTAATATGCTCATACATTTGGCAGGAGGTTAGGAAGTGCAGCTCAGTTTCCACCTCATTTTGTGGGCAGCGAGCACATAGCCTGTCTTCTCTTGAGAGCCAGGTCTGTCTACGGCGGCCTTTCTCAATAGCAGGTCTATGCTCACTGAGTCTGTACATAGTCAAAGCTTTCCTTAATTTAGGGTCAGTCACAGTGGTCATGTATTCTGCTACTGTGTACTCTCTGTTTATGGCCAAATAGCATTCGCTCTCTTTCTCTAACTCTCCTCCCTCTCTGTCTCTTTCTCTAACTCTCCTCCCTCTCTGTCTCTTTCTCTAACTCTCCTCCCTCTCGGTCTCTTTCTCTAACTCTCCTCCCTCTCTGTCTCTTTCTCTAACTCTCCTCCCTCTCTGTCTTGCTCCCCTCTTTCTATATATTTCTGAATAGTGTTTTACACTTTCCATGTCTCCTGACACATAGTGATGATAGAGTCTGTCCTCTCTGGCTTCCTGACACATAGTGATGACAGAGTCTGTCCTCTCTGGCTTCCTGACCCACAGTGATGACAGTCTGTCCTCTCTGGCTTCCTGACACATAGTGATGACAGAGTCTGTCCTCTCTGGCTTCCTGACACACAGTGATGACAGAGTCTGTCCTCTCTGGCTTCCTGACCCACAGTGATGACAGAGTCTGTCCTCTCTGGCTTCCTGACACACAGTGATGACAGTCTGCCCTCTCTGGCTTCCTGACACATAGTGATGACAGAGTCTGTCCTCTCTGGCTTCCTGACACACAGTGATGACAGAGTCTGTCCTCTCTGGCTTCCTGACCCACAGTGATGGCAGTCTGTCCTCTCTGGCTTCCTGACACATAGTGATGACAGAGTCTGTCCTCTCTGGCTTCCTGACACATAGTGATGACAGAGTCTGTCCTCTCTGGCTTCCTGACCCACAGTGATGACAGAGTCTGTCCTCTCTGGCTTCCTGACCCACAGTGATGACAGTCTGTCCTCTCTGGCTTCCTGACACATAGTGATGACAGAGTCTGTCCTCTCTGGATTCCTGACCCACAGTGATGACAGAGTCTGTCCTCTCTGGCTTCCTGACACACAGTGATGACAGAGTCTGTCCTCTCTGGCTTCCTGACACATAGTGATGACAGAGTCTGTCCTCTCTGGCTTCCTGACACATAGTGATGACAGTCTGTCCTCTCTGGCTTCCTGACACACAGTGATGACAGAGTCTGTCCTCTCTGGCTTCCTGACACACAGTGATGACAGAGTCTGTCCTCTCTGGCTTCCTGACACACAGTGATGACAGTCTGTCCTCTCTGGCTTCCTGACACACAGTGATGACAGTCTGTCCTCTCTGGCTTCCCGACACACAGTGATGACAGTCTGTCCTCTCTGGCTTCCTGACACACAGTGATGACAGAGTCTGTCCTCTCTGGCTTCCTGACACACAGTGATGACAGTCTGTTCTCTCTGGCTTCCTGACACACAGTGATGACAGAGTCTGTCCTCTCTGGCTTCCTGACCCACAGTGATGACAGAGTCTGTCCTCTCTGGCTTCCTGACCCACAGTGATGACAGAGTCTGTCCTCTCTGGCTTCCTGACACACAGTGATGACAGAGTCTGTCCTCTCTGGCAATTTTTTGTTGTTGATGGCATCCGGTTTCACTTGCCAGGCTATGATCACTAATTCTGTATAAGGTTTTTCTTTGTTTGGGGTCTTCTACGATGCTCTCTCCTTCTCTCCTCCAGGCACCATCGAGGCGTGTCTGAGCCACCTGTTGAAACGGCGAGCGGCGGGCTTCCTGCGTAGCGACAAGATCGGCGCCCTTTTCACCAAGATCGGCAAGGTCAACGCCACGGCCGGAGAGGTGTGCCGGAAGGTCCAGGAGCAGCTCACACAGCAGGCAGAGGTCATCAGGTACTGATTGACCTTTGAACTTTTTTTTTTACCTCATAGCACTACCTCCAATCTACAGGAGAAATATGTGAAATCAGTGATGTAATATTGATGTATAGACATTATGTAGTTAATACATCTCAGGTTTTCCAGTTTTCCTTCCTTGTTTCCACGCCTTCACTGACAGTGTAGCATGGTAGAACCACACAGTGTAGCAGGGTAGAACCACACAGTGTAGCATGGTAGAACCACACAGTGTAGCATGGTAGAACCACACAGTGTAGCATGGTAGAACCACACAGTGTAGCATGGTAGAACCACACAGTGTAGCATGGTAGAACCACACAGTGAAGAGACAGTGTAGCATGGTAGAACCACACAGTGAAGACACAGTGTAGCATGGTAGAACCACACAGTGTAGCATGGTAGAACCACACAGTGTAGCATGGTAGAACCACACAGTGTAGCATGGTAGAACCACACAGTGAAGAGACAGTGTAGCATGGTAGAACCACACAGTGAAGACACAGTGTAGCATGGTAGAACCACACAGTGTAGCATGGTAGAACCACACAGTGAAGAGACAGTGTAGCATGGTAGAACCACACAGTGTAGCATGGTAGAACCACAGTGCAGAGACAGTGTAGCATGGTAGAACCACAGTGAAGAGACAGTGTAGCATGGTAGAACCACACAGTGAAGAGACAGTGTAGCATGGTAGAACCACAGTGCAGAGACAGTGTAGCAGGGTAGAACCACACAGTGAAGAGACAGTGTAGCAGGGTAGAACCACACAGTGAAGAGACAGTGTAGCATGGTAGAACCACACAGTGTAGCATGGTAGAACCACAGTGCAGAGACAGTGTAGCATGGTAGAACCACAGTGAAGAGACAGTGTAGCATGGTAGAACCACACAGTGAAGAGACAGTGTAGCATGGTAGAACCACACAGTGAAGAGACAGTGTAGCATGGTAAAACCACACAGTGTAGCATGGTAGAACCACAGTGCAGAGACAGTGTAGCATGGTAGAACCACAGTGAAGAGACAGTGTAGCATGGTAGAACCACAGTGCAGAGACAGTGTAGCATGGTAGAACCACAGTGAAGAGACAGTGTAGCATGGTAGAACCACAGTGCAGAGACAGTGTAGCATGGTAGAACCACAGTGCAGAGACAGTGTAGCATGGTAGAACCACAGTGCAGAGACAGTGTAGCATGGTCGAACCACAGTGAAGAGACAGTGTAGCATGGTAGAACCACAGTGCAGAGACAGTGTAGCATGGTAGAACCAGTGTAGAGACAGTGTAGCATGGTAGAACCACAGTGCAGAGACAGTGTAGCATGGTAGAACCAGTGTAGAGACAGTGTAGCATGGTAGAACCACAGTGCAGAGACAGTGTAGCATGGTAGAACCAGTGTAGAGACAGTGTAGCATGGTAGAACCACAGTGAAGAGACAGTGTAGCATGGTAGAACCACAGTGCAGAGACAGTGTAGCATGGTAGAACCACAGTGCAGAGACAGTGTAGCATGGTCGAACCACAGTGAAGAGACAGTGTAGCATGGTAGAACCACAGTGCAGAGACAGTGTAGCATGGTAGAACCAGTGTAGAGACAGTGTAGCATGGTAGAACCACACAGTGTAGCATGGTAGAACCACAGTGCAGAGACAGTGTAGCATGGTCGAACCACAGTGAAGAGACAGTGTAGCATGGTAGAACCACAGTGCAGAGACAGTGTAGCATGGTAGAACCACAGTGCAGAGACAGTGTAGCATGGTCGAACCACAGTGAAGAGACAGTGTAGCATGGTAGAACCACACAGTGTAGCATGGTAGAACCACAGTGCAGAGACAGTGTAGCATGGTAGAACCACAGTGCAGAGACAGTGTAGCATGGTAGAACCACAGTGCAGAGACAGTGTAGCATGGTAGAACCACAGTGCAGAGACAGTGTAGCATGGTAGAACCACAGTGAAGAGACAGTGTAGCATGGTAGAACCACACAGTGTAGCATGGTAGAACCACAGTGCAGAGACAGTGTAGCATGGTAGAACCACAGTGCAGAGACAGTGTAGCATGGTAGAACCACAGTGCAGAGAGTGTAGCATGGTAGAACCACAGTGCAGAGACAGTGTAGCATGGTAGAACCACAGTGAAGAGACAGTGTAGCATGGTAGAACCACAGTGCAGAGACAGTGTAGCATGGTAGAACCACACAGTGTAGCATGGTAGAACCACAGTGCAGAGACAGTGTAGCATGGTAGAACCAGTGTAGAGACAGTGTAGCATGGTGAGCCTCCCTCTCATAGTACTTACTGTAGAGACAACACACACATCAGAGCCTCCCTCTCATAGTACTTACTGTAGAGACAACACACACACACACGCATCAGAGCCTCCCTCTCATAGTACTTACTGTAGAGACAACACACACACACATCAGAGCCTCCCTCTCATAGTACTTACTGTAGAGACAACACACACACACACGCATCAGAGCCTCCCTCTCATAGTACTTACTGTAGAGACAACACACACACACATCAGAGCCTCCCTCTCATAGTACTTACTGTAGAGACAACACACACACACATCAGAGCCTCCCTCTCATAGCACTTACTGTAGAGACAACACACACACACATCAGAGCCTCCCTCTCATAGTACTTACTGTAGAGACAACACACACACACACACACACATCAGAGCCTCCCTCTCATAGTACTTACTGTAGAGACAACACACACACACACACATCAGAGCCTCCCTCTCATAGTACTTACTGTAGAGACAACACACACACATCAGCGCCTCCCTCTCATAGTACTTACTGTAGAGACAACACACACACACACACATCAGAGCCTCCCTCTCATAGTACTTACTGTAGAGACAACACACACACATCAGAGCCTCCCTCTCATAGTACTTACTGTAGAGACAACACACACACATCAGAGCCTCCCTCTCATAGTACTTACTGTAGAGACAACACACACACATCAGAGCCTCCCTCTCATAGTACTTACTGTAGAGACAACACACACACACACACGCATCAGAGCCTCCCTCTCATAGTACTTACTGTAGAGACAACACACACACACATCAGAGCCTCCCTCTCATAGTACTTACTGTAGAGACAACACACACACACACGCATCAGAGCCTCCCTCTCATAGCACTTACTGTAGAGACAACACACACACACACGCATCAGAGCCTCCCTCTCATAGTACTTACTGTAGAGACAACACACACACACACGCATCAGAGCCTCCCTCTCATATTACTTACTGTAGAGACAACACACACACACACGCATCAGAGCCTCCCTCTCATAGTACTTACTGTAGAGACACACACACACACACACGCATCAGAGCCTCCCTCTCATAGTACTTACTGTAGAGACAACACACACACACACGCATCAGAGCCTCCCTCTCATAGCACTTACTGTAGAGACAACACACACACACACGCATCAGAGCCTCCCTCTCATAGTACTTACTGTAGAGACAACACACACAGACAGAGACAAAAAGAGCGATAAGGGGCTAGGTGGCAAAGCCCCAGATGTGTGCCCTGTCTGTCCGTAAGTGTCTGTACAAAACGATAACGGAAGGCGTGTGTATTGTGTGTCCGTAAGTATGTCTGTCTGTAAGTATGTGTTCACAAAACTATTTCTCCCAAGCAGATTTGTAGTAGGAGTGTATACACAGCAACAATATAAATGATGAAGCTCTTGTACGCAACAGGCAGGGAGACAGGCAGAGAGACAGGCAGAGAGGAACTGAGACAGGCAGGGAAGGACTGAGGCAGGGAGACAGGCAGGGAGGAACTGAGACAGGCAGGGAGGAACTGAGACAGGCAGGGAGGGACTGAGACAGGAAATTAGACAGGCAGGGAGGGACTGAGACAGGAAGGGAGACAGGCAGGGAGGGACTGAGACAGGCAGGGAGACAGGCAGGGAGGGACTGAGACAGGCAGGGAGACAGGAAGGGAGGGACTGAAACAGGCAGGGAGGGACGGAGGCAGGTAGGGAGGGACTGAGACAGGCAGGGAGGGAGGGAGACAGGCAGGGAGGGACTGAAACAGGCAGGGAGGAACTGAGACAGGCAGGGGAGACAGGCAGGGAGGGATGGAGACAGGCAGGGAGGAACTGAGACAGGCAGGGAGGAACTGAGACAGGCAGGGAGACAGGAAGGGAGGGACGGAGACAGGCAGGGAGGGACTGAGACAGGCAGGGAGGGACGAAGACAAGCAGGGAGACAGGCAGGGAGGAACTGAGACAGGCAGGGAGACAGGAAGGGAGACAGGCAGGGAGGAACTTAGACAGGCAGGGAGGGACTGAGACAGGCAAGAAGACAGGCAGGGAGGGACGGAGACAGGCAGGGAGGAACTGAGACAGGCAGGGAGGAACTGAGACAGGCAGGGAGGGACTGAGACAGGCAGGGAAGGACTGAGACAGGCAAGAAGACAGGCAGGGAGGGACTGAGACAGGCAAGAAGACAGGCCTCCCTCTCATAGTACAGGCAGGGAGGGACTGAGACAGGCAGGGAAGGACTGAGACAGGAAGGGAGACAGGCAGTGAGAGAGGCATGGAGGGGCTGAAACAGAAAGGGAGAGAGGCAGGGAGAGAGGCATGGAGGGGCTGAGACAGGCAGGGAGGGAGGCTGTTTGATAGCCCATGAACAGACCATTAGGCTGATCCACATGGCCACTGGGGGGTGGGGTGTAAGGGGGGGCAGAACACATGCCCACACACACACACACTCCTCCTGTCTCATCTCATCTCCTAATGGCTTATTGCAGTCAGACAGCTGTGAACGTAGAAACAGAATATGTAGATTCTATTCTAGATTGCTGGTGTGAGTGCTGTGCTGTTTACAAACAAATGACATGTTGTTTAGTCATATAGCTGCAGTGTACCCAAGAGCCTCTAGGTGGATGCTGCAGTGTACCCAAGAGCCTCTAGGTGGATGCTGCAGTGTACCCAAGAGCCTCTAGGTGGATGCTGCAGTGTACCCAAGAGCCTCTCGGTGGATGCTGCAGTGTACCCAAGAGCCTCTCGGTGGATGCTGCAGTGTACCCAAGAGCCTCTCGGTGGATGCTGCAGTGTACCCAAGAGCCTCTCGGTGGATGCTGCAGTCTACCCAAGAGCCTCTAGGTGGATGCTGTAGTGTACCCAAGAGCCTCTCGGTGGATGCTGCAGTGTACCCAAGAGCCTCTCGGTGGATGCTGCAGTGTACCCAAGAGCCTCTCGGTGGATGCTGCAGTGTACCCAAGAGCCTCTCGGTGGATGCTGCAGTGTACCCAAGAGCCTCTCGGTGGATGCTGCAGTGTACCCAAGAGCCTCTCGGTGGATGCTGCAGTGTACCCAAGAGCCTCTAGGTGGATGCTGCAGTCTACCCAAGAGCCTCTCGGTGGATGCTGCAGTCTACCCAAGAGCCTCTAGGTGGATGCTGCAGTGTACCCAAGAGCCTCTAGGTGGATGCTGCAGTGTACCCAAGAGCCTCTCGGTGGATGCTGCAGTCTACCCAAGAGCCTCTAGGTGGATGCTGCAGTGTACCCAAGAGCCTCTAGGTGGATACTGCAGTGTACCCAAGAGCCTCTAGGTGGATGCTGCAGTGTACCCAAGAGCCTCTAGGTGGATACTGCAGTGTACCCAAGAGCCTCTCGGTGGATGCTGCAGTGTACCCAAGAGCCTCTCGGTGGATGCTGCAGTCTACCCAAGAGCCTCTAGGTGGATACTGCAGTGTACCCAAGAGCCTCTCGGTGGATGCTGCAGTGTACCCAAGAGCCTCTAGGTGGATACTGCAGTGTACCCAAGAGCCTCTCGGTGGATGCTGCAGTGTACCCAAGAGCCTCTCGGTGGATGCTGCAGTGTACCCAAGAGCCTCTCGGTGGATGCTGCAGTCTACCCAAGAGCCTCTAGGTGGATGCTGCAGTGTACCCAAGAGCCTCTAGGTGGATGCTGCAGTTTACCCAAGAGCCTCTAGGTGGATGCTACAGTGTACCCAAGAGCCTCTAGGTGGATGCTGCAGTGTACCCAAGAGCCTCTCGGTGGATGCTGCAGTGTACCCAAGAGCCTCTAGGTGGATGCTGCAGTGTACCCAAGAGCCTCTCGGTGGATGCTGTAGTGTACCCAAGAGCCTCTAGGTGGATGCTGCAGTGTACCCAAGAGCCTCTAGGTGGATGCTGCAGTTTACCCAAGAGCCTCTAGGTGGATGCTGCAGTGTACCCAAGAGCCTCTAGGTGGATGCTGCAGTGTACCCAATAGCCTCTCGGTGGATGCTGCAGTGTACCCAAGAGCCTCTAGGTGGATGCTGCAGTGTACCCAAGAGCCTCTAGGTGGATGCTGCAGTGTACCCAAGAGCCTCTAGGTGGATGCTGCAGTGTACCCAAGAGCCTCTAGGTGGATGCTGCAGTGTACCCAAGAGCCTCTCGGTGGATGCTGCAGTGTACCCAAGAGCCTCTAGGTGGATGCTGTAGTGTACCCAAGAGCCTCTCGGTGGATGCTGCAGTGTACCCAAGAGCCTCTAGGTGGATGCTGCAGTGTACCCAAGAGCCTCTCGGTGGATACTGCAGTGTACCCAAGAGCCTCTCGGTGGATACTGCAGTGTACCCAAGAGCCTCTCGGTGGATACTGCAGTGTACCCAAGAGCCTCTAGGTGGATGCTGCAGTGTACCCAAGAGCCTCTAGGTGGATGCTGCAGTGTACCCAAGAGCCTCTCGGTGGATGCTGTAGTGTACCCAAGAGCCTCTAGGTGGATGCTGCAGTGTACCCAAGAGCCTCTAGGTGGATGCTGCAGTGTACCCAAGAGCCTCTAGGTGGATGCTGCAGTGTACCCAAGAGCCTCTCGGTGGATGCTGTAGTGTACCCAAGAGCCTCTAGGTGGATGCTGCAGTGTACCCAAGAGCCTCTAGGTGGATGCTGTAGTGTACCCAAGAGCCTCTAGGTGGATGCTGCAGTGTACCCAAGAGCCTCTAGGTGGATGCTGTAGTGTACCCAAGAGCCTCTCGGTGGATGCTGCAGTGTACCCAAGAGCCTCTAGGTGGATGCTGCAGTGTACCCAAGAGCCTCTAGGTGGATGCTGCAGTGTACCCAAGAGCCTCTAGGTGGATGCTGCAGTGTACCCAAGAGCCTCTAGGTGGATGCTGCAGTGTACCCAAGAGCCTCTCGGTGGATGCTGCAGTGTACCCAAGAGCCTCTAGGTGGATGCTGCAGTGTACCCAAGAGCCTCTAGGTGGATGCTGCAGTGTACCCAAGAGCCTCTAGGTGGATGCTGCAGTGTACCCAAGAGCCTCTAGGTGGATGCTGCAGTGTACCCAAGAGCCTCTAGGTGGATGCTGCAGTGTACCCAAGAGCCTCTCGGTGGATGCTGCAGTGTACCCAAGAGCCTCTAGGTGGATGCTGCAGTGTACCCAAGAGCCTCTAGGTGGATGCTGCAGTGTACCCAAGAGCCTCTAGGTGGATGCTGCAGTGTACCCAAGAGCCTCTCGGTGGATGCTGCAGTGTACCCAAGAGCCTCTCGGTGGATGCTGCAGTGTACCCAAGAGCCTCTCGGTGGATACTGCAGTGTACCCAAGAGCCTCTCGGTGGATGCTGTAGTGTACCCAAGAGCCTCTCGGTGGATGCTGCAGTGTACCCAAGAGCCTCTCGGTGGATACTGCAGTGTACCCAAGAGCCTCTCGGTGGATGCTGTAGTGTACCCAAGAGCCTCTCGGTGGATGCTGCAGTGTACCCAAGAGCCTCTAGGTGGATGCTGCAGTGTACCCAAGAGCCTCTCGGTGGATGCTGCAGTCTACCCAAGAGCCTCTCGGTGGATACTGCAGTGTACCCAAGAGCCTCTAGGTGGATGCTGCAGTGTACCCAAGAGCCTCTAGGTGGATGCTGCAGTGTACCCAAGAGCCTCTCGGTGGATACTGCAGTGTACCCAAGAGCCTCTCGGTGGATACTGCAGTGTACCCAAGAGCCTCTAGGTGGATGCTGTAGTGTACCCAAGAGCCTCTCGGTGGATGCTGCAGTGTACCCAAGAGCCTCTCGGTGGATGCTGCAGTGTACCCAAGAGCCTCTCGGTGGATACTGCAGTGTACCCAAGAGCCTCTCGGTGGATACTGCAGTGTACCCAAGAGCCTCTAGGTGGATGCTGTAGTGTACCCAAGAGCCTCTCGGTGGATGCTGCAGTGTACCCAAGAGCCTCTCGGTGGATGTTGCAGTGGACCCAAGAGCCTCCAGGTGGATGCTGCAGTCTATCCAAGAGCCTCTAGGTGGATGCTGCAGTGACCCAAATGGCGTCGGGAGCAACTGCTTGCAGGCGCGTTACCACTCCACTATGTCTCACTGTCATGGCTTTTGCACCATCAGTACAGATACCAACACATCCTGACCACCAAAGTCCATTTGATGTCACAAAGCTGTCCAGTACTTTAAAAATATCCTCTCATGTTGTCCTGGTTTTCAGTGGTTTGCAGAAGAGGATGTCTTCCTTCATTGACCCCCCGTAAATGTAACGGACATATACCACCAGGAGCTGTTGACTCATCCAGCTGTAATATATATAATTCACTGGCTTGTTTGTGAAGCAGTAATTGTTTCAAAACATCTCCTGCCATGTTACTGATGTGTCATGAAACAGGCTTGTCTGTCCTAGCCAGTCCTCCACAATAGTATGGGGCTTGTCTGTCCTAGCCAGTCCTCTACAATAGTATGGGGCTTGTCTGTCCTAGCCAGTCCTCTACAATAGTATGGGGCTTGTCTGTCCTAGCCAGTCCTCTACAATAGTATGGGGCTTGTCTGTCCTAGCCAGTCCTCTACAATAGTATGGGGCTTGTCTGTCCTAGCCAGTCCTCTACAATAGTATGGGGCTTGCCTGTCCTAGCCAGTCCTCTACAATAGTATGGGGCTTGCCTGTCCTAGCCAGTCCTCTACAATAGTATGGGGCTTGCCTGTCCTAGCCAGTCCTCTACAATAGTATGGGGCTTGCCTGTCCTAGCCAGTCCTCTACAATAGTATGGGGCTTGCCTGTCCTAGCCAGTCCTCTACAATAGTATGGGGCTTGTCTGTCCTAGCCAGTCCTCTACAATAGTATGGGGCTTGTCTGTCCTAGCCAGTCCTCTACAATAGTATGGGGCTTGCCTGTCCTAGCCAGTCCTCTACAATAGTATGGGGCTTGCCTGTCCTAGCCAGTCCTCTACAATAGTATGGGGCTTGCCTGTCCTAGCCAGTCCTCTACAATAGTATGGGGCTTGTCTGTCCTAGCCAGTCCTCTACAATAGTATGGGGCTTGTCTGTCCTAGCCAGTCCTCTACAATAGTATGGGGCTTGCCTGTCCTAGCCAGTCCTCTACAATAGTATGGGGCTTGCCTGTCCTAGCCAGTCCTCTACAATAGTATGGGGCTTGTCTGTCCTAGCCAGTCTTCCACAATAGTATGGGGTTTGTCTGTCCTAGCCAGTCCTCTACAATAGTATGGGGCTTGTCTGTCCTAGCCAGTCCTCTACAATAGTATGGGGCTTGTCTGTCCTAGCCAGTCCTCTACAATAGTATGGGGCTTGCCTGTCCTAGCCAGTCCTCTACAATAGTATGGGGCTTGTCTGTCCTAGCCAGTCCTCTACAATAGTATGGGGCTTGTCTGTCCTAGCCAGTCCTCCAATAGTATGGGGCTTGCCTGTCCAGTCCTCCACGATAGTATGGGGCTTGCCTGTCCTAGCCAGTGCTCCACAATAGTATGGGTCTTGTCTGTCCTAGCCAGTCCTCTACGATAGTATGGGGCTTGCCTGTCCTAGCCAGTCCTCCACAATAGTATTGGTCTTGTCTGTCCTAGCCAGTCCTCTACGATAGTATGGGGCTTGCCTGTCCTAGCCAGTCCTCCACGATAGTATGGGGCTTGTCTGTCCTAGCCAGTCCTCTACAATAGTATGGGGCTTGCCTGTCCTAGCCAGTCCTCCACAATAGTATGGGGCTTGCCTGTCCTAGCCTGTCCTTTACAATAGTATGGGGTTTGTCTGTCCTAGCCAGTCCTCTACAATAGTATGGGGCTTGTCTGTCCTAGCCAGTCCTCCACAATAGTATGGGGCTTGCCTGTCCTAGCCAGTCCTTTACAATAGTATGGGGCTTGTCTGTCCTAGCCAGTCCTCTACGATAGTATGGGGCTTGCCTGTCCTAGCCAGTCCTCTACTATAGTATGGGGCTTGCCTGTCCTAGCCAGTCCTTTACAATAGTATGGGGCTTGTCTGTCCTAGCCAGTCCTCTACAATAGTATGGGGCTTGTCTGTCCAGCCAGTCCTCTACAATAGTATGGGGCTTGTCTGTCCTAGCCAGTCCTCTACGATAGTATGGGGCTTGCCTGTCCTAGCCAGTCCTCTACAATAGTATGGGGCTTGCCTGTCCTAGCCAGTCCTCTACAATAGTATGGGGCTTGGGTCCTCTACAATAGTATGGGGCTTGTCTGTCCTAGCCAGTCCTCTACAATAGTATGGGGCTTGTCTGTCCTAGCCAGTCCTCTACAATAGTATGGGGCTTGCCTGTCCTAGCCAGTCCTCTACAATAGTATGGGGCTTGCCTGTCCTAGCCAGTCCTCTACAATAGTATGGGGCTTGTCTGTCCTAGCCAGTCCTCCACAATAGTATGGGGTTTGTCTTGCTACAATAGTATGGGGCTTGTCTGTCCTAGCCAGTCCTCTACAATAGTATGGGGCTTGTCTGTCCTAGCCAGTCCTCTACAATAGTATGGGGCTTGTCTGTCCTAGCCAGTCCTCTACAATAGTATGGGGCTTGCCTGTCCTAGCCAGTCCTCTACAATAGTATGGGGCTTGTCTGTCCTAGCCAGTCCTCTACAATAGTATGGGGCTTGTCTGTCCTAGCCAGTCCTCTACAATAGTATGGGGCTTGCCTGTCCTAGCCAGTCCTCTACAATAGTATGGGGCTTGCCTGTCCTAGCCAGTCCTCTACAATAGTATGGGGCTTGCCTGTCCTAGCCAGTCCTCTACAATAGTATGGGGCTTGTCTGTCCTAGCCAGTCCTCCTCTACAATAGTATGGGGCTTGTCTGTCCTAGCCAGTCCTCTACAATATAGTAGTATGGGGCTTGCCTGTCCTGCCAGTCCTCTACAATAGTATGGGGCTTGTCTGTCCTAGCCAGTCCTCCACAATAGTATGGGGTTTGTCTGTCCTAGCCAGTCCTCTACAATAGTATGGGGCTTGTCTGTCCTAGCCAGTCCTCTACAATAGTATGGGGCTTGTCTGTCCTAGCCAGTCCTCTACAATAGTATGGGGCTTGCCTGTCCTAGCCAGTCCTCCACGATAGTATGGGGCTTGCCTGTCCTAGCCAGTGCTCCACAATAGTATGGGTCTTGTCTGTCCTAGCCAGTCCTCTACGATAGTATGGGGCTTGCCTGTCCTAGCCAGTCCTCCACAATAGTATTGGTCTTGTCTGTCCTAGCCAGTCCTCTACGATAGTATGGGGCTTGCCTGTCCTAGCCAGTCCTCCACGATAGTATGGGGCTTGTCTGTCCTAGCCAGTCCTCTACAATAGTATGGGGCTTGCCTGTCCTAGCCAGTCCTCCACAATAGTATGGGGCTTGCCTGTCCTAGCCTGTCCTTTACAATAGTATGGGGTTTGTCTGTCCTAGCCAGTCCTCTACAATAGTATGGGGCTTGTCTGTCCTAGCCAGTCCTCCACAATAGTATGGGGCTTGCCTGTCCTAGCCAGTCCTTTACAATAGTATGGGGCTTGTCTGTCCTAGCCAGTCCTCTACGATAGTATGGGGCTTGCCTGTCCTAGCCAGTCCTCTACTATAGTATGGGGCTTGCCTGTCCTAGCCAGTCCTTTACAATAGTATGGGGCTTGTCTGTCCTAGCCAGTCCTCTACAATAGTATGGGGCTTGTCTGTCCTAGCCAGTCCTCTACAATTGTATGGGGCTTGTCTGTCCTAGCCAGTCCTCTACGATAGTATGGGGCTTGCCTGTCCTAGCCAGTCCTCTACAATAGTATGGGGCTTGTCTGTCCTAGCCAGCCCTCTACGATAGTATGGGGCTTGTCTGTCCTAGCCAGTCCTCTACGATAGTATGGGGCTTGCCTGTCCTAGCCAGTCCTCTACAATAGTATGGGGCTTGCCTGTCCTAGCCAGTCCTCTACGATAGTATGGGGCTTGCCTGTCCTAGCCAGTCCTGCACAATAGTATGGGGCTTGCCTGTCCTAGCCAGTCCTCTACAATAGTATGGGGCTTGTCTGTCCTAGCCAGTCCTCCACAATAGTATGGGGCTTGTCTGTCTTAGCCAGTCCTCTACAATAGTATGGGGCTTGTCTGTCCTAGCCAGTCCTCCACAATAGTATGGGGCTTGTCTGTCCTAGCCAGTCCTCCACAATAGTATGGGGCTTGTCTGTCCTAGCCAGTCCTCTACAATAGTATGGGGCTTGCCTGTCCTAGCCAGTCCTCTACAATAGTATGGGGCTTGTCTGTCCTAGCCAGTCCTCCACAATAGTATGGGGCTTGTCTGTCCTAGCCAGTCCTCTACAATAGTATGGGGCTTGCCTGTCCTAGCCAGTCCTCTACAATAGTATGGGGCTTGTCTGTCCTAGCCAGTCCTCCACAATAGTATGGGGCTTGTCTGTCTTAGCCAGTCCTCTACAATAGTATGGGGCTTGTCTGTCCTAGCCAGTCCTCCACAATAGTATGGGGCTTGTCTGTCCTAGCCAGTCCTCCACAATAGTATGGGGCTTGTCTGTCCTAGCCAGTCCTCCACAATAGTATGGGGCTTGTCTGTCCTAGCCAGTCCTCTACAATAGTATGGGGCTTGCCTGTCCTAGCCAGTCCTCTACAATAGTATGGGGCTTGCCTGTCCTAGCCAGTTCTCTACAATAGTATGGGGCTTGTCTGTCCTAGCCAGTCCTCCACAATAGTATGGGGCTTGTCTGTCCTAGCCAGTCCTCCACAATAGTATGGGGCTTGTCTGTCCTAGCCAGTCCTCCACAATAGTATGGGGCTTGTCTGTCCTAGCCAATCCTCCCCTCTCCTCCCCCTAACCCATCCTCCCCTCTCCTCCCCTCCCTCTTCCTCTCCTCTCCACCCTCCTTAACCAATCCTCCCCTCTCCTTCCCTTCACCCATCCTCGGGACTCATCGCTAGAGAGAGAGAAAGAGAAAGATAAAGCCCTTAGAATTGAATTTAGATAAGAGCGAAATATAGAAGTGAGAGAATGAGAGCGAAAGAGAGACAGAGAGAGAGAGAGAGAGCAGAGAGAGAGGAAGAGAAAGAGAAAGATGTTAGAAGCGAGAGGAGATGTAGGGAAGAAGAGAGAAAGAGACGCTCTAAATCTTCAGCAATGTAGGGCTCCAATTAATTTTCCAAAATGAAAGATTATTCGCCGGTGGCTTTATAAAAGACCAAAGCTGTGTTTGACTATTCATACTAACTGAATTCAACTGAATATTCATACTAACTGAATTCAACTGAATATTCATACTAACTAAATTCAACTGAATATTCATACTAACTGAATTCAACTGAATATTCATACCAACTGAATTCAACTGAATATTCATACTAACTGAATTCAACTGAATATTCATACTAACTGAATTCAACTGAATATTCATACCAACTGAATTCAACTGAATATTCATACTAACTGAATTCAACTGAATATTCATACTAACTAAATTCAACTGACTATTCATACTAACTGAATATTCATACCAACTGAATTCAACTGAATATTCATACTAACTAAATTCAACTGAATATTCATACTAACTGAATTCAACTGAATATTCATACTAACTGAATTCAACTGAATATTCATACTAACTGAATTCAACTGAATATTCATACCAACTGAATTCAACTGAATATTCATACTAACTGAATTCAACTGAATATTCATACTAACTGAATATTCATACCAACTGAATTCAACTGAATATTCATACGAACTAAATTCAACTGAATATTCATACTAACTGAATTCAACTGAATATTCATACTAACTGAATTCAACTGAATATTCATACTAACTAAATTCAACTGAATATTCATACTAACTGAATTCAACTGAATATTCATACTTTAAATTCAACTGAATATTATAACTGAATTCAACTGAATATTCATACCAACTGAATTCAACTGAATATTCATACTAACTGAATTCAACTGAATATTCATACTAACTGAATTCAACAGAATATTCATACCAACTGAATTCAACTGAATATTCATATTAACTAAATTCAACTGAATATTCATACTAACTGAATTCAACTGAATATTCATACTAACTGAATTCAACTGAATATTCATACCAACTGAATTCAACTGAATATTCATACTAACTAAATTCAACTGAATATTCATACTAACTAAATTCAACTGAATATTCATACTAACTGAATTCAACTGAATATTCATACCAACTGGATTCAACTGAATATTCATACTAACTAAATTCAACTGAATATTCATACTAACTGAATTCAACTGAATATTCATACTAACTGAATTCAACTGAATATTCATACCAACTGAATTCAACTGAATATTCATACTAACTGAATTCAACTGAATATTCATACTAACTGAATTCAACTGAATATTCATACCAACTGAATTCAACTGAATATTCATACTAACTAAATTCAACTGAATATTCATACTAACTGAATTCAACTGAATATTCATACTAACTGAATTCAACTGAATATTCATACCAACTGAATTCAACTGAATATTCATATTAACTAAATTCAACTGAATATTCATACTAACTGAATTCAACTGAATATTCATACTAACTAAATTCAACTGAATATTCATACTAACTGAATTCAACTGAATATTCATACCAACTGAATTCAACTGAATATTCAACTGAATGGAGTATATAGTATGCTCATTGGTCATAGTATGATGTAGTTAGTAGGCCAAAAGTTCCCGGATGTCGTACTAAATTCGCCAAAATACGAAGTATACACGCAGTGGACACTATTTCTGTGCTTCCAGGGCCCACAATGCAATTCTTCAGAAAATGGGCGTGGTTTCACGAGGTTTTCAGATTTGAAGAAATGGTGGAAAATATGCAGCCGTAGTCTTGACGAGAGCGGACAGAAGTTTGTTGCTTTAACTAATTATGACTAATGTTAAGAAAATGTTGAGCAATGTAATTAAGTAATGACTTTTCGGCCTCCCGGGTGGCGCAGTGATTATGGGCGCTGTATTGCAGCGCCAGCTGTGCCATCAGAGACTCTGGGTTCGCGCCCAGGCTCTGTCGTAACCGGCCGCGACCGGGAGGTCCGTGGGGCGACGTACAATTGGACGTGGTCCGGGTTAGGGAGGGTTTGGTCGGTAGGGAAATGCTTGTCTCGTCGCGCACCAGCGACTCCTGTGGCGGGCCGGGCACAGTGCGCGCTAACCAAGGTTGCCAGGTGTATGGTGTTTCCTCCGACACATTGGTGCGGCTGGCTTCCGGGTTGGATGGCGCTGTGTTAAGAAGCAGTGCGGCTTGGGTTGTGTATCGGAGGATGCATGCACGGGAGCCCGTACGGGAGTTGTAATGATGAGACAAGCTACTAAACAATTGGACACCACAAAATTGGGGAGGAAAAGGGGTAAAAAAAAGGGGTAAAAAAAAAAGTAATGACTTTTTAAATAAGTTACGTTACACGTTATGTTGGCTGACAATTTGTTAGCTACGCTGTCCTTATGAACCTCATAACATTACAGCAATATGTACCGGTGTGTTAGCTAGTTATCTAACGTTAGTTAGCTACTGGGGTGATCACTCCTTGGGTCCAAATATTGAGGAAGATTAAGGGTTTAAGGAAAGCCAGAGTTTAAGGAAAGCCAGTTGGAATTTGTGATCTGTATATTTGATCATTTCATTGAGAATACCATCAACACCACAGGCCTTTTGGGGTTGGTGGGTCTATATTTTGTCCATTAGTTCATTCAATGTAATTGGAGAATCCTGTGGGTTCTGGTAGTATTTAATAGTTGATTCTAAGATTTGTATTTGATCATGTATATGTTTTTTGCTGTTTGTTCTTTGTTATAGAGCCAACAAGTTAGGAGAAGTGGTTTACCAATACTTCTCCGTTTTGGATTGATAACTCTTAGTCGTGTTGTTTGTTTGGTGTTTTCCAATTTTCCCAGAAGTGGTTAGTGGTTAGAGTCTATGGATTTTTCGATTACATTGAGCTGATTTCTGACGTGCTGTTCCTTCTTCTTCCGTCGTTTATTTCTCCTTCTCTCTCTCTGTCTCTCACTCTCTCACACACACACACACACACACACACACACACACACACACACACACACACACACACACACACACACACACACACACACACACACACACACACACACACACACACACACACACACACACACACACACACACACACACACACACACACACCTCAGGGAGCTGCAAACATCACCCCCTAGCCACATCTGTCACCTTTTCTCTATTTCTGTCTTCTTCTCGATCACATTTTCTCTCTCTCTCTTTCTTTCTGTCTGTCCCTCCTTCTTCACATCTGTTCTATCTTACCGATGTTAGGATTAGCTCACACCTAGTGTTAACACCTAGCATTAAAACCTAGCGTTAACACCTAGTGTTAACACCTAGCATTAAAACCTAGCGTTAACACCTAGTGTTAACACCTAGCATTAAAACCTAGCGTTAACACCTAGTGTTAACACCTAGCATTAAAACCTAGCGTTAACACCTAGTGTTAACACCTAGCATTAAAACCTAGCGTTAACACCTAGTGTTAACACCTAGCATTAAAACCTAGCGTTAACACCTACCTAGCGTTAAAACCTAGCGTTAACACCTACCTAGCGTTAAAACCTAGCGTTAACACTTAGCGTTAAAACCTAGCATTAACACCTACCTAGCGTTAAAACCTAGCGTTAACACTTAGCATTAAAACCTAGCGTTAACACCTACCTAGCGTTAAAACCTAGCGTTAACACCTAGTGTTAACACCTAGCATTAAAACCTAGCGTTAACACCTAGTGTTAACACCTAGCATTAAAACCTAGCGTTAACACCTACCTAGCGTTAAAACCTAGCGTTAACACCTACCTAGCGTTAAAACCTAGCGTTAACACCTAGCGTTAAAACCTAGCTTTAACACCTAGCATTAACATCTACCTAGCGTTAAAACCTAGCGTTAACACCTAGCGTTAAAACCTAGCGTTAAAACCTAGAGTTACAACCTAGCGTTAACACCTAGCATATCACCTAGCATTAACACCAACCTAGCGGTAACACCTAGCGTTAACACCTACCTAGCGTTAACACCTAGCATGACACCTAGCGTTAACACCTAGCATAACACCTAGCATTAACACCTACCTAGCGTTAACACCTAGCATAACACCTAGCATTAACACCTACCTAGCATAACACCTAGCGTTAAAACCTAGCATCAACACCTAGCATGAGCTGCGTTCTAGTGATAACACAGTGGTAGAAAGGCCTGTGAGTGATCTTGCTGGGCGTTCAACCAATCACTACATACGCTGGCTGGACTGTGAGAGATCTTGCTGGGCGTTCAACCAATCACTACATACGCTGGCTGGACTGTGAGAGATCTTGCTGGGCGTTCAACCAATCACTACATACGCTGGCTGGACTGTGAGAGATCTTGCTGGGCGTTCAACCAATCACTACATACGCTGGCTGGACTGTGAGAGATCTTGCTGGGCGTTCAACCAATCACTACATACGCTGGCTATTCTATTCAGAAAAACTCTATTTTGACAGACTCTATTCAGACAGACACTATTCAGACCGCCTCTATTCAGACAGACACTATTCAGACAGACACTATTCAGACAGACACTATTCAGACAGACTCTATTCAGACAGACTCTATTCAGACAGACTCTATTCAGACAGACTCTATTCAGACAGACACTATTCAGACAGACTCTATTCAGACAGACACTATTCAGACAGACTCTATTCAGACAGACACTATTCAGACAGACTCTATTCAGACAGACTCTATTCAGACAGACACTATTCAGACAGACTCTATTCAGACAGACTCTATTCAGACAGACTCTATTCAGACAGACACTATTCAGACAGACTCTATTCAGACCGCCTCTATTCAGACAGACACTATTCAGACAGACTCTATTCAGACAGACTCTATTCAGACAGACTCTATTCAGACAGACACTATTCAGACAGACACTATTCAGACAGACACTATTCAGACTGACTATTCAGATAGACACTATTCAGACAGACACTATTCAGACAGACACTATTCAGACTGACTCTATTCAGACTGACTATTCAGATAGACACTATTCAGACAGACACTATTCAGACAGACACTATTCAGACAGACACTATTCAGACAGACACTATTCAGACAGACACTATTCAGACAGACACTATTCAGACAGACTCTATTCAGACAGACTCTATTCAGACAGACACTATTCAGACAGACTCTATTCAGACAGACTCTATTCAGACAGACACTATTCAGACAGACACTATTCAGACAGACACTATTCAGACTGACTCTATTCAGACAGACTATTCAGATAGACACTATTCAGACAGACACTATTCAGACAGACACTATTCAGACAGACACTATTCAGACAGACACTATTCAGACAGACACTATTCAGACAGACACTATTCAGACAGACACTATTCAGACAGACTCTATTCAGACAGACTCTATTCAGACAGACACTATTCAGACAGACTCTATTCAGACAGACTCTATTCAGACAGACACTATTCAGACAGACACTATTCAGACAGACTCTATTCAGACAGATTATTCAGACAGACTCTATTCAGACAGATTATTCAGACAGACTCTATTCAGACAGACTCTATTCAGACAGACTCTATTCAGACAGACACTATTCAGACAGACACTATTCAGACAGACTCTATTCAGACAGACTCTATTCAGACAGACTCTATTCAGACAGACACTATTCAGACAGACACTATTCAGACAGACTCTATTCAGACAGACTCTATTCAGACAGACACTATTCAGACAGATTATTCAAACAGATTATTCAGACAGACTCTATTCAGACAGACTCTATTCAGACAGACTCTATTCAGACAGACTCTATTCAGACAGACTCTATTCAGACAGACTCTATTCAGACAGACACTATTCAGACAGACACTATTCAGACCGCCTCTATTCAGACAGACACTATTCAGACAGACACTATTCAGACAGACACTATTCAAACAGATTATTCTGACAGACTCTATTCAGATCGTCACTATTTCAGACATACTAGTCAGACAGATTCTATTCAGAAAGACTATTCAGACTCCATTCAGACAGACTCCTTTCAGACAGACACTATTCAGACAGAAAGACTATTAGGATAAACACTATTCAGACAGTCTATTTAAAGTCTTACAGCCTCGAATCTTCTTGGGTATGAGGCTACACGCTTGGCACACCTATATTTGGGGAGTTTCTCCAATTCCTCTCAAGCTCTGTCAGGTTGGATGGGGAGTGTGTTGTGTGTGTGTGTGTGTGTGTGTCTGTGTGTGTCTGTGTGTGTGTGTGTGTGAAGATCCACAACAAGATCTCTTGGCAGGCTGAAGAGGCATCGTGACTGTGGCTGCCAGTTTGAGTGGGAGTAGGGTGGTAACGGGAGGCATGTGTGTGTGGGGAGGGGGGACAGAGCCCTGAGAAGAACAATCAATGCAGGGTTTTGTAGCTGGTACAGCCGATTTTAAATTAGTGAAAAAAATGAAAAGCTGTCCAACTCCTACATAACTTCTGGAGTAAAGTGCCTTCAGAAAGTATTGAAACATTTTGTTGTGTTACAGACTCAATTCAAAATGGATCAAATGTATTTTTTTTGTCTCATCCATCTACACACAATACCCCATAATGACAAAGTGAAAACCTGTTTTCAAAAACATCATTTACAAAAGTATTCACACACCTGAGTCAATATGTGTTAAGAGAATCACCTTCTGGCAACAATTCACAGCTGTGAGTCTTTCTGGGTAAGCTTTGCACACCTGGATCGTACAATGCTGTTGATCATTGCTAGACTTCCATTTTCAAGTCTTGCTGTAGATTTTCAAGCCGATTTAAGTCAAAACTAACTAGGCCACTCAAGAATATTAAATATCTTCTTGGTAAATAACTCCAGTGTAGATGTGGCCTTGTGTTTTAGGTTATTGTCCTGCTGTAAGGTGAATTTGTCTCCCAGTGCCTGGTGGAAAGCAGACTGAACCAGGTTTTCCTCTAGGATCTTGCCTGTGCTTAGCTCTATTCCGTTTATTTTTATCCTAAAAAAACTCCCTAGTCCTTGCCGATGACAAGCATACCCATAACATGACGCAGCCAACGCCGTGCTTGAAGATATGAAGAGTGGTACTCAGTGATGTGTTGTGTTGGATTTTCCCCAAACATAACGCTTTGTATTCAGGACATAAAAGTTAATTTCTTTTTCCACATTTTTTCCAGTTGTACTTTAGTGCCTTATTGCAAACAGGATGTAGGTTTTGAACTATTTGGATTCTGTACAGGCTTCCTTCTTTTCACTCTGTCAATTAGGTTAATATTGTGTTGTTGATCCCATCCTCAGTTCTCTCCTATCAGAGCCATTAAACTCTGTAACCATTTTAAAGTCACCATTGGCCTCATGGTGAAATCCCTGAGCGGTTTCCTTCCTCTCCGGCAACTGAGTTCGGAGGGACGCCTGTATCTTTGTAGTGACTGGGGTGTATTGATACACCATCCAAGGTCTAATTAATAACTTCACCATGCTCAAAGGGATATTCAATGTTTTCTTTGTAATTTTTGACCCATCTACCAATTGACTTTTAATTCATTTGCAAAAATGTCGAAAAACATAACTCCACTTTGACATTATGCAAGGCAAGTCAGTTAAGAACAAATTCTTCTTGACAATGACGGCCTACCAGAGAACAGTGAGTTAACCGCCTTGTTCAGGTGCAGAACGACAGTCAGCTCGGGGATTCAATCGGGCAACCTTTCGGTTACTGGCCCAACGCTCGAAGCACTAGGCTACCTGCTGGTTACTGGCCCAACGCTCTAACCACTAGGCTACCTGCTGGTTACTGGCCCAACGCTCTAACCACTAGGCTACCTGCTGGATACTGGCCCAACGCTCTAACCACTAGGCTACCTGCTGGTTACTGGCCCAACGCTCTAACCACTAGGCTACCTGCTGGTTACTGGCCCAACACTCTAACCACTAGGCTACCTGCTGGTTACTGGCCCAACGCTCTAACCACTAGGCTACCTGCTGGTTACTGGCCCAACGCTCTAACCACTAGGCTACCTGCTGGTTACTGGCCCAACGCTCTAACCACTAGGCTACCTGCTGGTTACTGGCCCACCCTCTAACCACTAGGCTACCTGCTGGTTACTGGCCCAACGCTCTAACCACTAGGCTACCTGCTGGTTACTGGCCCAACGCTCTAACCACTAGGCTACCTGCTGGTTACTGGCCCAACGCTCTAACCACTAGGCTACCTGCTGGTTACTGGCCCAACGCTCTAACCACTAGGCTACCTGCTGGTTACTGGCCCAACGCTCTAACCACTAGGCTACCTGCTGGTTACTGGCCCAACGCTCTAACCACTAGGCTACCTGCTGGTTACTGGCCCAACGCTCTAACCACTAGGCTACCTGCTGGTTACTGGCCCAACGCTCTAACCACTAGGCTACCTGCTGGTTACTGGCCCAACGCTCTAACCACTAGGCTACCCTGCCGCCTCTACACTCTAACCACTAGGCTACCCTGCCACCTCTACACTCTAACCACTAGGCTACCTGCTGGTTACTGGCCCAACACTCTAACCACTAGGCTACCTGCTGGTTACTGGCCCAACGCTCTAACCACTAGGCTACCTGCTGGTTACTGGCCGTTTACCTGGCCTCTCCTCTGCACCTGGCCTCTCCTCTGCTAACCCTAGGGCCTCCAACACCTCTAGGCTACCTGGCCTCTCCTCTACACCTGGCCTCTCCTCTGCACCTGGCCTCTCCTCTCTCTCCTCTACACCTGGTACACCTGGCCTCTCCTCTACACCTGGTCTCTCCTCTACACCTGGCCTCTCCTCTGCACCTGGCCTCTCCTCTGCACCTGGCCTCTCCTCTGCACCTGGCCTCTCCTCTGCACCTGGCCTCTCCTCTGCACCTGGCCTCTCCTCTACACCTGGCCTCTCCTCTACACCTGGCCTCTCCTCTACACCTGGCCTCTCCTCTGCACCAGGCCTCTCCTCTGCACCTGGCCTCTCTGCTGCACCTGGCCTCTCTGCTGCACCTGGCCTCTCTGCTGCACCTGGCCTCTCCTCTACACCTGGCCTCTCTGCTGCACCTGGCCTCTCCTCTACACCTGGCCTCTCTGCTGCACCTGGCCTCTCCTCAGTACCTGGCCTCTCCTCTACACCTGGCCTCTCTGCTGCACCTGGCCTCTCCTCAGTACCTGGCCTCTCTGCTGCACCTGGCCTCTCTGCTGCCTATCAGCTCTTCCTCTATGTTGATTTAAATAGAAGATTATATAGATATATTTATATAGAAGATTATATAGATATATTTATATAGAAGATTATATAGATATATTTATATAGAAGATTATATAGATATATTTATATAGAAGATTGGTGCGACGTGAATGATTGTATGTATGGTATGACTGCTCATTAGCCTATTGCAGATGTAGACAAACCTACCACTACTGTCACTATGACTAGAGGGCAGGATAGAGTTGACTGTATAGTTAGCCTATTGCAGATGTAGACAAACCTACCACTACTGTCACTATGACTAGAGGGCAGGATAGAGTTGACTGTATAGTTAGCCTATTGCAGATGTAGACAAACCTACCACTACTGTCACTATGACTAGAGGGCAGGATAGAGTTGACTGTATAGTTAGCCTATTGCAGATGTAGACAAACCTACCACTACTGTCACTATGACTAGAGGGCAGGATAGAGTTGACTGTATAGTTAGCCTATTGCAGATGTAGACAAACCTACCACTACTGTCACTATGACTAGAGGGCAGGATAGAGTTGACTGTATAGTTAGCATATTGCAGATGTAGACAAACCTACCACTACTGTCACTATGACTAGAGGGCAGGATAGAGTTGACTGTATAGTTAGCCTATTGCAGATGTGGACAAACCTACCACTACTGTCACTATGACTAGAGGGCAGGATAGAGTTGACTGTATAGTTAGCCTATTGCAGATGTAGACAAACCTACCACTACTGTCACTATGACTAGAGGGCAGGATAGAGTTGACTGTATAGTTAGCCTATTGCAGATGTAGACAAACCTACCACTACTGTCACTATGACTAGAGGGCAGGATAGAGTTGACTGTATAGTTAGCCTATTGCAGATGTGGACAAACCTACCACTACTGTCACTATGACTAGAGGGCAGGATAGAGTTGACTGTATAGTTAGCCTATTGCAGATGTAGACAAACCTACCACTACTGTCACTATGACTAGAGGGCAGGATAGAGTTGACTGTATAGTTAGCCTATTGCAGATGTGGACAAACCTACCACTACTGTCACTATGACTAGAGGGCAGGATAGAGTTGACTGTATAGTTAGCCTATTGCAGATGTAGACAAACCTACCACTACTGTCACTATGACTAGAGGGCAGGATAGAGTTGACTGTATAGTTAGCCTATTGCAGATGTAGACAAACCTACCACTACTGTCACTATGACTAGAGGGCAGGATAGAGTTGACTGTATAGTTAGCCTATTGCAGATGTAGACAAACCTACCACTACTGTCACTATGACTAGAGGGCAGGATAGAGTTGACTGTATAGTTAGCCTATTGCAGATGTAGACAAACCTACCACTACTGTCACTATGACTAGAGGGCAGGATAGAGTTGACTGTATAGTTAGCCTATTGCAGATGTGGACAAACCTACCACTACTGTCACTATGACTAGAGGGCAGGATAGAGTTGACTGTATAGTTAGCCTATTGCAGATGTGGACAAACCTACCACTACTGTCACTATGACTAGAGGGCAGGATAGAGTTGACTGTATAGTTAGCCTATTGCAGATGTAGACAAACCTACCACTACTGTCACTATGACTAGAGGGCAGGATAGAGTTGCGTGCAGAAAAGCGACTGCGCTAGGGAAGTACCAAAACACCTTTTAAGGACAGGAGCAGGGAGATGAGGACATGTTGCTATATGGAAGAAATGTAAATAGTAACACCTGCAAAATGAAGAATGTAAACCACGGAAACATACACTACCATCCCCTGTGCCTAATTAAAAACATCACACAAACCTCACCGAAGAAACAAAAAAAAACATTTTTGGACCAGCCCCCCCAGTAAATGTACAACTGTCCCTTTAGTAAAAACCTATTAAGAATCTCCCATTGATTCCTAAGCGGATCTCCTGACTGTATGGTATGCTGCCCCCTCCTGGTGACAACTACAACTACACCTGTTAAACAGGTGTCTTTCTGTAGAGTCCCAAATCAACCCATAGCCACTGGCCCCCACCCATTATGTGCTGTATAGGTGACACGGTGGAGACTGTACCATAGCCATTATACCTATCCTACCCCTTTTTAATGGAGTCAAGTACTGTAGTTACACACAACAAGACAATCACTACACCTGCTAAACAGGTGTCTTTCTGTAGAATCAAGTGCATACACACTGTAGTTTACTCTACAAAACCAAGAGGGAGAGACACAACAAGACAATGACTCAGCCCAGAGATAACACACAGTCTACTCTACAGTTTTATCTCTGGGTTGAAAAACTGGTTTTGAGGATTTCCTCCTGATTCCGTTATTCTTCCAACTGGGACTTCTGCAATCCCCAACCGACAGCAACACCAGTCTTACCTGAGATCACCTGCTGACCCCTGACCCTAACCCTAACCCCAACCCCTCCCTCGAACCCTAACCCCTACCCCGAACCCTGACCCGAACCCCGACCCTAACCCCGAACCCTGACCCTAACACAGAACCCTAACCCCTACCTCGAACCCGAACCCTGACCCTAACCCAACCCTGATAGGTGAACCTGGAGACTTAACTCAAACCCCTACCCCTACCCCTAACCCCTAACCCCTACCCCGAACCCTAACCTTAACCCAAACCCCTACCCCTAACCCCTACCTCGAACCCTACCCCTAACCCCTAACCCCTACCTCAAACCCTAACCTTAACTCAAACCCCTACCCCTAACCCCTACTCGAACCCTAACCTTAACTCAAACCCCCAATCCCTAACCCCTATTCTTCCAACTGGGACCTTAACTCAAACCCCTACCGACGCAAACCCTACCCCTAACACCTACCTGACCCTAACCCTAACTCAAACCCCTAACACCTACCTCGAACCCTAACCTTAACTCAAACCCCTACCCCTAACACCTACCTCGAAATCTAACCTTAACTCAAACCCCTACCCCTAACCCCTACCTCGAACCCTAACCTTAACTCAAACCCCTAACACCTACCCCGAACCCTAACCTTAACTCAAAACCCCTACCCCTAACACCTACCTCGAAATCTAACCTTAACTCAAACCCCTACCCCTAACACCTACCTCGAAATCTAACCTTAACTCAAACCCCTAACACCTACCTCGAACCCTAACCTTAACTCAAACCCCTACCCCTAACCCCTACCTCGAACCCTAACCTTAACTCAAACCCCTACCTCAAACCCTACCCCTAACACCTACCTCGAACCCTAACCTTAACTCAAACCCCTACCCCTAACACCTACCTCGAACCCTAACCTTAACTCAAACCCCTACCCCTACCTCGGACCCTAACCTTAACTCAAACCCCTACCCCTACCTCAAACCCTACCCCTAACCCTAACCTTAACTCAAACCCCTACCCCTACCTCGAACCCTAACCCCTACCTCGAACCCTAAGCCCTACCTCGAACCCTAAGCCCTACCTCGTACCCTAACCCCTACCTCGAACCCTATCATTTACTGTCCTTTGCCTTTTGCCCCCGAGAACCCAGAGGACCCAGCGTATGGGTCAGGAGCCCCTGAAGAGGCAGGGGTCGTCGTCTGCAGGTCGCGCCCCCCAGCCCCTCTCCGCTCAGGCCATCAAGCACATCTGGGTTCGCACCGCCCTCTTCGAGAAGGTCCTGGACAAGGTCGTCCAGTACATCGTGGATAACTCCAGGTAAGTTCTGCATTAACTCACACTGCACTGTATGCAAGGTCGTCCAGTACATTGTGGATAACTCCAGGTAAGTTCTGCATTAACTCACACTGCACTGTATGCAAGGTCGTCCAGTACATTGTGGATAACCCAGGTAAGTTCTGCATTAACTCACACTGCACTGTATGCAAGGTAACCAGTACATCGTGGATAACTCCAGGTAAGTTCTGCATTAACTCACACTGCACTGTATGCAAGGTCCCCAGTACATTGTGGATAACCCAGGTAAGTTCTGCATTAACTCACACTGCACTGAGGCAAGGTCGTCCAGTACATCGTGGATAACTCCAGGTAAGTTCTGCATTAACTCACACTGCACTGTATGCAAGGTCGTCCAGTACATCGTGGATAACTCCAGGTAAGTTCTGCATTAACTCACACTGCACTGTATGCAAGGTCGTCCAGTACATCGTGGATAACTCCAGGTAAGTTCTGCATTAACTCACACTGCACTGTATGCAAGGTCGTCCAGTACATTGTGGATAACTCCAGGTAAGTTCTGCATTAACTCACACTGCACTGTATGCAAGGTCGTCCAGTACATCGTGGATAACTCCAGGTAAGTTCTGCATTAACTCACACTGCACTGTATGCAAAGAGCAACATCTTGTCCATGTCTGTTCCAGTCAATTGAATTAGTTTTCTGCTTGTTGCTTTTTGCTCTGCACACAACATTTCTGCTTGTTGCTTCTTGTTCTGCACACAACATTTCTGCTTGTTGCTTCTTGTTCTGCACACAACATTTCTGCTTGTTGCTTCTTGTTCTGCACACAACATTTCTGCTTGTTGCTTCTCGTTCTGCACACAACATTTCTGCTTGTTGCTTCTTGTTCTGCACACAACATTTCTGCTTGTTGCTTCTTGTTCTGCACACAACATTTCTGCTTGTTGCTTCTTGTTCTGCACACAACATTACTGCTTGTTGCTTCTTGTTCTGCACACAACATTTCTGCTTGTTGCTTCTTGTTCTGCACACAACATTTCTGCTTGTTGCTTCTTGTTCTGCACACAACATTTCTGCTTGTTGCTTCTTGTTCTGCACACAACATTTCTGCTTGTTGCTTCTTGTTCTGCACACAACATTTCTGCTTGTTGCTTCTTGTTCTGCACACAACATTTCTGCTTGTTGCTTCTTGTTCTGCACACAACATTTCTGCTTGTTGCTTCTTGTTCTGCACACAACATTTCTGCCTTTCTTGAATTGTCAAGACTCCCTCATTTCATTCCCTCCTTTGTCTTGCATAAGGCCTAATGGAGTCATTTGAGTGTAGTTTTTTCATTGTTTGACTCTATGCTCTTTTGTTGTTTCTCTACATTGCGTATGGGTGTGTGTGTGTGTGTGTTGTCTCTACAGTAAGTGCTATGAGAGGGAGGCGCTGATGTGTGTGTGTGTGTGTGTGTGTGTGTGTGTGTGTGTGTGTGTGTGTGTGTGTGTGTGTGTGTGTGTGTGTGTGTGTGTCGTCTCTACAGTAAGTACTATGAGAGGGAGGCGCTGATGTGTGTCTGTTGTCTCTACAGTAAGTACTATGAGAGGGAGGCTCTGATGCATGACTCAGTGTTTGGACCCATCCTGGCATGTCTACTGGGTAAGTTGACCCTAGGAGCTGTTATAATGCTACATTGTCTTGTTGTAATGTCTTTACGGACTGTAATGTCTCTACGGACTGTTATAATGCTACATTGTCTTGTTATAATGTCTCTACGGACTGTAATGTCTCTACGGACTGTTATAATGCTACATTGTCTTGTTATAATGTCTTTACGGACTGTTATAATGCTACATTGTCTTGTTATAATGTCTCTACGGACTGTAATGTCTCTACAGACTGTTATAATGCTACATTGTCTTGTTATAATGTCTTTACGGACTGTAATGTCTCTACGGACTGTTATAATGCTACATTGTCTTGTTATAATGTCTCTACGGACTGTTATAATGCTACATTGTCTTGTTATAATGTCTCTACGGACTGTAATGTCTCTACGGACTGTTATAATGCTACATTGTCTTGTTATAATGTCTTTACGGACTGTAATGTCTCTACGGACTGTTATAATGCTACATTGTCTTGTTATAATGTCTCTACGGACTGTAATGTCTCTACGGACTGTTATAATGCTACATTGTCTTGTTATAATGTCTCTACGGACTGTAATGTCTCTACGGACTGTTATAATGCTACGTTGTCTTGTTATAATGTCCCTACGTGATGTTATAATGTCCCTACGTGATGTTATAATGCTACATTGGGTTGTTGTAATGTCTCTACGGACTGTAATGTCTCTACGGACTGTTATAATGCTACATTGTCTTGTTATAATGTCCCTACGGACTGTAATGTCTCTACGGACTGTTATAATGCTACATTGTCTTGTTATAATGTCCCTACGGACTGTAATGTCTCTACGGACTGTTATAATGCTACATTGTCTTGTTATAATGTCCCTACGTGATTTTATAATGCTACATTGGGTTGTTGTAATGTCTCTACAGACTGTTATAATGCTACATTGTCTTGTTATAATGTCTCTATGGACTGTAATGTCTCTACGGACTGTTATAATGCTACATTGTCTTGTTATAATACGTGATGTTATAATGCTACATTGTCTTGTTATAATGTCTCTACGGACTGTAATGTCTTTACGGACTGTTATAATGCTACATTGTCTTGTTATAATGTCTCTACGGACTGTAATGTCTCTACGGACTGTTATAATGCTACATTGTCTTGTTATAATGTCCCTACGTGATGTTATAATGCTACATTGGGTTGTTATAATGTCTCTATGGACTGTAATGTCTCTACGGACTGATATAATGCTACATTGTCTTGTTATAATGTCTCTGGACTGTAATGTCTCTACGGACTGTTATAATGCTACATTGTCTTGTTATAATGTCTCTATGGACTGTAATGTCTCTACGGACTGTTATAATGCTACATTGGGTTGTTATAATGTCTTTACGGACTGTTATAATGCTACATTGTCTTGTTATAATGTCTCTACGGACTGTAATGTCTCTACGGACTGTTATAATGCTACATTGTCTTGTTATAATGTCCCTACGTGATTTTATAATGCTACATTGTCTTGTTGTAATGTCTCTACGGACTGTAATGTCTCTACGGACTGTTATAATGCTACATACAGTAGATACTCTTTTTGCCTCTATTTACTCTCTCTCTCTCTCCCTCTGTCATTCTCACCCTATTTCCCCCTCTTTATATCCACCCTCCCTCTCCCCTCTCCTCCCTCTCCCCTCCCTCCCCCTCTCTCCCCCTCCCTCCCCCTCCTCCCCCCTCCCCTCTCTCCCTCTTTCCCCTCCCCCCCCACCTCTCTCTCCCTCCCCCTCCCCCCCTCTCCCCCTCTCCCCTCCTCCCTCTCCCCTCCCTCTCTCCCCCTCTCTCCTCCCTCCCCTCCCTCTCTCCCCCTCCCTCCCCCTCTTCCTGTTTCCCCCTCCCCTCCCCACACCCCCTCTCCCCCTCTCCCCCTCCTTCTCCCTCTCTCCCCCACGCCCACTCCTCCCTCTCCCCTTCCCCTCTCCCCCTCCCTCTCCCTCCCCCCTCCCTCTCCCCCTCCCTCTCCCCCTCCTCCCCCCACCCCTCTCTCTTCCCCCTTCTCCAGTGGGTCCCTGTGCTCTGGAGTACACTAAGCTGAAGACGTCCGACCACTTCTGGACGGACCCGACGGCCAACGAGTTGGTCGAGCGCCACCGGATCCACGGGGCCCACCGGGGCCAGGACGCTTCCCCCAGCAGGAGGCCCGCTCTGGGGGTGAGAGACACTGGGTCCCTGGGGGCCTGAGGAATGCATGGGGCTCTTATTGGAGCAGTAGATCAATACTGTACAATTCATTCTGTAAGGATTCAATGAGCAGCTAAACAGCTATGGCAATACTAATTTCCTTTATACATTTAAAGTCAGAAGTTTACATACACTTAGGTTGTCATGATCAAATCTCGTTTTTCAACCACTCCGCAAATTTCTTGTTAATTAACAAACTATAGTTTTGGCAAGGCGGTTAGGATATCGACTTTGTGCATGACACAAGTAATTTTTCCAACAATTATTTACAGATAGGCTAATTGACATTTGAGTCAATTGGAGGTGTACCTGTGGATGTATTTCAAGGCCTACCTTCCAACTCAGTGTCTCTACTTAACATCATGAGAAAATCAAAAGAAATCCGCCAAGACCTCAGAAAAACAATTGTTGACCTCCACAAGTCTGGTTCATCATTGGGAGCAATTTCCAAACGCCTGAAGGTACCAAGTTCATCTATACAAACAATAGTACGCAAGTATAAACACCATGGGACCACACAGCCGCCATACCGCTCAGGAAGGAGACGCGTTCTGTCTCCTAGAGATGAAAGTACTTTGATGCGAAAAGTGCAAATCAATCCCAGAAGAACAGCAAAGTATTTTGTGAAGTTGCTGGAGGAAACAGGTACAAAACATTCTAAATCCACAGTAAAACGAGTCCTATATATCGACATAACCTGAAAGACCGCTCAGCAAGGAAGAAGCCACTGAACCAAAACAGCCATAACAAAGCCAGACTACGGTTTGCAAATTGATATGGTGATAAAGATCGTACTTTTTGGAGAAATGTCCTCTGGTCTGATGAAACTGTTGGGACATAATGACCATCGTTATGTTTGGAGGAAAAAGGGGGAGGCTTGCAAGCCGAAGAACACCATCCCAACCGTGAAGCACGGGGATGGCAGCATCATGTTGTGGGGGTGCTTTGCTACAGGAGGGACTGGTGCACTTCACAAAATAGATGGCAACATGAGGAAGGAACATTTTGTGGATATATTGAAGCAACATCTCGACGTCAGTCAGGAAGTTACATTTTGGTCGCAAATGGGTCAATGACCCCAAGCATACTTCCAAAGTTGTGGCAAAATGGCTAAAGGACAACAAAGTCAAGGTATTGGAGTGGCCATTACAAAGCCCTGACCTCAATCCCATAGAAAATTTGTGGGCAGAACTGAAAAAGCGTGTGCGAGCAAGGAGGCCTACAAACCTGACTCAGTTACACCAGCTCTGTCAGGAGGAATGGGCCAAAATTCACCCAACTTATTGTGGGAAGCTTGTGGAAGGCTACCCGAAATGTTTGACCCACGTGAAACAATTAAAAGGCAATGCAACCAAATACTAATTGAGTGTATGTAAACCTCTGACCCACTGGGAATGTGATGAAAGAAATAAAAGCTGAAATAAATAATTCTCTCTTCTATTATTCTGACATTTCACATTCTTAAAATAAGGTGGTGATCCCAACTGACCTAAAACAGGGACATTTTACAAGGATTAAATGTCAGGAATTGTGAAAAACTGAGTTTAAATGTATTTGGCTAAGATGTATGTAAACTTCAGATTTCAACTGTATTTAGCCAGGATAGTTCACTTAGTAACAATTGTTTTCCCAGGAGTCCTGGGAGCAGTTTCTCAGAAGGGCACAGACCCTTGTAGTTAGACAATAGGGCTAAGTAAATACAATGTTATTGGTTCAAATCCCCGATGGGTAAAGGACCCAGTCAGTTTCAATCATGGTCGCATTGTCTGCGTCCCTAATGGCACCCTATTCCCTATATAGTGCACTACTTTAGACCAGAGCCCTATAGAACCCTATTCCCTATATAGTGCACTACTTTAGACCAGAGCCCTATAGAACCCTATTCCCTATATAGTGCACTACTTTAGACCAGGGCCCTATAGAACCCTATTCCCTATATAGTGCACTACTTTAGACCAGGGCCCTATAGAACCCTATTCCCTATATAGTGCACTACATTAGACCAGGGCCCTATAGAACCCTATTCCCTATATAGTGCACTACATTAGACCAGGGCCCTATAGAACCCTATTCCCTATATAGTGCACTACTTTTGACCAGGGCCCAATAGGTGCCAGTCACATTCTGTTAAAGGTCCCCAAAGCACACAGTTGTCTGGGTCGCTCCTCTTTTTAGTTCACTGCAAAAAACGAGAAGGGGTGACCTCGACAATTTATTGTTAAAACGAGAGGCTGCCTGGATCTTAAACTTAAAGACCCTTTGCTCTCTTCGGTTTCAACTTAGACTTTGACAACGTAGACTTTGACATGATTGTGATTATACCCTGATGAAGACAGCTTGGCTGTCGAAACGCAGGATATTACATTTTTGCATCTGAGCTCCTAGAGAGTGCAGCTCTCCTTTATTTTCAAGTGTTCCACTCCGCTAGCCAGCACTTCGCCTAAATAGTTGTGTGTTTCTTTTTCTTCTAGAGTTGTTGTGTTGCTGCCATGTTGTGTTGCTGCCATGTTGTGTTGTCATGTTGTGTTGCTACCATGTTGTTGCTGTGTTGTCATGTTGTGTTGCTACCACGTTGTGTTGTTGCCATTTTGTGTTGCTACCATGTTGTTGTTGTCATATGTTGTTGCCATGTTGTGTTGTTGCCAAGTTGTGTTGCTACCATGCTGTGTTGTCATGTGTTGTTGCCATGTTGTGTTGTTGCCATGTTGTGTTGCTACCATGCTGAGTTGCCATGTTGTGTGCTACCATGTTGTTGCCATGTTGTGTTGTTGCCATGTTGTGTTGCTACCATTCTGTGTTGTCATGTGTTGCTGCCATGTTGTGTTGTTGCCAAGTTGTGTTGCTACCATTCTGTGTTGTCATGTGTTGATGCCATGTTGTGTTGTTGCCAAGTTGTGTTGCTACCATTCTGTGTTGTCATGTGTTGTTGCCATGTTGTGTTGTTGCCATGTTGTGTTGCTACCATTCTGTGTTGTCATGTGTTGATGCCATGTTGTGTTGTTGCCAAGTTGTGTTGCTACCATTCTGTGTTGTCATGTGTTGTTGCCATGTTGTGTTGTTGCCATGTTGTGTTGTTGCCATGTTGTGTTGTTGCCATGTTGTGTTGCTACCATTCTGTGTTGTCATGTGTTGATGCCATGTTGTGTTGTTGCCATGTTGTGTTGCTACCATTCTGTGTTGTCATGTGTTGATGCCATGTTGTGTTGTTGCCATGTTGTGTTGCTACCATTCTGTGTTGTCATGTGTTGTTGCCATGTTGTGTTGTTGCCATGTTGTGTTGCTACCATGTTGATGCCATGTTGTGTTGTTGCCATGTTGTGTTGTTGCCATGTTGTGTTGTTGCCATGTTGTGTTGCTACCATTCTGTGTTGTCATGTGTGCTGATGCCATGTTGTGTTGTTGCCATGTTGTGTTGCTACCATTCTGTGTTGTCATGTGTTGATGCCATGTTGTGTTGTTGCCATGTTGTGTTGCTACCATTCTGTGTTGTCATGTGTTGTTGCCATGTTGTGTTGTTGCCATGTTGTGTTGCTACCATTCTGTGTTGTCATGTGTTGATGCCATGTTGTGTTGTTGCCATGTTGTGTTGTTGCCATGTTGTGTTGTTGCCATGTTGTGTTGCTACCATTCTGTGTTGTCATGTGTTGCTGCCATGTTGTGTTGTTGCCAAGTTGTGTTGCTACCATGCTGTGTTGTCATGTGTTGTTGCCATGTTGTGTTGTTGCCATGTTGTGTTGCTACCATGCTGTGTTGTCATGTGTTGCTGCCATGTTGTGTTGTTGCCAAGTTGTGTTGCTACCATGCTGTGTTGTCATGTGTTGTTGCCATGTTGTGTTGTTGCCAAGTTGTGTTGCTACCATGCTGTGTTGTCATGTGTTGTTGCCATGTTGTGTTGTTGCCAAGTTGTGTTGCTACCATGCTGTGTTGTCATGTGTTGTTGCCATGTTGTGTTGCTACCATTCTGTGTTGTCATGTGTTGATGCCATGTTGTGTTGTTGCCATGTTGTGTTGCTACCATTCTGTGTTGTCATGTGTTGTTGCCATGTTGTGTTGTTGCCATGTTGTGTTGCTACCATGCTGTGTTGTCATGTGTTGTTGCCATGTTGTGTTGTTGCCAAGTTGTGTTGCTACCATGCTGTGTTGTCATGTGTTGTTGCCATGTTGTGTTGTTGCCAAGTTGTGTTGCTACCATGCTGTGTTGTCATGTGTTGTTGCCATGTTGTGTTGTTGCCATGTTGTGTTGCTACCATGCTGTGTTGCCATGTTGTGTTGCTACCATGCTGTGTTGCCATGTTGTGTTGCTACCATGCTGTGTTGCCATGTTGTGTTGCTACCATGCTGTGTTGCCATGTTGTGTTGCCACGTTGTGTTGTCTTAGGTCTCTCTATGTAGTGTTGTGTTGTCTTAGGTCTCTCTATGTAGTGTTGTGGTGTCTATTTTCTCGTGATGTGTGTTTTGTCCTAACATTTTTATCCCCCCCATCCCTGCAGTAAGCCGTTAGCCTCTTGCTAGGCCGTTGTTGTAAATAAGAATTTGTTGTTAATTGACTTGCCTGGTTAAATAATGGTTAAATTTAAAAAATAAAAAATAAATTGAGGGACAATCAGTCACGTCCTTACACAATCAATACTCAATAATGTAGACCTTTCTCCTGGCCTGTTTCCCAGATCCAGAAGAGACAGTCCAGTGTCAGCATGTCCGAGGATAAGTTTGCGGCGTCTGCGCGGGAATACGTGGAGTCTCTTCACCAGAACTCCCGTACTCACCTGCTCTACGGCAAAAACAACGTCCTGGTCCAACCGGTAAGACTACACAGAGTTTTAATACTGTAACATGTATTAAACATGTATTATTGTAGTACTGTACAAATATTTTTAGTACAGCCAAGAAGAGGATCAGCCACCTTTCTGAACCGGCTTCCTCGCTAGGTGTCTTCCTAGGTTCCTGCCTTTCTAGGGAGTTCAAACCCCCTCAGAGCCTGGTTCCTCGCTAGGTGTCTTCCTAGGTTCCTGCCTTCTTAGGAGTTCAACCCCCCCCCAGAGCCTGCTTCCTCGCTAGGTGTCTTCCTAGGTTCCTGCCTTCTTAGGAGTTCAAACCCCCTCAGAGCCTGGTTCCTCGCTAGGTCTCTTCCTAGGTTCCTGCCTTCTTAGGAGTTCAAACCCCTCAGAGCCTGGTTCCTCGCTAGGTGTCTTCCTAGGTTCCTGCCTTCTTAGGAGTTCAAACCCCCTCAGAGCATGGTTCCTCGCTAGGTGTCTTCCTAGGTTCCTGCCTTCTTAGGAGTTCAAACCCCTCAGAGCCTGGTTCCTCGCTAGGTGTCTTCCTAGGTTCCTGCCTTCTTAGGAGTTCAAACCCCTCAGAGCCTGGTTCCTCGCTAGGTGTCTTCCTAGGTTCCTGCCTTCTTAGGAGTTCAAACCCCTCAGAGCCTGGTTCCTCGCTAGGTGTCTTCCTAGGTTCCTGCCTTCTTAGGAGTTCAAACCCCTCAGAGCCTGGTTCCTCGCTAGGTGTCTTCCTAGGTTCCTGCCTTCTTAGGAGTTCAAACCCCCTCAGAGCCTGGTTCCTCGCTAGGTGTCTTCCTAGGTTCCTGCCTTCTTAGGAGTTCAAACCCCTCAGAGCCTGGTTCCTCGCTAGGTGTCTTCCTAGGTTCCTGCCTTCTTAGGAGTTCAAACCCCCTCAGAGCCTGGTTCCTCGCTAGGTGTCTTCCTAGGTTCCTGCCTTCTTAGGAGTTCAAACCCCCTCAGAGCCTGGTTCCTCGCTAGGTGTCTTCCTAGGTTCCTGCCTTCTTAGGAGTTCAAACCCCCTCAGAGCCTGGTTCCTCGCTAGGTGTCTTCCTAGGTTCCTGCCTTTCTAGGGAGTTCAAACCCCTCAGAGCCTGGTTCCTCGCTAGGTGTCTTCCTAGGTTCCTGCCTTCTTAGGAGTTCAAACCCCCTCAGAGCCTGGTTCCTCGCTAGGTGTCTTCCTAGGTTCCTGCCTTTCTAGGGAGTTCAAACCCCCTCAGAGCCTGGTTCCTCGCTAGGTGTCTTCCTAGGTTCCTGCCTTCTTAGGAGTTCAAACCCCCTCAGAGCCTGGTTCCTCGCTAGGTGTCTTCCTAGGTTCCTGCCTTCTTAGGAGTTCAAACCCCCTCAGAGCCTGGTTCCTCGCTAGGTGTCTTCCTAGGTTCCTGCCTTCTTAGGAGTTCAAACCCCCTCAGAGCCTGGTTCCTCGCTAGGTGTCTTCCTAGGTTCCTGCCTTCTTAGGAGTTCAAACCCCCTCAGAGCCTGCTTCCTCGCTAGGTGTCTTCCTAGGTTCCTGCCTTCTTAGGAGTTCAAACCCCTCAGAGCCTGGTTCCTCGTTAGGTGTCTTCCTAGGTTCCTGCCTTCTTAGGAGTTCAAACCCCCTCAGAGCCTGGTTCCTCACTAGGTGTCTTCCTAGGTTCCTGCCTTCTTAGGAGTTCAAACCCCTCAGAGCCTGGTTCCTCGCTAGGAGTCTTCCTAGGTTCCTGCCTTCTTAGGAGTTCAAACCCCTCAGAGCCTGGTTCCTCGCTAGGTGTCTTCCTAGGTTCCTGCCTTCTTAGGAGTTCAAACCCCCTCAGAGCCTGGTTTCTCTCTAGGTTTCTTCCTAGGTTCCTGGGAGTTTTCCTAGCAACTGTGCTTTTGCTTTTGCTTTGCTAGCTCTTTGTGGTTTTAGGCTGGCTGTCTGTAAAGCTCTTTGTGGTTTTAGGCTGGCTGTCTGTAAAGCTCTTTGTGGTTTTAGGCTGGCTGTCTGTAAAGCTCTTTGTGGTTTTAGGCTGGCTGTCTGTAAAGCTCTTTGTGGTTTTAGGCTGGCTGTCTGTAAAGCTCTTTGTGGTTTTAGGCTGGCTGTCTGTAAAGCTCTTTGTGGTTTTAGGCTGGCTGTCTGTAAAGCTCTTTGTGGTTTTAGGCTGGCTGTCTGTAAAGCTCTTTGTGGTTTTAGGCTGGCTGTCTGTAAAGCTCTTTGTGGTTTTAGGCTGGCTGTCTGTAAAGCTCTTTGTGGTTTTAGGCTGGCTGTCTGTAAAGCTCTTTGTGGTTTTAGGCTGGCTGTCTGTAAAGCTCTTTGTGGTTTTAGGCTGGCTGTATGTAAAGCTCTTTGTGGTTTTAGGCTGGCTGTCTGTAAAGCTCTTTGTGGTTTTAGGCTGGCTGTCTGTAAAGCTCTTTGTGGTTTTAGGCTGGCTGTCTGTAAAGCTCTTTGTGGTTTTAGCCTGGCTGTCTGTAAACCTCTTTGATGACAGCTGCCGATGTAAAAAAAAGGGCTTTTATAACATTTACATTTACATTTAAGTCATTAAGCAGACGCTCTTATCCAGAGCGACTTACAAATTGGTGCATTTACCTTATGACATCCAGTGGAACAGCCACTTTACAATAGTGCATCTAAATCTTTTAGGGGGTGAGAAGGATTACTTACCCTATCCTAGGTATTCCTTGAAGAGGTGGGGTTTCAGGTGTCTCCGGAAGGTGGTGATTGACTCCGCTGCCCTGGCGTACATTTGATTGATTAAATAATTGAACTTAGGGATGGTCAATAAGGCTATGGGGTAAGTTAGAAAATAAACCCTGGGAAAGTTGCTTCTATATAATCCAGTCTGTTTGTCTACTCCCCTTAACCATCCAGTCTGTTTGTCTACTCCCCTTAACCATCCAGTCTGTTTGTCTACTCCCTTAACCATCCAGTCTGTTTGTCTACTCCCCTTAACCATCCAGTCTGTTTGTCTACTCCCTTAACCATCCAGTCTGTTTGTCTACTCCCCTTAACCATCCAGTCTGTTTGTCTACTCCCTTAACCATCCAGTCTGTTTGTCTACTCCCCTTAACCATCCAGTCTGTTTGTCTACTCCCTTAACCATCCAGTCTGTTTGTCTACTCCCCTTAACCATCCAGTCTGTTTGTCTACTCCCCTTAACCATCCAGTCTGTTTGTCTACTCCCTTAACCATCCAGTCTGTTTGTCTACTCCCTTAACCATCCAGTCTGTTTGTCTACTCCCCTTAACCATCCAGTCTGTTTGTCTACTCCCCTTAACCATCCAGTCTGTTTGTCTACTCCCTTAACCATCCAGTCTGTTTGTCTACTCCCCTTAACCATCCAGTCTGTTTGTCTACTCCCCTTAACCATCCAGTCTGTTTGTCTACTCCCCTTAACCATCCAGTCTGTTTGTCTACTCCCCTTAACCATCCAGTCTGTTTGTCTACTCCCCTTAACCATCCAGTCTGTTTGTCTACTCCCCTTAACCATCCAGTCTGTTTGTCTACTCCCCTTAACCATCCAGTCTGTTTGTCTACTCCCTTAACCATCCAGTCTGTTTGTCTACTCCCCTTAACCATCCAGTCTGTTTGTCTACTCCCCTTAACCATCCAGTCTGTTTGTCTACTCCCCTTAACCATCCAGTCTGTTTGTCTACTCCCTTAACCATCCAGTCTGTTTGTCTACTCCCTTAACCATCCAGTCTGTTTGTCTACTCCCCTTAACCATCCAGTCTGTTTGTCTACTCCCCTTAACCATCCAGTCTGTTTGTCTACTCCCCTTAACCATCCAGTCTGTTTGTCTACTCCCTTAACCATCCAGTCTGTTTGTCTACTCCCCTTAACCATCCAGTCTGTTTGTCTGCTCCCTTAACCATCCAGTCTGTTTGTCTGCTCCCCTTAACCATCCAGTCTGTTTGTCTACTCCCTTAACCATCCAGTCTGTTTGTCTACTCCCCTTAACCATCCAGTCTGTTTGTCTACTCCCCTTAACCATCCAGTCTGTTTGTCTACTCCCCTTAACCATCCAGTCTGTTTGTCTACTCCCCTTAACCATCCAGTCTGTTTGTCTACTCCCCTTAACCATCCAGTCTGTTTGTCTACTCCCTTAACCATCCAGTCTGTTTGTCTACTCCCCTTAACCATCCAGTCTGTTTGTCTACTCCCCTTAACCATCCAGTCTGTTTGTCTGCTCCCTTAACCATCCAGTCTGTTTGTCTGCTCCCCTTAACCATCCAGTCTGTTTGTCTACTCCCTTAACCATCCAGTCTGTTTGTCTACTCCCTTAACCATCCAGTCTGTTTGTCTACTCCCCTTAACCATCCAGTCTGTTTGTCTACTCCCTTAACCATCCAGTCTGTTTGTCTACTCCCTTAACCATCCAGTCTGTTTGTCTACTCCCTTAACCATCCAGTCTGTTTGTCTACTCCCCTTAACCATCCAGTCTGTTTGTCTACTCCCTTAACCATCCAGTCTGTTTGTCTACTCCCCTTAACCATCCAGTCTGTTTGTCTACTCCCTTAACCATCCAGTCTGTTTGTCTACTCCCTTAACCATCCAGTCTGTTTGTCTACTCCCTTAACCATCCAGTCTGTTTGTCTACTCCCCTTAACCATCCAGTCTGTTTGTCTACTCCCCTTAACCATCCAGTCTGTTTGTCTACTCCCTTAACCATCCAGTCTGTTTGTCTACTCCCTTAACCATCCAGTCTGTTTGTCTACTCCCCTTAACCATCCAGTCTGTTTGTCTACTCCCCTTAACCATCCAGTCTGTTTGTCTACTCCCCTTAACCATCCAGTCTGTTTGTCTACTCCCTTAACCATCCAGTCTGTTTGTCTACTCCCTTAACCATCCAGTCTGTTTGTCTACTCCCTTAACCATCCAGTCTGTTTGTCTACTCCCTTAACCATCCAGTCTGTTTGTCTACTCCCTTAACCATCCAGTCTGTTTGTCTACTCCCTTAACCATCCAGTCTGTTTGTCTACTCCCTTAACCATCCAGTCTGTTTGTCTACTCCCTTAACCATCCAGTCTGTTTGTCTACTCCCCTTAACCATCCAGTCTGTTTGTCTACTCCCCTTAACCATCCAGTCTGTTTGTCCCCCTTAACCATCCAGTCTGTTTGTCTGCTCCCCTTAACCATCCAGTCTGTTTGTCTACTCCCTTAACCATCCAGTCTGTTTGTCTACTCCCCTTAACCATCCAGTCTGTTTGTCTACTCCCTTAACCATCCAGTCTGTTTGTCTACTCCCCTTAACCATCCAGTCTGTTTGTCTACTCCCTTAACCATCCAGTCTGTTTGTCTACTCCCCTTAACCATCCAGTCTGTTTGTCTACTCCCCTTAACCATCCAGTCTGTTTGTCTACTCCCCTTAACCATCCAGTCTGTTTGTCTACTCCCCTTAACCATCCAGTCTGTTTGTCTACTCCCCTTAACCATCCAGTCTGTTTGTCTACTCCCCTTAACCATCCAGTCTGTTTGTCTACTCCCCTTAACCATCCAGTCTGTTTGTCTACTCCCTTAACCATCCAGTCTGTTTGTCTACTCCCCTTAACCATCCAGTCTGTTTGTCTACTCCCTTAACCATCCAGTCTGTTTGTCTACTCCCTTAACCATCCAGTCTGTTTGTCTACTCCCCTTAACCATCCAGTCTGTTTGTCTACTCCCCTTAACCATCCAGTCTGTTTGTCTACTCCCTTAACCATCCAGTCTGTTTGTCTACTCCCTTAACCATCCAGTCTGTTTGTCTACTCCCTTAACCATCCAGTCTGTTTGTCTACTCCCCTTAACCATCCAGTCTGTTTGTCTACTCCCCTTAACCATCCAGTCTGTTTGTCTACTCCCCTTAACCATCCAGTCTGTTTGTCTACTCCCTTAACCATCCAGTCTGTTTGTCTACTCCCTTAACCATCCAGTCTGTTTGTCTACTCCCCTTAACCATCCAGTCTGTTTGTCTACTCCCCTTAACCATCCAGTCTGTTTGTCTACTCCCTTAACCATCCAGTCTGTTTGTCTACTCCCCTTAACCATCCAGTCTGTTTGTCTACTCCCCTTAACCATCCAGTCTGTTTGTCTACTCCCCTTAACCATCCAGTCTGTTTGTCTACTCCCTTAACCATCCAGTCTGTTTGTCTACTCCCCTTAACCATCCAGTCTGTTTGTCTACTCCCCTTAACCATCCAGTCTGTTTGTCTACTCCCTTAACCATCCAGTCTGTTTGTCTACTCCCCTTAACCATCCAGTCTGTTTGTCTACTCCCTTAACCATCCAGTCTGTTTGTCTACTCCCCTTAACCATCCAGTCTGTTTGTCTACTCCCCTTAACCATCCAGTCTGTTTGTCTACTCCCTTAACCATCCAGTCTGTTTGTCTACTCCCTTAACCATCCAGTCTGTTTGTCTACTCCCCTTAACCATCCAGTCTGTTTGTCTACTCCCCTTAACCATCCAGTCTGTTTGTCTACTCCCTTAACCATCCAGTCTGTTTGTCTACTCCCTTAACCATCCAGTCTGTTTGTCTACTCCCCTTAACCATCCAGTCTGTTTGTCTACTCCCTTAACCATCCAGTCTGTTTGTCTACTCCCCTTAACCATCCAGTCTGTTTGTCTACTCCCCTTAACCATCCAGTCTGTTTGTCTACTCCCCTTAACCATCCAGTCTGTTTGTCTACTCCCTTAACCATCCAGTCTGTTTGTCTACTCCCTTAACCATCCAGTCTGTTTGTCTACTCCCCTTAACCATCCAGTCTGTTTGTCTACTCCCTTAACCATCCAGTCTGTTTGTCTGCTCCCCTTAACCATCCAGTCTGTTTGTCTACTCCCCTTAACCATCCAGTCTGTTTGTCTACTCCCCTTAACCATCCAGTCTGTTTGTCTACTCCCCTTAACCATCCAGTCTGTTTGTCTACTCCCCTTAACCATCCAGTCTGTTTGTCTACTCCCCTTAACCATCCAGTCTGTTTGTCTACTCCCCTTAACCATCCAGTCTGTTTGTCTACTCCCTTAACCATCCAGTCTGTTTGTCTACTCCCTTAACCATCCAGTCTGTTTGTCTACTCCCCTTAACCATCCAGTCTGTTTGTCTACTCCCTTAACCATCCAGTCTGTTTGTCTACTCCCCTTAACCATCCAGTCTGTTTGTCTACTCCCCTTAACCATCCAGTCTGTTTGTCTGCTCCCCTTAACCATCCAGTCTGTTTGTCTACTCCCTTAACCATCCAGTCTGTTTGTCTACTCCCCTTAACCATCCAGTCTGTTTGTCTACTCCCTTAACCATCCAGTCTGTTTGTCTACTCCCCTTAACCATCCAGTCTGTTTGTCTACTCCCTTAACCATCCAGTCTGTTTGTCTACTCCCTTAACCATCCAGTCTGTTTGTCTACTCCCTTAACCATCCAGTCTGTTTGTCTACTCCCCTTAACCATCCAGTCTGTTTGTCTACTCCCCTTAACCATCCAGTCTGTTTGTCTACTCCCCTTAACCATCCAGTCTGTTTGTCTGCTCCCTTAACCATCCAGTCTGTTTGTCTACTCCCCTTAACCATCCAGTCTGTTTGTCTGCTCCCTTAACCATCCAGTCTGTTTGTCTACTCCCCTTAACCATCCAGTCTGTTTGTCTGCTCCCCTTAACCATCCAGTCTGTTTGTCTACTCCCCTTAACCATACAGTCTGTTTGTCTACCTCCCTTAACCATCCAGTCTGTTTGTCTACTCCCTTAACCATCCAGTCTGTTTGTCTACTCCCTTAACCATCCAGTCTGTTTGTCTACTCCCCTTAACCATCCAGTCTGTTTGTCTACTCCCCTTAACCATCCAGTCTGTTTGTCTGCTTCCTATACAAACAGACTGGATCAGTATCCTTGTGTGATCACGCTGCCCATAGCCGATGTGAGTAAGACCTTTTAAACAGCTCAACATTCAAAAGGCCACAGGGCCAGCTGGATAACCAGGACGAGTACTGAGAACATGCGCTGACCAACTGGCAAGTGTCTTCACTGACATTTCCAACCTCTCCCTGTCCCAGTATGTAATACCAACATGTTTCAAACAGACCACCATAATCCCTGTGCCCAAGAACATTAAGGTAACCTGCCTAAATGACTACCGATCCGTAGCACTCACATAGCACTTAGGTCTGTAGCCATGAAGTGCTTTGAAAGGCTGGTCATGGCTCACATCAACACCATCATCCCAGACACCATCATCCCAGACACCATCATCCCAGACACCATCATCCCAGACACCATCATCCCAGACACCATCATCCCAGACACCATCATCCCAGACACCATCATCCCAGACACCATCAACCCAGACACCATCATCCCAGACACCATCAACCCAGACACCATCATCCCAGACACCATCATCCCAGACACCATCATCCCAGACACTGCCCTTTCCCACCTGGACAAGAGGAACACCTATGTGAGAATGCTGTTCATTGACTACAGCTCAGCGTTCAACACCATAGCGCCTCAAAGCTCATCACTACGCTAAGGACCCTGGGACTAAACACCTCCCTTTGCAACTGGATCCTGGACTTCCTGACGGGTCGCCCCAGGTGGTGAGGGTAGGCAACAACACGGCCGCCATGCTGACCATCAAGACGGGGCCCCTCAGGAGTGCTTACTTAGTCTCCCCTGTACTCCCTGTTGACCCACGACTGTGTGACTGCACACGACTCCAACACCATCATTAGGTTTGCTGATGACATGACAGTGGTAGGCCTGATCACCCACGACGATGAGACAGCCTGTAGGGATGAGGTCAGTGACCTGGCAGTGTGGTGCCATGACAACAACTTATCCCTCAACGTCAGCAAGCCAAAAGAGCTGATCGTGGACTACAGGAAACTGAGGGTCGAGCCACGCCCCCGTCCATAATCGACTGGGCTGTAGTGGAGCGGGTCGAAAGTTTCAAGTTCCTCAGTGTCCCACATCACTAAGGAATGAACATGGTCCACACACACCAACACAGTCTTAAAGAATGCACAAAAACACATTATTTCCCATCAGGAGGCTGAAAAGGTTTTTGCATGGGCCCTTAGATCCTCAAAAGTTCTACAGCTGCACCATCGAGAGCATCTTGACTGGCTGCATCACCGCCTGGTAATGGCAACTGCTTGGCATCCGACCGCAGGTCTCTACAGAGGGTGGTGCGGACCGCTCAGTACATCACTGGGGCTCCCTGCAATCCAGGACCTCTGTACCAGGCGGTGTCAGAGGAAGGCCCGGAAAATTGTCAAAGACCCCAACCATCCAAACCATAGACTGTTTACTCTGCTACCGCATGGCAAGCGGTACCGGAGAGAGCCAAGTCTGGGACCAAAAGGCTCCTGAACAAGCTTCTACCCCAGAGCCATAAGACTACTGAACAGTGAATCAAATGAAATAGAGAACAGACAATGATAGATGATATAGAGAACAGACAATACTCTATCCCCCTCTCCTGTTTTCAATACTCCAGCCTCCTCTCCCGCTTTCAATACTCCAGCCCCCTCTCCTGTTTCAATACTCCAGCCCCTCTCCTGTTTCAATACTCCAGCCCCCTCTCCTGTTTCAATACTTCAGCCTCCTCTCCCGCTTTCAATACTCCAGCCCCCTCTCCTGTTTCAATACTCCAGCCCCCTCTCCTGTTTCAATACTCCAGCCCCCTCTCCTGTTTCAATACTCCAGCCCCCTCTCCTGTTTTCAATACTCCAGCCCCCTCTCCTGTTTTCAATACTCCAGCCCCCTCTCCTGTTTCAATACTCCAGCCCCCTCTCCAGTTTTCAATACTCCAGCCCCTCTCCTGTTTTCAATACTCTAGCCCCCTCTCCTGTTTTCAATACTCCAGCCCCCTCTCCTGTTTTCAATACTCCAGCCCCTCTCCTGTTTCAATACTCCAGCCCCCTCTCCTGTTTCCAATACTCCAGCCCCCTCTCCTGTTTCCAATACTCCAGCCCCCTCTCCTGTTTCAATACTCCAGCCCCTCTCCTGTTTTCAATACTCCAGCCTCCTCTCCTGTTTTCAATACTCCAGCCCCCTCTCCTGTTTCAATACTCCAGCCCCTCTCCTGTTTTCAATACTCCAGCCCCCTCTCCTGTTTCCAATACTCCAGCCCCTCTCCTGTTTCCAATACTCCAGCCCCCCTCTCCGTTTTCAATACTCCAGCCCCTCTCCTGTTTCCAATACTCCAGCCCCTCTCCCGTTTTCAATACTCCAGCCCCCTCTCCTGTTTCCAATACTCCAGCCCCCTCTCCTGTTTCCAATACTCCAGCCCCCTCTCCTGTTTCCAATACTCCAGCCCCCTCTCCTGTTTCCAATACTCCAGCCCCCTCTCCTGTTTCCAATACTCCAGCCCCCTCTCCTGTTTCCAATACTCCAGCCCCTCTCCTGTTTCCAATACTCCAGCCCCCTCTCCTGTTTCCAATACTCCAGCCCCTCTCCTGTTTCCAATACTCCAGCCCCCTCTCCTGTTTCCAATACTCCAGCCCCTCTCCTGTTTCCAAACTCCAGCCCCTCTCCTGTTTCCAATATTCCAGCCCCCTCTCCTGTTTCCAATACTCCAGCCCCCTCTCCTGTTTCCAATACTCCAGCCCCTCTCCTGTTTCCAATACTCCAGCCCCCTCTCCTGTTTCCAATACTCCAGCCCCCTCTCCTGTTTCCAATACTCCAGCCCCTCTCCTGTTTCCAATACTCCAGCCCCTCTCCTGTTTCCAATACTCCAGCCCCTCTCCTGTTTCCAATACTCCAGCCCCTCTCCTGTTTCCAATACTCCAGCCCCTCTCCTGTTTCCAATACTCCAGCCCCCTCTCCTGTTTCCAATACTCCAGCCCCCTCTCCCGTTTTCAATACTCCAGCCCCCTCTCCAGTTTCCAATACTCCAGCCCCTCTCCTGTTTCCAATACTCCAGCCCCCTCTCCTGTTTCCAATACTCCAGCCCCTCTCCTGTTTCCAATACTCCAGCCCCTCTCCTGTTTCAATACTCCAGCCCCTCTCCTGTTTCAATACTCCAGCCCCCTCTCCTGTTTCAATACTCCAGCCCCCTCTCCTGTTTCCAATACTCCAGCCCCCTCTCCTGTTTCCAATACTCCAGCCCCTCTCCTGTTTCCAATACTCCAGCCCCCTCTCCTGTTTCCAATACTCCAGCCCCTCTCCCGTTTTCAATACTCCAGCCCCCTCTCCCGTTTCCAATACTCCAGCCCCCTCTCCTGTTTCCAATACTCCAGCCCCTCTCCTGTTTCCAATACTCCAGCCCCCTCTCCTGTTTCCAATACTCCAGCCCCCTCTCCTGTTTCCAATACTCCAGCCCCCTCTCCTGTTTCCAATACTCCAGCCCCCTCTCCTGTTTCCAATACTCCAGCCCCCTCTCCTGTTTCCAATACTCCAGCCCCCTCCCATTCTGAGGATAACGACACTGAGCCTTTTTCAACAAAAACGATAAGAGATTGGAGAACACTTTGAGAGGGATCTTAGACCATTCCTCTGTTCAGAATCATTCCAGATCTTTGCTATACTTCATCTGTTCTTATGGACTGTCCTCTTCAATTCAAAACCACAGGCTTTTCAATGGGAGTTCAAGTCCGGAGACTGAAGTGGCCATTTTGCAAAAATGTTGATTTTTGTAGTCAATTAACCATTTCTTCATAGATTTTGATTAGTGGGAGTTTAGTTGCAATTGCTAGAAGATCCACTTGAGGCCCATGTGTCAGTCTCCTGGCAGAGGCAACCAGGTTTTTGGGCTAAAATGTCCTGCTACTGGGTAAACTTCATGATGCCGTTGATCTTAAACAAGGTAGCCTAGTGGTTAGAGTGTTGGACTAGTAACCGGAAAGTTGCAAGTTCAAACCCCCGAGCTGACAAGGTACAAATCTGTCATTCTGCTCCTGAACAGGCAGTTAACCCACTGTTCCTAGACCAGTTAACCCACTGTTCCTAGACCAGTTAACCCACTGTTCCTAGGCCAGTTAACCCACTGTTCCTAGGCCAGTTAACCCACTGTTCCTAGGCCAGTTAACCCACTGTTCCTAGACCAGTTAACCCACTGTTCCTAGACCAGTTAACCCACTGTTCCTAGACCAGTTAACCCACTGTTCCTAGACCAGTTAACCCACTGTTCCTAGACCAGTTAACCCACTGTTCCTAGACCAGTTAACCCACTGTTCCTAGACCAGTTAACCCACTGTTCCTAGACCAGTTAACCCACTGTTCCTAGACCAGTTAACCCACTGTTCCTAGACCAGTTAACCCACTGTTCCTAGACCAGTTAACCCACTGTTCCTAGGCTGTCATTGAAAATAAGAACTTGTTCTTAACTGACTTGCCTGGTTAAATAAAGGTTAAATAAAGGTAAAATAAAATAAAGAGCTCTATTTCCATTGGCACTTTGGGATACCTGGTTAGGGTCAGATGGCATGAAAATAAAGCTCTTTGCCCCCCTCCCTCCCTCCCATATAGAAGAAAGAGATAGAGGTGTTGCGGGGGTACCTGTCTCTTCACCAGGCAGGGGACAACCTCACCTTGAAGTGGACCCCTAACCAGCTCATCAACGGCACCCTGGGGGACTGTGACCTGGACAAGAGGTAGGTACAGGGACATAGACGTGACGTGGACCCCTAACCAGCTCATCAACGGCACCCTGGGGGACTGTGACCTGGACAAGAGGTAGGTACAGGGACATAGACGTGAAGTGGACCCCTAACCAGCTCATCAACGGCACCCTGGGGGACTGTGACCTGGACAAGAGGTAGGTACAGGGACATAGACGTGACGTGGACCCCTAACCAGCTCATCAACGGCACCCTGGGGGACTGTGACCTGGACAAGAGGTAGGTACAGGGACATAGACGTGACGTGGACCCCTAACCAGCTCATCAACGGCACCCTGGGGGACTGTGACCTGGACAAGAGGTAGGTACAGGGACATAGACGTGACGTGGACCCCTAACCAGCTCATCAACGGCACCCTGGGGGACTGTGACCTGGACAAGAGGTAGGTACAGGGACATAGACGTGACGTGGACCCCTAACCAGCTCATCAACGGCACCCTGGGGGACTGTGACCTGGACAAGAGGTAGTTACAGGGACATAGACGTGACGGAGGTAGAAACGTATGGCGATGGACACACCGTCCTATTTCACCTTTCCCCGGGTCAGAGGCTCAAGGCAACCTGACAAAAGAGTTACCACACAGTTGGAGCCCTGTATGCTGATTGGCTAACAGCCATGGTATATTAGACCGTATACCATGGGATATAGAGGAATGTGATGAGGAATAGAACACAGGGTGCTTTAATGCCAAGCAGAAGTATTGATCATGGAAATGGAGAGATAATGAGAGAGATAATGAGAGAGATAATGAGAGAGATAATGCATGAAATACGACATGATAACTATACATCTAATAACATGGATATATATAGAGGAATATAAACTGGGTGGTTGGAGCCCTGTATGCTGATTGGCTAACAGCCATGGTATATTAGACCGTATACCATGGGATATAGAGGAATGTGATGAGGAATAGAACAAAGAACTGTATAAATGTTAACAAACACGCACACTACCGTTCAACAGTTTTGGTGGTCACTTAGAAATGTCCTTGTTTTTGAAGGAAAAGCAAATTTGTTTGTCCGTTAAATAACGGACAAACAAATAACATCAAATTGATAATAACATCAAATTGATCAGAAATACAGTGTAGACATTGTTGATGTTGTAAATGTCTATTGTAGCTGGAAAAGGCAGATTTTTTAAATGGAATATCTACATAGGTGTACAGAGGTCCATTATCAGCAACCAGCTAGAAGTTCTTAGCCAATCAGAGAGTGCATGATCAGCTCATGTTCAGAGTGTGGGGGCGAGAGGGCACCAGCAGATTGGCTGATCAAGATCGATATCCCCTCAGTTGAGGAGAGCTAGACAAAGTGGCACCAGCTGGACATGAACAAATGTTCACACAAACAAGTACAAATGTGAATAAATGTCTATATACTAACCCTGGGGGACTGTGACCCAGTCCCAAATCGCACTCTATTCCCTATGTAGTGCACTACTTTTGACCAGAGCCCTCCAAAAGTAGTGCACTATAAAGGGTACCCAGGGTACCATTTGGAACACAACCATATTTATATGCTTGCTGTTTATACATCATTGTGTTTAACCTGTCACCCCCTCAACCCCCTAATCTCCCCCAACACACCCTGGATGAAGATCTAACCCATGTCCAAATGTATTGGTTAATTAGTTGGCCTTTTCATAAAATGGCACAATAATTTTATTTAATTCTCTCTCCCTCTCTCTCTGTCTGTGTGTCTCTCCCTCTCTCTCTGTCTGTGTGTCTCTCCCTCTCTGTCTGTCTGTCTGTCTGTCTGTGTCTCTCTCTCTCTCTGTCTGTCTGTCTGTCTGTCTGTCTGTCTGTCTGTCTGTCTGTCTGTCTGTCTGTGTCTCTCTGTCTGTCTGTGTCTCTCTCTGTCTGTCTGTGTCTCTCTCTGTCTGTCTGTCTGTGTCTCTCTCTGTCTGTCTGTGTCTCTCTCTCTGTCTCTCTCAGTATCTATTGGGACTATGCGTTGACCGTGCCTTTACGACAGGTCGTGTGCATTCACTGTCACCAGCGACGTGAGTCTATACACACCCACACACACACACCTAACAGACTATTACAGTCAACCTCATTATTTCCCATCAACCCCAGATAGAGAATATGCTGCTATTTGACCAGGCCCCATAGAGAATAGGCTGCTATTTGACAAGGGCCCATAGGGCTTGGTATGCAGTCATGGGAGGCTGTGCGCTTTATGACCGTGTCCCATTAAGCTATCGATCAGTGGTTTTGATTAACTATTAATTTCTTGTTTGTGGGTATTAAGTCAAGGAGGGTTTAACAGGTTTGGTTGAAGAGCAGCAGGGCAGAAGGGCGGAGGACAGAAGGACGGAGGACAGAAGGGCAAAGGGCGGGAGGGCAGAACGGCGGGAGGGCAGAAGGGGAGGAGGGCAGACGGGCAGGAGGGCGGAGGGCAGGAGGACAGAAGGGAGGAGGGCAGGAGGACAGAAGGGAGGAGGGCAGGAGGACAGAAGGGCGGAGGACAGAAGGGCAAAGGGCGGGAGGGCAGAACGGCGGGAGGGCAGAAGGGGAGGAGGGCAGACGGGCGGGAGGGCAGGAGGACAGAAGGGCGGAGGGCAGGAGGACAGAAGGGAGGAGGGCAGGAGGACAGAAGGGAGGAGGGCAGGAGGACAGAAGGGAGGAGGGCAGGAGGACAGAAGGGAGGAGGACAGAAGGGCGGAGGGCGGGAGGGCAGACGGGGGAGGGCAGAAGGGGAGGAGGGCGGGAGGGCAGACGGGCGGAGGGCAGGAGGACAGAAGGGCGGAGGGCAGGAGGACAGAAGGGCGGAGGCAGGAGGACAGGGCAGGAGGCAGAAGGGGAGGAGGACAGCGGAGGGCAGGAGGAGGGCGGGTGGGGCAGACGGGCGGAGGGGGGAGGAGGCAGAAGGGCGGAGGGCAGGAGGACAGAAGGGCGGAGGGCAGGAGGACAGAAGGGCGGAGGCAGGAGGACAGAAGGGCGGGAGGGCAGACGGGCAGAAGGGCAGACGGGCGGGAGGGCAGGAGGACAGAAGGGCGGAGGACAGAAGGGCAGAGGGCAGGAAGACAGAAGGGCGGAGGGCAGGAGGACAGAAGGGCGGGAGGGCAGACGGGCAGAAGGGCAGACGGGCGAGAGGGCAGGAGGACAGAAGGGCGGAGGGCAGGAGGACAGAAGGGCGGAGGGCAGGAGGAAAGAAGGGCGGGAGGGCAGACGGGCAGACGGGCGGGAGGGCAGGAGGACAGAAGGGCGGAGGACAGAAGGGCGGAGGGTAGGAAGACAGAAGGGCGGAGGACAGAAGGGCGGAGGACAGAAGGGCGGGAGGGCAGACGGGCGGAGGGCAGAAGGGCGGAGGGCAGGAGGACAGAAGGGCGGGAGGGCAGACGGGCAGAAGGGCGGAGGGCAGAACGGCAGAGGGCAGAAGGATGGAGGATATAGCTGCTCAAGTTTCCTCATTTATCTTAGTGACTCCCTTTATACTGCTCCTCTCAAATTATTTTTCTCTATTCACACCCTTTCTTTTCATATCTACCTCCCCCCAGCGGACTGTGGTGGGACTTTGGTTCTGGTTAGTCAGGACGGTATCCAGCACCCCCCACTCCACTTCCCCCCCGGCGGCCACCTCCTGGCCTTCCTGTCCTGCCTGGAGACGGGCCTGCTGCCCCGCGGTCAGCTGGAGCCACCACTCTGGAGCCAGAGAGGCAAGGTAAGACCTGGTCTCAGAACAGATCTAATACTACAGAGAGGCAAGGTAAGACCTGGTCTCAGAACAGATCTAATACTATAGAGGTGATTGCTATTAAAAACTGGCCTCAGACAGATATAGTACAATACTATATAAAGAGAGACGTCAGTTAAGTAGTAAGTGTGTGTTTCTAAGACCTGACTCCAGAACAGATTTAACACCACTCTGGTCACAGAAAGGTAAAGGGACGACTTTTGTTTATTTTTTTATTTCTCCTTTATTTAACCAGGTAGGCCAGTTGAGAACAAGTTCTCATGTACAACTGCGACCTGGCCAAGATAAAGTAATAATATGGGGATGAGGTAGTTGGGTGTGCTATTTACAGCTGCTCTGACAGCTGATGCTTAAAGTTAGAGAGGGAGATATAAGACTCCAGCTTCAGTGATTTTTTGCAATTCGTTCCAGTCATTGACTAGAAGGAAAGACAAGAAGGAAAGACTATAAGGAAAGACTAGAAGGAAAGTTGCTGCAGGGGTGCAGAGATGTTGGCCGGGTAGGTAGGCGTAGCCAGGTGGAAGGCTTGGCCAGGCTTATTGAAATGATAGATTATCGTAGATTTATCAGTGGTGACCATGTTTCCTAGCCTTACCTAGACAGTGTTTCCTATCCCTCAGTGCAGTGGGCAGCTGGGAGGAGGTGCTCTTATTCCCAAATAATTTGAGACACTAAAGTCCATGGAGAATAAGTGCTACAGGAAGCAAATTTCTGTTTGAAAAAGCTAGCCTTAGCTTTCCTAAGTGACTGAGTATATTGGTTCCTGACTTCCCTGAAAAGTTGCATATCACTGGGGCTATTCGATGCCACAGGATGTTTTTGTGTGGAGTCAAGTCTGGGGTGAACCAAGGGCTATATCTGTTCTTAGTTCTACATTTTTTGGTAGGGGTATGCTTATTTAAGATGGAGAGGAAAGCACTTTTGAAGAGCAACCAGGCATCCTCTACTGACAGGATGAGGTCAATATCCTTCCAGGATACCCGGGCCCGATCGATTAGAAAGGCCTGCTCGCTGAAGTGTTTTAGGGAGCATTGGTCGTTTGACCGCGGACCCAGTACGCACGCAGGCAATGAGGCAGTGATCGCTGAGATCCTGGTTGAAGACAGCAGAGGTGTATTTAGAGGGCAGGTTGGTCAGGATGATATCTATGAGTCTGCCCATGGTTACGGATTTAGGGTTGTACCTGGTAGGTTCCTTGATGATTTGTGTGAGATTGAGGGCATCTAGCTTAGATTGTAGGATGGCTGGGGTGTTAAGAATGTCCCAGTTTAGCTCGCCTAACAGCACGAGCTCTGAAGATAGATGGGGGGAAATCAGTTCACATATGGTGTCCAGGGCACAGCTGGGGGCAGAAGGTGGTCTATAACAAGCGGCAACAGAGAGAGACTTGTTTCTGGAAAGGTGGATTTTTTAAAGTAGAAGCTCGAATTGTTTGGGCACAGACCTGGATAGTAAGACAGCCTACACCTACGACTATAATAATTATAATATATATAATTTTATAATTATAATATATATAATATAATATAGCTATAATATACATAATATAATAATATAGTATAATATATATTTATAATAATTATAATATAATATATATAATATAATAATGATAATATAATAATATAATATATATAATATAATATAGCTATAATATACATAATATAATAATTATAATATAATATAGTAGTTAGAATATAATATTTATAATAATTATAATATAATATATACATATAATAATTATAATATAATATAGTAGTTAGAATATAATAATTATAATATAATAAATATAATATAATAATGATAATATAATATATATAATAAATATAATATAATAATTATAATATAATAATTATAATATAATAAATATAATATAATAATAATATAATATAATAAATATAATATAATAATGATAATATAATAAATATAATATAATAATATATAATATAATAAATATAATATAATAATGATAATATAATAAATATAATATAATAAATATAATATAATAATTATAATATATATAATATAATATAATAATTATAATATAATACACTGCTCAAAAAAATAAAGGGAACACTAAAATAACACATCCTAGATCTGAATGAATGAAATATTCTTATTAAATACTTTTTTCTTTACATAGTTGAATGTGCTGACAACAAAATCACACAAAAATTATCAATGGAAATCAAATGTATCAACCCATGGAGGTCTGGATCTGGAGTCACACTCAACATTAAAGTGGAAAACCACACTACAGGCTGATCCAACTTTGATGTAATGTCCTTATTAAAACATGTCAAAATGAGGCTCAGTAGTGTGTGTGGCCTCCACGTGCCTGTATGACCTCCCTACAACGCCTGGGCATGCTCCTGATGAGGTGGCGGATGGTCTCCTGAGGGATCTCCTCCCAGACCTGGACTAAAGCATCCACCAACTCCTGGACAGTCTGTGGATGGAGCGAGACATGACGTCCCAGATGTGCTCAATTGGATTCAGGACTGGGGAACGGGCGGGCCAGTCCATAGCATCAATGCCTTCCTCTTGCAGGAACTGCTGACACACTCCTGCCACATGAGGTCTAGCATTGTCTTGCATTAGGAGGAACCCAGGGCCAACCGCACCAGCATATGGTCTCACAAGGGGTCTGAGGATCTAGTCTCGGTACCTAATGGCAGTCAGGCTACCTCTGGCGAGCACATGGAGGGCTGTGCGGCCCCCCAAAGAAATGCCACCCTACACCATGACTGACCCACCGCCAAACTGGTCATGCTGGAGGATGTTGCAGGCAGCAGAACGTTCTCCACGGCGTCTCCAGACTCTGTCACGTCTGTCACATGTGCTCAGTGTGAACCTGCTTTCATCTGTGAAGAGCACAGCGCGCCAGTGGCGAATTTGCCAATCTTGGTGTTCTCTGGCAAATGCCAAATGTCCTGCACGGTGTTGGGCTGTAAGCTCAACCCCTACCTGTGGACGTCGGGCCCTCATACCACCCTCATGGAGTCTGTTTCTGACCATTTGAGCAGACACATGCACATTTGTGGCCTGCTGGAGGTCATTTTGCAGGGCTCTGGCAGTGCTCCTCCTGCTCCTCGCACAAAGGCGGAGGTAGCGGTCCTGCTGCTGGGTTGTTGCCCTCCTACGACCTCCTCCACATTTCCTGATGTACTGGCCTGTCTCCTGGTAGCGCCTCCATGCTTTGGACACTACGCTGACAGACACAGCAAACCTTCTTGCCACAGCTCGCATTGATATACCATCCTGGATGAGCTGCACTACCTGAGCCACTTGTGTCGGTTGTAGACTCCGTCTCATGCTACCACTAGAGTGAAAGCACCGCCAGCATTCAAAAGTGACCAAAACATCAGCCAGGAAGCATAGGAACTGAGAAGTGGTCTGTGGTTACCACCTACAGAACCACTCCTTTATTGGGGGTGTCTTGCTAATTGCCTATAATTTCCACCTGTTGTCTATTCCATTTGCACAACAGCATGTGACATTTATTGTCAATCAGTGTTGCTTCCTAAGTGGACAGTTTGATTTCACAGAAGTGTGATTGACTTGGAGTTACATTGTGTTTAAGTGTATATATAATATAATATAATAATTATAATATATATAATATATATATATAATATAATAATTATAATATATATATATAATATAATAATTATAATATATATATATATATATATAATATAATAATTATAACATATATATAATATAATAATTATAATATATATATAATAATTGTAATATATATATAATATAATAATTATAATATATATATAATATAATAATTATAATATAATATATATAATATAATAATTATAATATATATATAATATAATAATTATAATATATACATAATATAATAATTATAATATATATAATATGTGCCATTTCGCAGATACTTTTGTGGAAAGCGACTTACAGCCATGCAGCATATGTTTTACGTACAGGTGGTCCTGGGAATCGAACCCACTACCCCGGCATTACAAGCACCATGCTCTACCAACTGAGTCACACAGCAAAACCATAAATACAGTGATCTAGTATACATAAACTATAAATCGTTGCCGACTCCTGCAACAGTGTATAATGTGTATGTGTGTGTGTGTGTGTGTGTGTGTGTGTGTGTATGTATATTCTAGGGTAAGGGGTTTCCTAAGGTAAGGAAGAGGACCAGCACAGTCAGGCTGGTAGATCAGGAGGGAGAGGAGCAGACAGCAGCTGACTATGTGTATGTATCGTATCCTGGACACCACCACGACTCCAGTGAGTTACCCCCTCCTTCCAATACACACACACACACACACACACACACACACACAGACACAGCCACACACACACAGACAGCACACATACACACACACACACTCACACAGACACTCACACACACACACACACACACACACACACACACACACACACACACACACACACACACACACACACCACACACACACACACACACACACACACACACACACACACACACCCTCCACACACACACACACACACAGAGACACACAGACACACACACACAAACACACACACACACACACTGTAGAGGCTGTAAGCTGTAGAGACTGTAAGCTGTAGAGACTGTAAACTATAGAGACAGCTGTAGAGACTGTAAACTGTAGAGACTGTAGAGACTGTAAGCTGTAGAGACTGTAAGCTGTAGAGACTGTAAGCTATAGAGACTGTAAGCTATATAGACTGTACGCTGTAGAGACTGTAGAGACTGTAAGCTGTAGACACTGTAAGCTGTAGAGACTGTAAGCTATAGAGACTGTAAGCTGTAGAGACTGTAAGCTGTAGAGACTGTAAGCAGTGACCATAAACTACCACCACACCACCAGGCCTGTAGATGGTGCTGTGTTATATGTTTAATCAAATCAAATCAAATCAAATGTATTTATATAGCCCTTCGTACATCAGCTGATATCTCAAAGTGCTGTACAGAAACCCAGCCTAAAACCCCAAACAGCAAACAATGCAGGTGTAAAAGCACTGTGGCTAGGAAAAACTCCCTAGAAAGGCCAAAACCTAGGAAGAAACCTAGAGAGGAACCGGGCTATGTGGGGTGGCCAGTCCTCTTCTGGCTGTGCCGGGTAGAGATTATAACAGAACATGACCAAGATGTTCAAATGTTCATAAATGACCAGCATGGTCGAATAATAATAAGGCAGAACAGTTGAAACTGGAGCAGCAGCACAGTCAGGTGGACTGGGGACAGCAAGGAGCCATCATGTCAGGTAGTCCTGGGGCACGGTCCTAGGGCTCAGGTCCTCCGAGAGAGAGAAAGAAAGAGAGAATTAGAGAGAGCATATGTGGGGTGGCCAGTCCTCTTCTGGCTGTGCCGGGTGGAGATTATAACAGAACGTGGCCAAGATGTTCAAATGTTCATAAATGACCAGCATGGTTGAAGGCAGAACAGTTGAAACTGGAGCAGCAGCATGGCCAGGTGGACTGGGGACAGCAAGGAGTCATCATGTCAGGTAGTCCTGGGACATGGTCCTAGGGCCCAGGCCAGTTGAAACTGGAGCAGCAGCATGGGCAGGTGGACTGGGGACAGCAAGGAGTCATCATGTCAGATAGTCCTGGGGCATGGTCCTAGGGCTCAGGTCCTCCGAGAGAGAGAAAGAAAGAGAGAAGGAGAGAATTAGAGAACGCACACTTAGATTCACACAGGACACCGAATAGGACAGGAGAAGTACTCCAGATATAACAAACTGACCCTAGCCCCCCGACACATAAACTACTGCAGCATAAATACTGGAGGCTGAGACAGGAGGGGTCAGGAGACACTGTGGCCCCATCCGAGGACACCCCCGGACAGGGCCAAACAGGAAGGATATAACCCCACCCATTTTGCCAAAGCACAGCCCCCACACCACTAGAGGGATATCTTCAACCACCAACTTAACTGTGTGATCTGTGTGTATTATTACCTGGTTATATAGCAGTGACCATAAACTACCACCACACCACCCGGCCTATAGATGGCGCTGTGTTATATGTTTAACTGTGTTCTGTGTGTATTATTACCTGGTATATAGCAGTGACTATAAACTACCACCACACCACGGGCAGCCGTGCTCCCTCGCTGGATGATGATGAAGAGGAAGAGGACAGACTCCAGGCTATGATCTCAATGATCTGTTGGCGGAACCTCACAGATCCTAATGTCATGAAAGGTTTTTATCTATCACCTGACCCCCAACCCCTTACAAACTTCACTACCCACAATTCACTTCCTGGTCCATCCCTCCCCATCTTACTCTCCCATCTAAACCTCTGTGTGTCTTTTTGTCCCTGTGGCCTTATCCAACAGTGCAGAGTAGGTCAGGGAGTGTATGGTTGGCTGCTTGGGAGAGTTAGAGAGGAGAGAGAGGATGGCTGCTAGTGATCTATGCTCTCTTCAATACAAAATGACAAAACTAGAGACTGAGAGGGGGAGAAGAGACAAAGAGAGGGAGAGAGGATGGCTGTTGAGTCCATCCCTCCCCATCTTCTTCAAAACAAAATGACAAAACTAGGACTGAGAGTAGGGGGGGATGGTTGGCTGCTTGGGAGAAAGAGAGGGAGAGAGGATGGCTGTTGAGTATACGCTCTCTCTTCAATACAAAATGACAAAACTAGAGACCGAGAGGGGGGAGAAGGAGAGGAAAAGAGGGAGAGAGGATGGCTGTTGAGTATACGCTCTCTCTTCAATACAAAATGACAAAACTAGAGACCGAGAGGGGGGGGGGGGGAGAGGAAAAGAGAGGGAGAGAGGATGGCTGTTGAGTATACGCTCTCTCTTTAATACAAAATGACAACACTACAGACCGAGAGGGGGGGAGAGGGAGAGAGGATGGCTGTTGAGTATACGCTCTCTCTTCAATACAAAATGACAAAACTAGAGACCGAGAGGGGGGAGAGAGGAGAGGAAAAGAGAGGGAGAGAGGATGGCTGTTGAGTATACGCTCTCTCTTCAATACAAAATTACAAAACTAGAGACCGAGAGGGGGGAGTGAGAGAAGGAGAGGAAAAGAGAGGGAGAGAGAGGATGGCTGTTGAGTATACGCTCTCTCTTTAATACAAAATGACATAACTAGAGACCGAGAGGGGGGGGGAGGAAAAGAGAGGGAGAGAGGGCGAGACAAACATGAAGCCAATCCGATGTAAGTGATTCATACCGTAGCCTAGTTACCTGAAGCCCCTTTATTCAGCATTGGCGTCAACATTCCCCTGTAGGAACCTTGAATCAACGGACTGCTTGTTCTTCTGTAGATCATAGAGACAGAACCATCCATTCAAATGCCAGGGTAAAAGGCTCTACGCATCGATGTACTACTGTACAGTGCATTCGGAAAGTATTCAGACTTTTTGCACATATTGTTAAGTTACAGTCTTAATGTAAAATGGATGTCGGCAGTCTCCACACAATACCCCCAAAAATGACAAAGCAAAAACTTTATTTTTTTAAAACATTTTTTGCAAATGTATTAAACTTTTTCAACAGAAAGGTATTCTGACCCTTTTCTATGAGACTCATAATTGATCTCAGCTGCTTCCTGTTTCCATTGATCATCCTTGAGATGTTTCTACAACTTGATTGGAGTCCACCTGTGGTAAATTCTATTGATTTGGACATGATTTGGAAAGGCACACACCTGTCTATATAAGATCCCACGGTTGCCAGTGGATGTCAGAGCAAAAACCAAGCGATGAGGTTGAAGGAATTGTCTGTAGAGCTCTGAGACAGAATTGTGTCGAGGTACAGATCTGGGGAAGGGTAGCAAAACATTTCTGCAGCATTGAAGGTCCCCAAGAACACAGTGGCCTCCATCATTCTTAAATGGAAGAAGTTTGGAACCACCAAGACTCTTCCTAGAGCTGGCCGCCAGGCCAAACTGAGCAATCAATTCCCCCTGGGAAACTGTGGGAGAAGGGCCTTGATCACTGAGGTGACCAAGACTCCGATGGTCACTCTGACAGAGTTCTAGAGTTCCTCTGTGGAGATGGGGAGAACCTTCCAGAAGGACAACCATATCTGCAGCACTCCAAAAATCACGCCATTATGGTAGAGTGGTCAGATGGAAGCCACTCCTCAGTAAAAGGCACATGGCAGCCCACCTGGAGTTTGCCATAAGACACCTAATGGACTCTCAGACCATGAGAAACAAGATTCTCTGGTCTGATGAAACCAAGATTGAACTCATTGGCCTGAATGCCAAGCGTCACATCTGGAGGAAACCTGGCACCATCCCTACGGTGAAGCATGGTGGTGGCAGCATCATGCTGTGGGGATGTTTTACAGCAGCAGGGACTGGGAGACTAGTCAGGGTTGAGGGAAAGATGAACGGAGCAAAATACAGAGAGATCCTTGATGAAAACCTGCTCCAGAGCACACAGGACCTGACTGGGGCGAAGGTTCACCTTCCAACAGGGCAACCAACCCGAAGCACACAGCCAAGACAATGCAGGAGTGGCTTCGGGACAAGTCTCTGAATGTCCTTGAGTGGCATGGCCAGACCCCCGGACTTTAACCCGATCGAACATCTCTGGAGAGACCTGAAAATATCTGTGCAGCGACGCTCCCCATCCAACCTGACAGAGCTTGAGAGGATCTGCAGAGAAGAATGGGAGAAACTCCCCAAATACAGGCGCGCCAAGCTTGTAGCGTCATACCCAAGAAGACTCAAGGCTGTAATCACTGCCAAAAGGTGCTTCAACAAAGTACTGAGTAAAGGGTTTGAATACTTCTGTAAAAGTCATATTTCAGTTTTTTATTTGTAGTAAATTAGCAACATTTTCTAAAAAAACAGTTTTTGTTTTGTCAATATAGGGTTCTGTGTGACGATTGTTTTTTTCCCCCTTCATCAATTTAATACATTTTAGAATAAGGCTGATATGTGGCTAAATGTGGAAAAAGTCGAAGGATCTGAAAACTTTCCGAATATAAACCCTAGATTGCTGAATGCGGTGTATTGGCCATTGAGAGGTTTTGAAGCCACCGTTCGGCCATTTTGGTACTCCCCAGTAGGAAACAGTCCTCCATAGTAATGAATGGAATTCTACACCATTTCAATGTAAAGTTTCAAGGACAGAATTATGCCTTTAAGTATTTTGTTGTTGTTTTTGGGACAGTAATCCCATAAAAAAATTGTACTCTAGTCCCAGTTCTGATGGTCCTCTCCTCTCCTCTCCTCTCCTCTCAGTGGGGCAGTACCATGTTAGTCCCAGTTCTGATGGTCCTCTCCTCTCCTGTCAGTGGGGCAGTACCATGTTAGTCCCAGTTCTGATGGTCCTCTCCTCTCCTCCTCAGTGGGGCAGTACCATGTTGGTCCCAGTTCTGATGGTCCTCTCCTCTCAGTGGGGCAGTACCATGTTAGTACCAGTATGATGGTCCTCTCCTCTCAGTGGGGCAGTACCATGTTGGTCCCAGTTCTGATGGTCCTCTCCTCTCAGTGGGGCAGTACCATGTTAGTACCAGTATGATGGTCCTCTCCTCTCAGTGGGGCAGTACCATGTTAGTCCCAGTATGATGGTCCTCTCCTCTCAGTGGGGCAGTACCATGTTAGTCCCAGTTCTGATGGTCCTCTCCTCTCCTGTCAGTGGGGCAGTACAATGTTAGTACCAGTTATGATGGTCCTCTCCTCTCAGTGGGGCAGTACCATGTTAGTCCCAGTTCTGATGGTCCCTCTCCTCTCAGTGGGGCAGTACCATGTTAGTCCCAGTTCTGATGGTCCTCTCCTCTCAGTGGGGCAGTACCATGTTGGTCCCAGTGTGATGGTCCTCTCGTCTCAGTGGGGCAGTACCATGTCGGTCCCAGTTCTGATGGTCCCAGTTCTGATGGTCCTCTCCTCTCAGTGGGGCAGTACCATGTCGGTCCCAGTTCTGATGGTCCTCTCCTCTCAGTGGGGCAGTACCATGTCGGTCCCAGTATGATGGTCCTCTCCTCTCAGTGGGGCAGTACCATGTTAGTCCCAGTTCTGATGGTCCTCTCCTCTCAGTGGGGCAGTACCATGTCGGTCCCAGTTCTGATGGTCCTCTCCTCTCAGTGGGGCAGTACCATGTTAGTCCCAGTTCTGATGGTCCTCTCCTCTCAGTGGGGCAGTACCATGTTAGTCCCAGTTCTGATGGTCCTCTCCTCTCAGTGGGGCAGTACCATGTCGGTCCCAGTATGATGGTCCTCTCCTCTCAGTGGGGCAGTACCATGTCGGTCCCAGTATGATGGTCCTCTCCTCTCAGTGGGGCAGTACCATGTTAGTCCCAGTTCTGATGGTCCTCTCCTCTCAGTGGGGCAGTACCATGTTAGTCCCAGTTCTGATGGTCCTCTCCTCTCAGTGGGGCAGTACCATGTTGGTCCCAGTTCTGATGGTCCTCTCCTCTCAGTGGGGCAGTACCATGTTAGTACCAGTATGATGGTCCTCTCCTCTCAGTGGGGCAGTACCATGTCGGTCCCAGTATGATGGTCCTCTCCTCTCAGCACTGTTGGGTCTGGGTTCTGGGACACAAATAAATGCTTTGATAATTGACTCTGTTTTTCCTTTTTGCACTTTTGGTTTGGTTCACTATACCCTTCTCTTTGCTGTCTCGTTTTTGTCCTGGCTCTGTTGTCTTCATTTATGTTCACTGCAGCATGCCTGACCAATTTGCATGTGAGATATGCAGCAACCAGTTTCATTTTGTTTTAATAGAATGTGTTAATGTGTATATATATATATATATATCCTTTCTTTCTTTCTTTCTTTCTTTCTTTTCTTTTCTTTTCTTTCTTTCTTTCTTTCTTTGCTCTGATTTAGTTTTGTCCTCTTCCTCTGTTAGTGCAGTCATTTTTTTCTGCGATGCTGTTCACTGTAATTCTTCACTACCCCAGGTCGTGCCCTCGTCCCTTCCATTGTGGGGCAGGTTCCCATAGTAGAGACATCGACCTTTGGTTCCTCCCTGTCACACTTTGGTTCCTACCCTGTCACACTTTGGTTCCTACCCTGTCACACTTTGGTTCCTACCCTGTCACACTTTGGTTCCTACCCTGTCACACTTTGGTTCCTACCCTGTCACACTTTGGTTCCTACCCTGTTACACTTTGGTTCCTACCCTGTCACAGTTTGGTTCCTACCCTGTCACACTTTGGTTCCTACCCTGTTATACGTTGATTCCTACCCTGTTCACATTGGTTCCTACCCTGTCACACTTTGGTTCCTACCCTGTCACACTTTGGTTCCTACCCTGTCACACTTTGGTTCCTACCCTGTCACACTTTGGTTCCTACCCTGTCACACTTTGGTTCCTACCCTGTCACACTTTGGTTCCTACCTGTCACACTTTGGTTCCTACCCTGTTACACTTTGGTTCCTACCCTGTCACACTTTGGTTCCTACCCTGTCACACTTTGTTCCTACCCTGTCACACTTTGGTTCCTACCCTGTTATACGTTGATTCCTACCCTGTTCACATTGGTTTCTATCCTGTTACACTTTGTTTCCTACCCTGTCACACTTTGGTTCCTACCCTGTCACACTTTGGTTCCTACCCTGTCACACTTTGGTTCCTACCCTGTCACACTTTGGTTCCTACCCTGTCACACTTTGGTTCCTCACACTTTGGTTCCTCCTGTCACACTTTGGTTCCTACCCTGTCACACTTTGGTTCCTACCCTGTTACACTTTGGTTCCTACCCTGTTACACTTTGGTTCCTACTCCTGTCACAGTTTGGTTCCTACCCTGTCACACTTTGGTTCCTACCCTGTTATACGTTGATTCCTACCCTGTTCCCATTGGTTTCTATCCTGTTACACTTTGGTTCCTACCCTGTCACACTTTGTCTCCTACCCTGTTACACTTTGTCTCCTACCCTGTTACACGTTGGTTCCTACCCTGTTACCCTGCTACACTTTGGTTCCTACCCTGTCACAGTAGCGTTATGTCAAGGGGGTGCATTACCAAAAACCCTAAAGTCACTTCCTGTTGAACTTTGAATTCAATTTGGCCCCCAAAAAAAATACCTTTCTAGGGAGTGTGGGGTCTCCTGTCCAGGCAGCATGTTATGTTTTATCATTTAATTTCATGGTTTTTCTGATGCAGTAAAAGAGCAGCTACTCATATTTATAACAGATCATCAGCTCCATCCTGATTAAGGTGAAGAGCATTTCTTTAATGTTTACATTTTTCTGATTCTTTCTACTTTTGGTTTTACCCTTATTGTCATCCTTTTAGTTTTAGTGGGGCTTTTCTGTTGTTATGTTCCTTTATGCTTCCTGCATGGCCTGAGAACCCCGCTGCCCTGTCTCTCTCCTCCTGGTCCTTCTC
>NC_068421.1:8107549-8140049 GCF_023373465.1 Oncorhynchus keta
CCGTTACTCACACAGAGTCCGTTACACACACAGGGTCCGTTACTCACACAGGGTCCGTTACTCACACAGAGTCCGTTACACACACAGGGTCCGTTACTCACACAGAGTCCGTTACTCACACAGGGTCCGTTACTCACACAGAGTCCGTTACTCACACAGGGTCCGTTACTCACACAGGGTCCGTTACTCACACAGGGTCCGTTACTCACACAGGGTCCGTTACTCACACAGGGTCCGTTACTCACACAGGGTCCGTTACTCACACAGGGTCCGTTACTCACACAGAGTCCGTTACTCACACAGAGTCCGTTACTCACACAGGGTCCGTTACTCACACAGAGTCCGTTACTCACACAGAGTCCGTTACTCACACAGGGTCCGTTACTCACACAGAGTCCTGATTCATCACAGAGTCCGTTACTCACACAGGGTCCGTTACTCACACAGAGTCCGTTACTCACACAGGGTCCGTTACTCACACAGGGTCCGTTACTCACACAGGGTCCGTTACTCACACAGGGTCCGTTACTCACACAGAGTCCGTTACTCACACAGGGTCCGTTACTCACACAGGGTCCGTTACTCACACAGAGTCCGTTACTCACACAGAGTCCGTTACTCACACAGGGTCCGTTACTCACACAGGGTCCGTTACTCACACAGAGTCCGTTACTCACACAGGGTCCGTTACTCACACAGGGTCCGTTACTCACACAGAGTCCGTTACTCACACAGAGTCCGTTACTCACACAGGGTCCGTTACTCACACAGGGTCCGTTACTCACACAGGGTCCGTTACTCACACAGGGTCCGTTACTCACACATGGTCCGTTACTCACACAGGGTCCGTTACTCACACAGGGTCCGTTACTCACACAGAGTCCGTTACTCACACAGGGTCCGTTACTCACACAGGGTCCGTTACTCACACAGAGTCCGTTACACACACAGGGTCCGTTACTCACACAGAGTCCGTTATTCATCACAGAGTCCGTTACTCACACAGGGTCCGTTACTCACACAGGGTCCGTTACTCACACAGGGTCCGTTACTCACACAGAGTCCGTTACTCACACAGGGTCCGTTACTCACACAGGGTCCGTTACTCACACAGGGTCCGTTACTCACACAGAGTCAGTTACTCACACAGGGTCCGTTACTCACACAGGGTCCGTTACTCACACAGGGTCCGTTACTCACACAGGGTCCGTTACTCACACAGGGTCCGTTACTCACACAGAGTCCGTTACACACACAGGGTCCGTTACTCACACAGAGTCCTGATTCATCACAGAGTCCGTTACTCACACAGGGTCCGTTACTCACACAGGGTCCGTTACTCACACAGGGTCCGTTACTCACACAGGGTCCGTTACTCACACAGGGTCCGTTACTCACACAGGGTCCGTTACTCACACAGGGTCCGTTACTCACACAGGGTCCGTTACTCACACAGGGTCCGTTACTCACACAGAGTCCGTTACTCACACAGGGTCCGTTACTCACACAGGGTCCGTTACTCACACAGGGTCCGTTACTCACACAGAGTCCGTTACTCACACAGGGTCCGTTACTCACACAGGGTCCGTTACTCACACAGGGTCCGTTACTCACACAGAGTCCTGATTCATCACATCATTATTTGATAACCTGAAATCATCATCTCCCCGTTGTGCCTGTGTTTCCTGTTTCCAGTATCCCTCTGAAGATGCTGTGCCAGAATATGAAAAGGCAGATTGTGTCCAGGTCCTTCTACGGATGTAAGTCTGTCTGTGTTCTCACTCTCTCAGTGGTTCTTAGTTCCCTGTTCAGTCATAAAGGGAGAGATCTCCTGTCTTCTTTTGTCTGTCTTTCTCTCCACTCCTTCCTTCCTGTCTCACGCCCTCTGTCCTATCTCTTTGTCTCCCTCCCTCCCTCTCCCTCCCTCTCCCTCCCTCCCTCCCCGCTCCCTCCCTTCCTACCCCGCTCCCTTCCTACCCCCTCCCTCCCTCCCTCCCTCGCTCCCTCGCTCCCTCGCTCCCTCCCCCTCCCTCCCTCCCTACCCCGCTCCCTCCCTCCCTACCCCACTCCCTCCCTCCCTACCCCACTCCCTCCCTCCCTCCCTACCCCGCTCCCTCCCCCCTCCCTCCCCCGCTCCCTCCCTCCCTACCCCACTCCCTCCCCGCTCCCTCCCTACCCCACTCCCTCTCTCCCTCCCCCGCTCCCTCCCCCTCCCTCCCCCGCACCCTCCCTCCCTACCCACCCGCTCCCGCCCTCCCTCTCTCCCTCCCCCGCTCCCTCCCTACCCACCCACTCCCCGCCCTCTCTCCCTCCCTCTCTCCCTCCCCCGCTCCCCCTCCCTACCCACCCGCTCCCTCCCTCCCTCCCCCGCTCCCCCTCCCTCCCTCCCTCCCTCCCTCCTTCCCTCCCTCCCCCAGGGCTGGCCTACTGTCGACATCTGTCCACGGTCCGTACCCACCTGTCAGCACTGGTCAGCCACAACATTGTCCTTCCTGACAAACCTTGCGAGGCATCGGGGGGACTGAGCAGAGACGTGTGGAAAAAGTACCAGAAAGACTGCAAGGTGGGTTAGTGGCTGGCTGGGTGGGTGGCTAGATGGACGGGTGGGTGGCTGGCTGGGTGGGCGGGTGGCTCAATGGACGGCTGGGTGGCTAGCAATGTGGATGGCTGTGTAGCTGGCTGACTATGTGGATGGCTGGGTGGGTGGCTGGGTGGGTGGCTTGGTGGCTGGCTGACTGGCTGGCTGACTGGGTGGATGGCTGCGTGGGTGGTTGGGTGGGTGGCTTGGTGGCTGGCTGACTGACTGGCTGGCTGACTGGCTGGGTGGATGGCTGGCTGACTGGCTGGGTGGATGGCTGTGTAGCTGGCTGACTGGCTGGGTGGGTGGCTGGCTGACTGGCTGGGTGGGTTGCTGGCTGACTGGCTGGGTGGATGGCTGTGTAGCTGGCTGACTGGCTGGGTGGATGGCTGTGTAGCTGGCTATGTGGATGACTGGGTGGGTGGCTTGTGTAGCTGGCTGACTGGCTGGGTGGGTTGCTGGCTGACTGGCTGGGTGGATGGCTGTGTAGCTGGCTGACTGGCTGGGTGGATGGCTGTGTAGCTGGCTATGCGGATGACTGGGTGGATGGCTGGGTGGGTGGATGGCTGGCTATGTGGATGGCTGGCTGGGTGGATGGTTGGGTGGGTGGATGGATGCGTGGGTGGATAGCTGCGTGGATGGCTGGGTGGGTGGATGGCTATGTGGATGGCTGTGTAGCTGGCTGGCTGGCTATGTGGATGGCTGGGTGGGTGGATGGCTGGCTGGGTGGCTGGCTGGGTGGCTGGCTGACTGACTGACTGGCTGGCTGACTGACTGCCTATGTGGATGGCTGTGTAGCTGGCTGGCCAGTTGGATAGCTGGATGGCTGGATGGCTTGGTGGCTGATTGGCTGGCTGGCTGGCTGGGTGTGTGGATGGCTATGTGGATGGCTGGCTGGGTGGATGGTTGGGTGGGTGGCTGTGTGGATGGCTGCGTGGGTGGATAGCTGCGTGGATGGCTGGGTGGGTGGATGGCTGGGTGGGTGGATGGCTGGGTGGGTGGGTGGATGGCTGTGTAGCTGGATGGCTATGTGGATGGATGGCTGGGTGGGTGGATGGCTATGTGGATGGCTGTGTAGCTGGCTGGCTATGTGGGTGGGTGGATGGCTGCCTGGGTGGCTGGCTGGGTGGCTGACTGACTGGCTATGTGGATGGCTGTGTAGCTGGCTGGCTATGTGGATGGCTGGGTGGGTGGATGGCTGCATGGCTTGCTGGCTATGTGGATGGCTGGGTGGGTGGATGGCTGTGTGGCTGGCTGGCTATGTGGATGGCTGGGTGGGTGGATGGCTGTGTGGATGGCTGGGTGGGTGGATGGCTGCGTGGCTGGCTGGCTGGGTGGCTGGCTGGCTGACTGGCTATGTGGATGGCTGGGTGGGTGGATGGCTGTGTAGCTGGCTGGCTATGTGGATGGCTGGGTGGGTGGATGGCTGCGTGGCTGGCTGGCTGGGTGGCTGGCTGGCTGGCTGGCTGGCTATGTGGATGGCTGGGTGGGTGGATGGCTGCATGGCTGGGTGGGTGGATGGCTGCGTGGCTGGTGGGTGGGTGGATGGCTGGGTGGATGGCTGGCTGGGTGGCTGGGTGGGTGGATGGCTGGGTGGCTTGGTGGGTGGATGGCTGGGTGGCTGGCTGGGTGGGTGGATGGCTGGGTGGATGGCTGGGTGGATGGGTGGCTGGTGGCTGGCTGGGTGGGTGGATGGCTGGCTGGCTGGCTGGCTGGCTGGCTGGGTGGCTGGCTGGCTGGCTGGGTGGGTGGGTGGCTGGCTGGCTGGCTGGGTGGATGGCTGGGTGGGTGGGTGGCTGGGTGGGTGGATGGCTGGGTGGCTGGCTGGCTGGCTGGGTGGCTGGCTGGCTGGCTGGCTGGCTGGGTGGATGGCTGGGTGGATGGATGGCTGGGTGGGTGGATGGCTGGGTGGGTGGATGGCTGGGTGGGGGTGGATGGCTGGGTGGCTGGCTGGCTGGGTGGGTGGCTGAGGTGAGGGTTGGGGGTGGGTGGAGACACGTGGGTGGGGGGTGAGGACTGGCTGGGGGGTGGATGGACACTGAGGGTTGGGGGTACTGGATGGCTGGGTGTAATGTTGCAGCTTGTCCTCTAAAAGGGGTCAACATAAACATATATATGCTCAGTAATCACATTCAATTCAAGAAGAAATTCATGTCCACATGGTGTTGTTGGTTAGAGAAGTAAACCAACTTCAAATAAGTATGTTTTGGGGGTAGCTATGAGAGACACGTGAGGGTTGGGGGTAGCTATGAGAGACACGTGAGGGTTGGGGGTAGCTATGAGAGACACGTGAGGGCTGGGGGTAGCTATGAGAGACACGTGAGGGTTGGGGGTAGCTATGAGAGACACGTGAGGGTTGGGGGTAGCTATGAGAGACACGTGAGGGTTGGGGGGTTGAGAGACACGTGAGGGTTGGGGGTAGCTATGAGAGACACGTGAGGGTTGGGGGTAGCTATGAGAGACACGAGAGGGTTGGGGGTAGCTATGAGAGACACGTGAGGGTTGGGGGTAGCTATGAGAGACACGTGAGGGTTGGGGGTAGCTATGAGAGACACGTGAGGGTTGGGGGTAGCTATGAGAGACACGTGAGGGTTGGGGGTAGCTATGAGAGACACGTGAGGGTTGGGGGTAGCTATGAGAGACACGTGAGGGTTGGGGGTAGCTATGAGAGACACGTGAGGGTTGGGGGTAGCTATGAGAGACACGTGAGGGTTGGGGGTAGCTATGAGAGACACGTGAGGGTTGGGGGTAGCTATGAGAGACACGTGAGGGTTGGGGGTAGCTATGAGAGACACGTGAGGGTTGGGGGTAGCTATGAGAGACACGAGAGGGTTGGGGGTAGCTATGAGAGACACGTGAGGGTTGGGGGTAGCTATGAGAGACACGTGAGGGTTGGGGGTAGCTATGAGAGACACGTGAGGGTTGGGGGTAGCTATGAGAGACACGTGAGGGTTGGGGGTAGCTATGAGAGACACGTGAGGGTTGGGGGAGCTATGAGAGACACGTGAGGGTTGGGGGTAGCTATGAGAGACACGTGAGGGTTGGGGGTAGCTATGAGAGACACGTGAGGGTTGGGGGTAGCTATGAGAGACACGTGAGGGTTGGGGGTAGCTATGAGAGACACGAGAGGGTTGGGGGTAGCTGTGAGAGACACGAGAGGGTTGGGATTAGCTATGAGAGACACGAGAGGGTTGGGATTAGCTATGAGAGACACGAGAGGGTTGGGATTAGCTATGAGAGACACGAGAGGGTTGGGATTAGCTATGAGAGACATGAGAGGGTTGGGGGTAGCTGTGAGAGATAGGAGAGGGTTGGGGATAGCTGTGAGAGATAGGAGAGGGTTGGGGGTAGCTGTGAGAGATAGGAGAGGGTTGGGGGTAGCTGTGAGAGATAGGAGAGGGTTGGGGGAAGCTGTGAGAGATAGGAGAGGGTTGGGGGAAGCTGTGAGAGATAGGAGAGGGTTGGGGGTAGCTGTGAGAGATAGAGAGTGTTGGGGGTAGCTATGAGAGACACTATGAGAGACAGAGGGTTGGGGGTAGCTATGAGAGACACGTGAGGGTTGGGGGGTTGAGGGTTGGGGGTAGCTATGGAGACACGTGAGGGTTGGGGGTAGCTATGAGAGACACGTGAGGGTTGGGGGTAGCTATGAGAGACACGTGAGGGTTAGGGAGGTAGGGCTATGAGAGACACGTGAGGGTTGGGGGTAGCTATGAGAGACACGTGAGGGTTGGGGGTAGCTATGAGAGACACGTGAGGGTTGGGGGTAGCTATGAGAGATACGTGAGGGTTGGGGGTAGTAGCTATGAGAGATACGAGGGGGTTGGGGATAGCTATGAGAGATACGAGGGGGTTGGGGATAGCTATGAGAGATAGGAGAGGGTTGGGGGTAGCTGTGAGAGACACGAGAGGGTTGGGAGTAGCTATGAGAGACACGAGAGGGTTGGGATTAGCTATGAGAGACACGAGAGGGTTGGGATTAGCTATGAGAGACACGAGAGGGTTGGGGGTAGCTATGAGAGATAGGAGAGGGTTGGGGATAGCTGTGAGAGATAGGAGAATGTAAATGGGGGTAGCTGTGAGAGATAGGAGAGGGTTGGGGGTAGCTGTGAGAGATAGGAGAATGTAAATGGGGTAGCTGTGAGAGATAGGAGAGGGTTGGGGGTAGCTGTGAGAGATAGGAGAGGGTTGGGGGAAGCTGTGAGAGATAGGAGAGGGTTGGGGGTAGCTGTGAGAGATATGAGAGTGTTGGGGGTAGCTATGAGAGACACGAGAGGGTTGGGGGTAGCTATGAGAGACAGGAGATGTTTGGGGGTAGCTGTGAGAGATATCCAGGATCCAGTTGCAGAGGGAGGTGTTTAGTCCCAGAGTCCTTAGCTTAGTGATGAGCTTTGTGGGCATTATGGTGTTTAACTCTGAGCTGTAGTCAAGGAACCACATTCTCACATAGGTGTTCCTTTTGTCCAGGTGAGAAAGGGCAGTGTGAAGTGCGATTGAGATTACGTCATCTGTGGATCTGTTGGGGCGGTATGCGAATTGGAGTGGGTCTAGGCTGTCAGGTAGGGTGGAGGTGATATGGCCCTTGACTAGTCTCTCAAAGCACTTCATGATGACGGAAGTGAGTGCTACGGGGCGGTAGTCGTTTAGCTCAGTTACCTTAGCTTTCTATGGGCACAGAAACAATGTTGGCCCTCTTGAAGCATGTGGGAAGAGCAGACTGGGTTAAGGATTGATTGAATATGTCCGTAAACACACCAGCCAGCTGGTCTGTGCATGCTCTGAGGACGCGGCTGGGGATGCCGTCTGGGCCTGCAGCCTTGCGAGGGTTAACACGTTTAAATGTTTTACTCACGTTGGCTACAGTGAAGGAGAGCCCGCAGGTTTTGGTAGCGGGCCGTGTCAGTGGCACTGTATTGTCCTCAAAGCGAGCAAAGAAGTTTAATTTGTCTGGGAGCAAGACATCGTGGCCCTTGACGGGGCTGGTTTTTGTTTTGTAGTCCGTGATTGACTGTAGACCCTGCCAATATACCTCTCGTGTCTGAGCCGTTGAATTGCACCTTTACTTTGTCCCTATACTGACGCTTAGCTTGTTTGATTGCCTTGCAGAGGGAATAGCTGCACTGTTTTGTATTTGGTCATGTCACCTTGCCCTGATTTAAAAGCAGTGGTTCGCACTTTCAGTTTTGCGCGAATGCTGCCATCAATCCACGGTTTCTGGTTGGGGATTGTTTTAATAGACGCTGTGGGTACAACATCACCGATGCACTTGCTAATAAACTCGCTCACCGAATCAGCGTATTCATCAATGTTGTTGTTCGACGCTATGCGGAACATATCTCAGTCCACGTGATCGAAGCAGTCTTGAAGTGTGGAATTCTATTGCTCGGACCAGCGTTGAACAGACCTGAGCACGGGTGCTTCCTGTTTTAGTTTCTGTCTATAGACTGGGAGCAACAAAATCGTCGTGGTCAGCTTTTCCGCGTCACGGAAGTTAGAATAACAATGATCCAGGGTTTTGCCAACCCGGGTTGCGCAATCGATATGCTGGTAGAATTTAGGGAGCCTTGTTTTTAGATTAGCCTTGTTATTGTCCTGTTGAAAAACAAATGATAGTCCCACTAAGCGTAAATCAGATGGGATGGCGTATCGCTGCAGAATGCTGTGGTAGCCATGCTGGTTAAGTGTGCCTTGAATTCTAAATAAATCACTGACAGTGTCACCAGCAAAGCACCCCCACACATCACTCCTCCTCCATGCTTCACGGTGGAAACCACACATTCTGAGTTCATCTGCATCTACTCTGCATCTCACAAAGACACGGCGGTTGGAATCAAAAATCTAAATTTGGACTCAGACTAAAAGACAGATTCCCACCAGTCTAATGTCCATTGCTCGTGTTTCTTGGCCCAAGCTATTCTCTACTTCTTATTGGTGTCCTTTAGTAGTGATTTCTTTGCTGCAATTCGACCATGAAGGCCTGATTCACTCAGTCTCCTCTGAACAGTTGATGTTGAGATGTGTCTGTTATTTAATCTCTGTGAAGCATTTATTTGGGCTGCAATCTGAGGTGCAGTTAACTCTAATGAACTTGAGAGCCAGTTTCACCATAGCGCTTGATGGTGTTTGCAACTGCACTTGAGGAAACTTTAAAAGTTCTTGAAATTTTCCGGATTGACGGACCTCGTCTTAAATTAATGATGGACTGTCGTTTCTCTTTGCTTATTTGAGCTGTTCATGCCAGCTTTACTGATCTGAATCATTGTCTTGGTCTCTCTCTCTCTACTGTTCTGTCTCAGCAGTTTCTGTACAGCACTTTGAGATATCAGCTGATGTACGAAGGGCTATATAAATACATTTGATTTGACTTTGATTTGATTCATAGCTTTTAGCCATACACTTATCCTACTCGTCCTCTGTTCCTCTGGTGATGTAGAGGTGAATCCAGGCCCTGCAGTGCCTAGCTCCACTCCTATTCCCCAGGCACTCTCTTTTGATGACTTCTGTAACCGTAATAGCCTTGGTTTCATGCATGTTAACATTAGAAGCCTCCTCCCTAAGTTTGTTTTATTCACTGCTTTAGCACACTCTGCCAACCTGAATGTTCTAGCCGAGTCTGAATCCTGGCTTAGGAAGACCACCAAAAACTCTGAAATCTCCATCCCTAACTATAACATTTTCAGACAAGATAGAACGGCCAAAGGGGGCGGTGTTGCAATCTACTGCAGAGATAGCCTGCAGAGTTCTGTCCTACCCAAACAATTTTAACTTCTACTTTTAAAAATCCACCTCTCTAAAAACAAGTCTCTCACCATTGCCACCTGCTATAGACTACCCTCTGCCCCCAGCTGTGCTCTGGACACCATATGTGAACTGATTGCCCCCCATCTATCTTCAGAGCTCGTGCTGCTAGGCGACCTAAACTGGAACATGCTTAACACCCCAGCCATCCTACAATCTGAACTTGATGCCCTCAATCTCACACAAATTATCAATGAACCTACCAGGTACCCCCCAAAGCCTTAAACACGGGCACCCTCATAGATATCATCCTAACCAACTTCCCCTCTAAATACACCTCTGCTGTCTTCAACCAAGATCTCAGCGATCACTGCCTCATTGCCTGCATCCGTAATGGGTCAGCGGTTAAACGACCTCCACTCATCACTGTGAAATGCTCCCTGAAACACTTCACCGAGCAGGCCTTTCTAATCGACCTGGCCGGGGTATCCTGGAAGGATATTGACCTCATCCCGTCAGTCGAGGATGCCTGGGTATTTTTTTTAAATACCTTCCTCACCATCTAAAATAAGCATGCCTCATTCAAGAAATGTTGAACCAGGAACAAATATAGCTCTTGATTCTCTCCAGACCTGACTGCCCTTAACCAACACAAAAACATCCTATGGTGTTCTGCATTAGCATTGAACAGCCCCCGTGATATGCAACTTTTCAGGGAAGCTAGAAACCAATATAATATAATAATATAATAATAATAATATACACAGGCAGTTAGAAAAGCCAAGGCTAGCTTTTTCAAGCAGAAATTTGCTTCCTGCAACACAAACTCAAAAAAGTTCTGGGACACTGTAAAGTCCATGAAGAATAAGAACACCTCCTCCCAGCTGCCCACTGCACTGAGGATAGGAAACTCTGTCACCACCGATTAATCCACTAGAATTGAAAATGTCAATAAGCATTTTTCTACAGCTGGCCATGCTCTCCATCTGGCTACCCCGGTCAACAGCACTGCACCCCCCACAGCAACTTGCCCAAGCCTTCCCCATTTCTTCTTCTCCCAAATCCAGTCAGCTGATGTTCTGAAAGAGCTGCAAAATCTGGACCCCTACAAATCAGCCGGGCTAGACAATCTGGACCCTTTCTTTCTAAAATTATCTGCCAAAATTGTTGCCACCCCTATTACTAGCCTGTTCAACCTCCCTTTCCCTCCCTTTTATTTATTTTGCTCCCCATTATTTTTATTTCTACTTTGCACATTCTTCCATTGCAAATCTACCATTCTAGTTTTTTACTTGCTATATTGTATTTACTTCGCCACCATGGCCTTTTTGCCTTTACCTCCCTTATCTCACCTCACTTGCTCACATCGTATATAGACTTATTGTTCTACTGTATTATTGACTGTATGTTTGTTTTACTCCATGTGTAACTCTGGGTTGTTGTTTACTCCATGTGTAACTCTGTGTTGTTGTTTACTCCATGTGTAACTCTGTGTTGTTGTTTTACTCCATGTGTAACTCTGTGTTGTTGTTTACTCCATGTGTAACTCTGGGTTGTTGTTTACTCCATGTGTAACTCTGGGTTGTTGTTTACTCCATGTGTAACTCTGTGTTGTTGTTTACTCCATGTGTAACTCTGTGTTGTTGTTTTACTCCATGTGTAACTCTGTGTTGTTGTTTACTCCATGTGTAACTCTGTGTTGTTGTTTACTCCATGTGTAACTCTGTGTTGTTGTTTACTCCATGTGTAACTCTGTGTTGTTGTTTACTCCATGTGTAACTCTGTGTTGTTGTTTACTCCATGTGTAACTCTGTGTTGTTGTGTTGAACTGCTTTGCTTTATCTTGGCCAGGTTGTAATTGTAAATGAGAACTTGTTCAACCTGGTTAAATAAAGGTAGAATAAAATAAAATAAATTGTCTCTCTCTTTCTCTAGAACTATAAGGAGTTGGAGTTGTTGTGGCTGGTGTATTACGGAGGTGTACAGCATGACATCAGGAAGGAAGTCTGGCCCTTCCTGCTGGGTCATTACAAGTTTGGCATGGGCCAGAAGGACATGAACCAGGTAGCTAACAATACGTATGTCTCTCTGTCTCTGTGTTTTAAGATCTGGCCCCACCAGAGACGGGGTTCAATAGTTGTTTCCACTTCTTCCTTCCTGTCTTCCCACTTCGCTGTAACCCCCTCTCAGTTTCCAAATGTCATAAATATATTTATAATAAACATCTTGTCATACCGTGTTGGTCTGTAGATCGATGAGAAGAACGGTGCACGGTACCAGCAGGTGATGAAGGAGTGGAAGGACTGCGAGGTGATCGTCAAGCAGAGAGAGAAAGAGATGCAGTCGGCCATCTTTGCTAATCTGTCTTCAGGAAGCAGCATAGAGAGCCACGTCCTCAGACACAGAGACTCCACTCTCTGCAATGAGGTGGGTTGGTTGGTTGATTAATTGGTTGGTTGATTGATTGGTTGATTAATTGGTTGGTTGATTGAATAAAGTTTATTTTTTTAATCATTATAAAAACACGTGCAAACATTACATATAACTAGAAAGGGTAGTTTTCCTGTTTGTTCTAGCTGTTTATTAAAAAAAAAACATCTCTACCCCTCCTCCCTCCTTCTCCGTCCTCCCCAATCCTCCTTTTCCTCCCTCCTCCTCCCCCCTTCATCCTCCTGCCCTCTCCCCCCTTATCCTCCCTCCTCCCCCTTTCTCCGTCCTCCTCAAGCCTTCTGCATTCCCTCCCCTTCCTCCCTCCTCCTCTGCCCTTCTCCGTCCTCCTCAAACCTCCTGCCGCCTCCTCCCTTTTCCTCCCTCCTCCTCCCCCCTTCTCCGTCCTCCTCAAGCCTTCTGCCTTCTCCCTCCTTTTCCTCCCTCCTCCCCCTTCCTCCCTCGTCCTCCGCCCTTCTCCGTCCTCCCCAACCCTCCTGCTTTCTCCTCCCTCCCTCCTGCCAGGTGTTCATGTCAGTGGATGAGCCCGACGCAGGGGCGGGGGGGCAGGAAACCCCAGGAGGGGGAAGGAGAGACACCCCCGGCCACTCTACAGTGTTTCTCCCCGCAGCCAGTGAGGCACTAGCTCCTGATGAGCGCCCCCTAGTGGAGTTTGACTCCGGGCACTCTCAGATTCTCTCCTCTATCGACGATGGACAGAGCACGGAGGAGAAGGGGGGAGCCGGGCAGGAGGGAGGAGCCGGGCAGGAGAGGGGAGCAGGGGAGGAGACTCGGCCACACTCGTACAGTGTGACGGAGGAGAAGGGGCGACAGGATTGGTTGAGTGAGGATATGCTGTGCAGTCAGCTGGATAAGTTGATGACCAATGAGAATGGAGGAGCAGAGGGGATGCCTTCACTCTCCTCCTATACGGTAAGTACTGGACACACACATACACACACACACACACACACACACACACACACACACACACACACACACACACACACACACACACACACACACACACACACACACACACACACACACACACACACACACACATACACACACACACAGCGACAGATACTCAATAAAGACTCCCTGCACTCACAGGGAGCATCATTGAATTGCATATCGAAACACATAGATCAGTACTGTTCTGGGTACTGTTCGGAGTACTGTTCTGAATACTGTTCTGGGTACTGTTCTGAGTACTGTTCCGAGTACTGTTCTGAGTACTGTTCTGGGTACTGTTCTGAGTACTGTTCGGAGTACTGTTCTGAATACTGTTCTGGGTACTGTTCTGAGTACTGTTCGGAGTACTGTTCTGAGTACTGTTCTGGATACTGTTCTGAGTACTGTTCTGGATACTGTTCTGGATACTGTTCTGAGTACTGTTCTGAGTACTGTTCCGGATACTGTTCCGGATACTGTTCTGAGTGCTGTTCTGAGTACTGTTCTGAGTACTGTTCCGAGTACTGTTCTGAGTACTGTTCCGAGTACTGTTCTGGATACTGTTCTGGATACTGTTCTGAGTGCTGTTCTGAGTACTGTTCTGAGTACTGTTCTGAGTGCTGTTCTGAGTGCTGTTCTGAGTGCTGTTCCGAGTACTGTTCCGAGTACTGTTCCGAGTACTGTTCCGAGTACTGTTCCGAGTACTGTTCCGAGTACTGTTCTGAGTACTGTTCTGAGTGCTGTTCTGAGTGCTGTTCTGAGTGCTGTTCTGAGTACTGTTCTGAGTACCGTTCTGGGTACTGTTCTGGGTACTGTTCGGAGTACTGTTCTGAGTACTGTTCTGGGTAGTGTTCTGGATACTGTTCTGAGTACTGTTCTGAGTACTGTTCTGGGTACTGTTCTGAGTACTGTTCTGAGTACTGTTCTGAGTACTGTTCTGGATGCTGTTCTGAGTACCGTTCTGGGTACTGTTCTGGGTACTGTTCGGAGTACTGTTCGGAGTACTGTTCTGGGTAGTGTTCTGGATACTGTTCTGAGTACTGTTCTGGATACTGTTCTGGATACTGTTCTGAGTACTGTTCTGAGTACTGTTCTGGATACTGTTCTGGATACTGTTCTGGATACTGTTCTGAGTACTGTTCTGGATACTGTTCTGGGTACTGTTCTGGGTACTGTTCTGGGTACTGTTCTGGGTACTGTTCTGGGTACTGTTCTGGGTACTGTTCTGAGTACTGTTCTGAGTACTGTTCTGGATGCTGTTCTGGGTACTGTTCTGGGTACTGTTCTGGGTACTGTTCTGAGTACTGTTCTGAGTACTGTTCTGGATACTGTTCTGGATACTGTTCTGGGTACTGTTCTGGGTACTGTTCTGGGTACTGTTCTGGATACTGTTCTGGATACTGTTCTGGGTACTGTTCTGGGTGCTGTTCTGGGTACTGTTCTGGGTGCTGTTCTGGGTACTGTTCTGGGTGCTGTTCTGGGTACTGTTCTGGGTGCTGTTCTGGGTACTGTTCTGTTCTGGATGCTGTTCTGGATACTGTTCTGGATGCTGTTCTGAAGGCAATTTTACTGCATTGATATTTACTCTTTATGTGAACTGAAACGGATCAAAATTGAAGTGTGTGTGTGTCTGTGTGTGTGTGTGTGTCTGTGTGTGTGTGTGTGTCTGTGTGTCTGTGTGTGTGTGTGTGTGTGTGTGTGTGTGTGTGTGTGTGTGTGTGTGTGTGTGTGTGTGTGTGTATGTGTGTCTGTGTGTCTGTGTGTCTGTATGTGTGTCTGTGTGTCTGTGTGTCTGTGTGTGTGTGTGTGTGTGTGTGTCTGTGTGTGTTCTGTGTGTGTGTCTGTGTGTGTATGCAGATTGAGCTGTTGGACACAGTGGCTCTGAACCTCCACAGGATAGATAAAGATGTTCAACGCTGTGACCGTAACTACGGCTACTTTACGACCGCTAACCTGGAGAAACTACGCAACATCATGTGCAGGTAAACACACACATGCACGCACACACACTTTTTTTCTCACTCGATCGCTCATTATTTCACTCTTCTTTCCCCTCTTACCCCTTTTTCCTCCACCTCTTCTTTCCCCCTCTTCCTCCCCCTCTATTCTACAATCTTCCTCCCCCTTTTACGCCTCTTCTTTCCCCCCTCTTCCTCCCCCCTTTTCCCCAATCTTCCTCCACCCTCTTCTTTCCCCCCTCTTACCCCTCTTCCTTCCCCCCTCTTACCCCTCTTCTTTACCCCCTCTTACCCCTCTTCTTTCCCCCTCTTCTTTCCCCTCTTACCCCTCTTCTTTACCCCCTCTTACCCCTCTTCTTTCCCCTCTTACCCCTCTTCTTTACCCCCTCTTACCCCTCTTCTTTCCCCCCTCTTACCCCTCTTCTTTACCCCCTCTTACCCCTCTTCTTTCCCCCCTCTTACCCCTCTTCTTTACCCCCTCTTACCCCTCTTCTTTACCCCCTCTTACCCCTCTTCTTTCCCCCCTCTTGCCCCTCTTCTTTCCCCCCTCTTCCTCCCTTTTGTTTCCCCCCTCTTACCCCTCTTCTTTACCCCTCTTCTTTCCCCCCTCTTACCCCTCTTCTTTACCCCTCTTCTTTCCCCCCTCTTACCCCTCTTCTTTACCCCCTCTTCTTTCTCCCCTCTTACCCCCTCTTACCCCTCTTCTTTCCCCCCTCTTACCCCTCTTCTTTACCCCATCTTACCCCTGTTCTTTACCCCTCTTACCCCTCTTCTTTCCCCCCTCTTACCCCTCTTCTTTCCCCCCTCTTACCCCTCTTCTTTACCCCTCTTACCCCTCTTCTTTCCCCCCTCTTGCCCCTCTTCTTTCCCCCCTCTTCCTCCCTTTTGTTTCCCCATGCTGTCCCAGCTATGTGTGGGAGAATCTGGAGATGGGTTATGTCCAGGGGATGTGTGACCTGCTGGCTCCTCTCATGGTCATCCTGGACGATGGTAGGAACTTCAGTCAACATGGCTGCCTCCCAAATGGGACCCTATTCCCTGTACTCTGCACTTCTTTTGACCAGGGCCCTATGAAGCCTGTTAGCCATTTGCCGTTAGCTGTAGGTTAGCAATTAGTAATGATACATTAGCAATTATAGCCATTTGCAATTAGCTTTTACCCATTAGCCGTTGCATTACACAGTGATCAGTGAGTGAAGGGGAATGTATGTGTCTAGGCCTTGGTCACAATATACAGAAAACAGTACAGCCTCTCCCAGAGTATGTGTTGCCCCTCGCCCCCCTTCCTCCTCCTCCCTCTCCCAGAGTATGTGTTGACCCTCGCCCCCCTTCCTCCTCCTCCCTCTCCCAGAGTATGTGTTGCCCCTCGCCTCGCCCCCCTCCTCCTCCCTCTATCAGAGTATGTGTTGCCCCTCGCCCCCCTTCCTCCTCCCTCTTCCAGAGTATGTGTTGCCCCTCGCCCCCCTTCCTCCTCCCTCTCCCAGAGTATGTGTTGACCCTGGCCCCCTTCCTCCTCCCTCTCCCAGAGTATGTGTTGACCCTCGCCCCCTTCCTCCTCCCTCTCCCAGAGTATGTGTTGACCCTCGCCCCCCTTCCTCCTCCCTCTCCCAGAGTATGTGTTGACCCTCGCCCCCCTTCCTCCTCCTCTTCCAGAGTATGTTCTGACCTCGCCCCCTTCCTCCTCCCTCTCCCAGAGTATGTGTTGCCCCTCGCCTCGCCCCCTCCTCCTCCTCTAGAGTATGTGTTGCCCTCGCCCCTTCCTCCTCCTCCCTCTGCCAGAGTATGTGTCGCCCTCACCCCTTCCTCCTCCCTCTCCCAGAGTATGTTTGCCCCCTCGCCCCTTCCTCCTCCCTCTCCCAGAGTATGTGTTGACCCCCCTTCCTCCTCCCTCTCCCAGAGTATGTTCTGACCCCGCCCCTTCCTCCTCCCTCTCCCAGAGTATGTGTTGCCCCTCGCCCCACTTCCCCCTCCCTCTTCCAGAGTATGTGTTGACCCTCGCCCCCCTTCCTCCTCCCTCTCCCAGAGTATGTGTTGCCCCTCGCCCCCCTTCCTCCTCCCTCTCCCAGAGTATGTGTTGACCCTCGCCCCCCTTCCTCCTCCCTCTCCCAGAGTATGTGTTGACCCTCGCCCCCCTTCCTCCTCCCTCTCCCAGAGTATGTGTTGACCCTCGCCCCCCTTCCTCCTCCCTCTCCCAGAGTATGTGTTGACCCTCGCCCCCCTTCCTCCTCCCTCTCCCAGAGTATGTGTTGCCCCTCGCCCCCCTTCCTCCTCCCTCTCCCAGAGTATGTGTCGCCCCTCGCCTCACCCCCCCTCCTCCTCCCTTTCCCAGAGTATGTGTCGCCCCCTCGCCTCGCCCCTCCTCCTCCCTCTCCCAGAGTATGTGTTGCCCCTTTGCCTCGCCCCCCTCCTCCTCCCTCTCCCAGAGTATGTGTCGCCCCTCGCCTCGCCCCCTCCTCCTCCCTCTCCCAGAGTTATGTGTGCTGCCCTCGCCTCGCCCCCTCCTCCTCCTCCCTCTCCCAGAGTATGTTCTGCCCCTGTTGTCGCCCCCTGAAGGCCTCCTCCCTCTCCCAGAGTATGTGTCGCCCTCGCCTCGCCCCTCCTCCCCTCTCCCAGAGTATGTGTTGCCCCTTTGCCTCGCCCCTCCCTCCTCCCCTCTCCCAGAGTATGTGTTCCCTCACCTCGCCCCCCTCCTCCTCCCTCTCCCAGAGTATGTGTTGCCCCTTTGCCTCGTCCTCCTCCTCCCTCTCCCAGAGTATGTGTTGCCCTTTGCCTCGCCCCCCCTCCTCCTCCCTCTCCCAGAGTATGTGTTGCCCCTTTGCCTCGCCCCCCCCCTCCTCCTCCCTCTCCCAGAGTATGTGTTGACCCTCGCCCCCCTTCCTCCTCCCTCTCCCAGAGTATGTGTGCCGAGCCCCGCCTCACCCCCTCCTCCTCCCTTTCCCAGGTATGTGTCGCCCCGCCCCGCCTCGCCCCCCCCCTCCCCTCTCCCAGAGTATGTGTTGCCCCTTGCCTCGCCCAGGTAAACCTCCTCCTCCTCTCCCAGAGTATGTGTCGCCCTCGCTTCGCCCCCCTCCTCCTCCCTCTCCCAGAGTATGTGTTGCCCCTTTGCCTCGCCCCTCCCCCTCCTCCTCTCCCAGAGTACGTGTTGCCCTTTTTTCCCCCCTCCTCCTCCTCTCCCAGAGTATGTGTTGCCCCTTTGCCTCGCCCCCCTCCTCCCTCCCCTCTCCCAGAGTATGTGTTGCCCCTTTGCCCGCCCCCCTCCTCCTCCCTCTCCCAGAGTATGTGTTGCCCCTTTGCCTCGCCCCCCCCTCCTCCTCCCTCTCCCAGAGTATGTGTTGCCCCTTTGCCTCTTCTTTACCCCCTCCTCCTCCCTCTCCCAGAGTACGTGTTGCCCCTTTGCCTCGCCCCCCTCCTCCTCCCCTCTCCCAGAGTACGTGTTGCCCCTTTGCCTCGCCTCCTCCTCCTCCCTCTCCCAGAGTACGTGTTGCCCCCTTGCCTCGCCCCCTCCTCCTCCCCTCTCCCAGAGTACGTGTTGCCCTCTTCTTTGCCTCGCCCCCCCTCCTCCTCCCTCTCCCAGAGTACGTCCTGCCCCTCGCCCCTCGCCCCCCTCCCCTCCTCCTCCCTCTCCCAGAGTATGTGTTGCCCCTTGCCTCGCCCCTCCTCCTCCCTCTCCCAGAGTACGTGTTGCCCCTTGCCTCCCCCCTCCTCCCTCTCCCAGAGTATGTGTTGCACCCTTTGCCCCGGGCCCCTCCTCCTCCCTCCCCAGAGTATGTGTTGCCCCTTTGCCTCGCCCCCCTCCTCCCTCTCCCAGAGTATGTGTTTCCCCTCGCCGTCGCCCCCCCCTCCTCCTCCTCTCCCAGAGTATGTGTCTAGGCCGCCCCCCCCCCCTCCTCCTCCCTCTCCCAGAGTATGTGTTGCCCTTGCCTCGCCCCTCCTCCTCCCTCTCCCAGAGTACGTGTTGCCCTTTGCCTCGCCCTCCTCCTCCCTCTCCCAGAGTATGTGTTGACCCTTGCCTCCCCTCCTCCTCCTCTCCCAGAGTATGTGTTGCCTCCCTCGCCCCCTCCTCCTCCTCCCTCTCCCAGAGTATGTGTTGCCCCTTTGCCCCCCCCCTCCTCCTCCCTCTCCCAGAGTATGTGTTGACCCTTTGCCTCGCCCCCCCCTCCTCCTCCCTCTCCCAGAGTATGTGTTGCCCCCTTTGCCTCCCCCTCCTCCTCCTCTCCCAGAGTATGTGTTGACCCTCGCCCCCCTCCTCCTCCCTCTCCCAGAGTATGTGTTGACCCTCGCCCCCCTCCTCCTCCTCCCTCTCCCAGAGTATGTGTTGACTCGCCTCGCCCCCTCCTCCTCCCTCTCCATGCCTTCCTCCCTCTCCCAGAGTCTGTTGACCCGCCTCGCCCCCCCCCTCCTCCTCCCTCTCCCAGAGTATGTGTTGACCCTCGCCTCGCCTCCTCCTCCCTCTCCATGCCTTCCTCCCTCTCCCAGAGTATGTGTTGACCCTCGCCTCGCCCCCCTCCTCCTCCCTCTCCCAGAGATGTGTTGACCCTCGCCTCACCCCCCTCCCCCTCTCCATGCCTTCCTCCCTCTCCCAGAGTCTGTTGACCCTCGCCTCGCCCCCCCCTCCTCCCTCTCCCAGAGTATGTGTTGACCCCCGCCTCGCACCCCCCCTCCTTCTCCATGCCTTCCTCCCTCTCCCAGAGTGTGTTGACCCTCGCCTCGCCCCCCCTCCTTCTCCATGCCTTCCTCCCTCTCCCAGAGTATGTGTTGACCCCTCGCCTCGCCCTCCTCCTCCTCTCCCAGAGTATGTTGACCCTCGCCTCGCCCCCCTCCTCCTTCCCTCCCAGAGTCCTCCCTCGCCTCGCCCCCCTCCTCCTCCCTCTCCCAGAGTATGTGTTGACCCTCGCCTCGCCCCCCTCCTCCTCCCTCTCCATGCCTTCCTCCCTCTCCCAGAGTATGTGTTGACCCTCGCCTCGCCCCCTCCTCCTCCCTCTCCATGCCTTCCTCCCTCTCCCAGAGTCTGTTGACCCTCGCCTCGCCCCCCCTCCTCCTCCCTCTCCCAGAGTATGTGTTGACCCTCGCCTCGCCCCTCCTCCTCCCTCTCCATGCCTTCCTCCCTCTCCCAGAGTATGTGTTGACCCCCGCCTCGCCCTCCTCCTCCCTCTCCATGCCTTCCTCCCTCTCCCAGAGTATGTGTTGACCCTCACCTCGCCCCCTCCTCCTCCCTCTCCATGCCTTCCTCCCTCCCCCAGAGTATTTGTTGACCGCCCCCCCCTTCCCTTCTTCCTCCCCCAGAGTGCCTGGCGTACAGCTGTTTCACCCAGCTGATGAAGAGGATGAGCCAGAACTTCCCCAACGGCGGAGCCATGGACACACACTTCACCAACATGAGGTCCCTCATACAGGTCTGGTGTTTTATTTATTTAACCTTTAACCTTTAGTTGACCTTTATTTAACCTTTAGTTCACCTTTATTTAACCTTTAGTTCACCTTTATTTAACCTTTAGTTCACCTTTATTTAACCTTTAGTTCACCTTTATTTAACCTTTATTTAACCTTTACTTCACCTTTATTTAACCTTTAGTTCACCTTTATTTAACCTTTAGTTCACCTTTATTTAACCTTTATTTAACCTTTACTTCACCTTTATTTAACCTTTAGTTCACCTTTAGTTAACTAGGGCAAGTCAGTTAAGAACAAATTATTATTTTACAATGACGGCCTAGGAACAGTGAGTTAACTGCCTTGTTTAGGGGCAACAGATTTTTTACCTTGTCAGCTCAGGGATTCGATTTAGCAACCTTTCGGTTACTGGCCCAACGCTCTAACCACTAGGCTACCTGCTGGTTACTGGCCCAACGCTCTAACCACTAGGCTACCTGCTGGTTACTGGCCCAACGCTCTAACCACTAGGCTACCTGCTGGTTACTGGCCCAACGCTCTAACCACTAGGCTACCTGCTGGTTACTGGCCCAACGCTCTAACCACTAGGCTACCTGCTGGTTACTGGCCCAACGCTCTAACCACTAGGCTACCTGCTGGTTACTGGCCCAACGCTCTAACCACTAGGCTACCTGCTGGTTACCGGCCCAACGCTCTAACCACTAGGCTACCTGCTGGTTACTGGCCCAACGCTCTAACCACTAGGCTACCTGCTGGTTACTGGCCCAACGCTCTAACCACTAGGCTACCTGCTGGTTACCGGCCCAACGCTCTAACCACTAGGCTACCTGCTGGTTACTGGCCCAACGCTCTAACCACTAGGCTACCTGCTGGTTACCGGCCCAACGCTCTAACCACTAGGCTACCTGCTGGTTACCGGCCCAACGCTCTAACCACTAGGCTACCTGCTGGTTACCGGCCCAACGCTCTAACCACTAGGCTACCTGCTGGTTACTGGCCCAACGCTCTAACCACTAGGCTACCTGCTGGTTACTGGCCCAACGCTCTAACCACTAGGCTACCTGCTGGTTATTGGCCCAACGCTCTAACCACTAGGCTACCTGCTGGTTACTGGCCCAACGCTCTAACCACTAGGCTACCTGCTGGTTACTGGCCCAACGCTCTAACCACTAGGCTACCTGCTGGTTACTGGCCCAACGCTCTAACCACTAGGCTACCTGCTGGTTACTGGCCCAACGCTCTAACCACTAGGCTACCTGCTGGTTACTGGCCCAACGCTCTAACCACTAGGCTACCTGCTGGTTACTGGCCCAACGCTCCAACCACTAGGCTACCTGCTGGTTACTGGCCCAACGCTCTAACCACTAGGCTACCTGCTGGTTACTGGCCCAACGCTCTAACCACTAGGCTACCTGCTGGTTACCTGCCCAACGCTCTAACCACTAGGCTACCTGCTGGTTACTGGCCCAACGCTCTAACCACTAGGCTACCTGCTGGTTACTGGCCCAACGCCGAAGCACTAGGCTACCTGCTGGTTACTGGCCCAACGCTCTAACCACTAGGCTACCTGCTGGTTACTGGCCCAACGCTCGAAGCACTAGGCTACCTGCTGGTTACTGGCCCAACGCTCGAAGCACTAGGCTACCTGCTGGTTACTGGCCCAACGCTCTAACCACTAGGCTACCTGCTGGTTACTGGCCCAACGCTCTAACCACTAGGCTACCTGCTGGTTACTGGCCCAACGCTCTAACCACTAGGCTACCTGCTGGTTACTGGCCCAACGCTCTAACCACTAGGCTACCTGCTGGTTACTGGCCCAACGCTCTAACCACTAGGCTACCTGCTGGTTACTGGCCCAACGCTCTAACCACTAGGCTACCTGCTGGTTACTGGCCCAACGCTCTAACCACTAGGCTACCTGCTGGTTACTGGCCCAACGCTCTAACCACTAGGCTACCTGCTGGTTACTGGCCCAACGCTCTAACCACTAGGCTACCTGCTGGTTACTGGCCCAACGCTCTAACCACTAGGCTACCTGCTGGTTACTGGCCCAACGCTCTAACCACTAGGCTACCTGCTGGTTACTGGCCCAACGCTCTAACCACTGGGCTACCTTTCGGTTACTGGCCCAATGCTCTAACCACTAGGCTACCTGCTGGTTACTGGCCCAACGCTCTAACCACTAGGCTACCTGCTGGTTACTGGCCCAACGCTCTAACCACTAGGCTACCTGCTGGTTACTGGCCCAACGCTCTAACCACTAGGCTACCTGCTGGTTACTGGCCCAACGCTCTAACCACTAGGCTACCTGCTGGTTACTGGCCCAACGCTCTAACCACTGGGCTACCTTTTCGGTTACTGGCCCAATGCTCTAACCACTAGGCTACCTGCTGGTTACTGGCCCAACGCTCTAACCACTAGGCTACCTGCTGGTTACTGGCCCAACGCTCTAACCACTAGGCTACCTGCTGGTTACTGGCCCAACGCTCTAACCACTAGGCTACCTGCTGGTTACTGGCCCAACGCTCTAACCACTAGGCTACCTGCTGGTTACTGGCCCAACGCTCTAACCACTAGGCTACCTGCTGGTTACTGGCCCAACGCTCTAACCACTAGGCTACCTGCTGGTTACTGGCCCAACGCTCTAACCACTAGGCTACCTGCTGGTTACTGGCCCAACGCTCTAACCACTAGGCTACCTGCTGGTTACTGGCCCAACGCTCTAACCACTAGGCTACCTGCTGGATACTGGCCCAACGCTCTAACCACTAGGCTACCTGCTGGTTACTGGCCCAACGCTCTAACCACTAGGCTACCTGCTGGTTACTGGCCCAACGCTCTAACCACTAGGCTACCTGCTGGTTACTGGCCCAACGCTCTAACCACTAGGCTACCTGCTGGTTACTGGCCCAATGCTCTAACCACTAGGCTACCTGCTGGTTACTGGCCCAACGCTCTAACCACTAGGCTACCTGCTGGATACTGGCCCAACGCTCTAACCACTAGGCTACCTGCTGGTTACTGGCCCAACGCTCTAACCACTAGGCTACCTGCTGGATACTGGCCCAACGCTCTAACCACTAGGCTACCTGCTGGTTACTGGCCCAACGCTCTAACCACTAGGCTACCTGCTGGTTACTGGCCCAACGCTCTAACCACTAGGCTACCTGCTGGTTACTGGCCCAACGCTCTAACCACTAGGCTACCTGCTGGTTACTCGTCCAACGCTCTAACCACTAGGCTACCTGCTGGTTACTGGCCCAACGCTCTAACCACTAGGCTACCTGCTGGTTACTGGCCCAGCGCTCTAACCACTAGGCTACCTGCTGGATACTGGCCCAACGCTCTAACCACTAGGCTACCTGCTGGATACTGGCCCAACGCTCTAACCACTAGGCTACCTGCTGGATACTGGCCCAACGCTCTAACCACTAGGCTACCTGCTGGATACTGGCCCAACGCTCTAACCACTAGGCTACCTGCTGGATACTGGCCCAACGCTCTAACCACTAGGCTACCTGCTGGTTACTGGCCCAACGCTCTAACCACTAGGCTACCTGCTGGTTACTGGCCCAACGCTCTAACCACTAGGCTACCTGCTGGTTACTGGCCCAACGCTCTAACCACTAGGCTACCTGCTGGTTACGAATGGCCCAACGCTCTAACCACTAGGCTACCTGCTGGATACTGGCCCAACGCTCTAACCACTAGGCTACCTGCTGGATACTGGCCCAACACTCTAACCACTAGGCTACCTGCTGGATACTGGCCCAACGCTCTAACCACTAGGCTACCTGCTGGATACTGGCCCAACGCTCTAACCACTAGGCTACCTGCTGGATACTGGCCCAACGCTCTAACCACTAGGCTACCTGCTGGATACTGGCCCAACGCTCTAACCACTAGGCTACCTGCTGGTTACTGGCCCAACGCTCTAACCACTAGGCTACCTGCTGGTTACTGGCCCAACGCTCTAACCACTAGGCTACCTGCTGGTTACTGGCCCAACGCTCTAACCACTAGGCTACCTGCTGGTTACTGGCCCAACGCTCTAACCACTAGGCTACCTGCTGGTTACTGGCCCAACGCTCTAACCACTAGGCTACCTGCTGGTTACTGGCCCAACGCTCTAACCACTAGGCTACCTGCTGGTTACTGGCCCAACGCTCTAACCACTAGGCTACCTGCTGGTTACTGGCCCAACGCTCTAACCACTAGGCTACCTGCTGGTTACTGGCCCAACGCTCTAACCACTAGGCTACCTGCTGGTTACTGGGCCAACGCTCTAACCACTAGGCTACCTGCTGGTTACTGGCCCAACGCTCTAACCACTAGGCTACCTGCTGGTTACTGGCCCAACGCTCTAACCACTAGGCTACCTGCTGGTTACTGGCCCAACGCTCTAACCACTAGGCTACCTGCTGGTTACTGGCCCAACGCTCTAACCACTAGGCTACCTGCTGGTTACTGGCCCAACGCTCTAACCACTAGGCTACCTGCTGGTTAATGGCCCAATGCTCTAACCACTAGGCTACCTGCTGTTTACCGGCCCAACGCTCTAACCACTAGGCTACCTGCTGGTTAGTGGCCCAACGCTCTAACCACTAGGCTACCTGCTGGTTACTGGCCCAACGCTCTAACCACTAGGCTACCTGCTGGTTACTGGCCCAACGCTCTAACCACTAGGCTACCTGCTGGTTACTGGCCCAACGCTCTAACCACTAGGCTACCTGCTGGTTACTGGCCCAACGCTCTAACCACTAGGCTACCTGCTGGTTAGTGGCCCAACGCTCTAACCACTAGGCTACCTGCTGGTTAGTGGCCCAACGCTCTAACCACTAGGCTACCTGCTGGTTAGTGGCCCAACGCTCTAACCACTAGGCTACCTGCTGGTTAGTGGCCCAACGCTCTAACCACTAGGCTACCTGCTGGTTAGTGGCCCAACGCTCTAACCACTAGGCTACCTGCTGGTTAGTGGCCCAACGCTCTAACCACTAGGCTACCTGCTGGTTAGTGGCCCAACGCTCTAACCACTAGGCTACCTGCTGGTTAGTGGCCCAACGCTCTAACCACTAGGCTACCTGCTGGTTAGTGGCCCAACGCTCTAACCACTAGGCTACCTGCTGGTTACTGGCCCAACGCTCTAACCACTAGGCTACCTGCTGGTTACTGGCCCAACGCTCTAACCACTAGGCTACCTGCTGGTTACTGGCCCAACGCTCTAACCACTAGGCTACCTGCTGGTTACTGGCCCAACGCTCTAACCACTAGGCTACCTGCTGGTTACTGGCCCAACGCTCTAACCACTAGGCTACCTGCTGGTTACTGGCCCAACGCTCTAACCACTAGGCTACCTGCTGGTTACTGGCCCAACGCTCTAACCACTAGGCTACCTGCTGGTTACTGGCCCAACGCTCTAACCACTAGGCTACCTGCTGGTTACCGGCCCAACGCTCTAACCACTAGGCTACCTGCTGGTTACTGGCCCAACGCTCTAACCGCTAGGCTACCTGCTGGTTACTGGCCCAACGCTCTAACCGCTAGGCTACCTGCTGGTTACTGGCCCAACGCTCTAACCACTAGGCTACCTGCTGGTTACTGGCCCAACGCTCTAACCACTAGGCTACCTGCTGGTTACTGGCCCAACGCTCTAACCACTAGGCTACCTGCTGGTTACTGGCCCAACGCTCTAACCACTAGGCTACCTGCTGGTTACTGGCCCAACGCTCTAACCACTAGGCTACCTGCTGGTTACTGGCCCAACGCTCTAACCACTAGGCTACCTGCTGGTTACTGGCCCAACGCTCTAACCACTAGGCTACCTGCTGGTTACTGGCCCAACGCTCTAACCACTAGGCTACCTGCTGGTTACTGGCCCAACGCTCTAACCACTAGGCTACCTGCTGGTTACTGGCCCAACGCTCTAACCACTAGGCTACCTGCTGGTTACTGGCCCAACGCTCTAACCACTAGGCTACCTGCTGGTTACTGGCCCAACGCTCTAACCACTAGGCTACCTGCTGGTTACTGGCCCAACGCTCTAACCACTAGGCTACCTGCTGGTTACTGGCCCAACGCTCTAACCACTAGGCTACCTGCTGGTTACTGGCCCAACGCTCTAACCACTAGGCTACCTGCTGGTTACTGGCCCAACGCTCTAACCACTAGGCTACCTGCTGGTTACTGGCCCAACGCTCTAACCACTAGGCTACCTGCTGGTTACTGGCCCAACGCTCTAACCACTAGGCTACCTGCTGGTTACTGGCCCAACGCTCTAACCACTAGGCTACCTGCTGGTTACTGGCCCAACGCTCTAACCACTAGGCTACCTGCTGGTTACCGGCCCAACGCTCTAACCACTAGGCTACCTGCTGGTTACTGGCCCAACGCTCTAACCGCTAGGCTACCTGCTGGTTACTGGCCCAACGCTCTAACCGCTAGGCTACCTGCTGGTTACTGGCCCAACGCTCTAACCACTAGGCTACCTGCTGGTTACTGGCCCAACGCTCTAACCACTAGGCTACCTGCTGGTTACTGGCCCAACGCTCTAACCACTAGGCTACCTGCTGGTTACTGGCCCAACGCTCTAACCACTAGGCTACCTGCTGGTTACTGGCCCAACGCTCTAACCACTAGGCTACCTGCTGGTTACTGGCCCAACGCTCTAACCACTAGGCTACCTGCTGGTTACTGGCCCAACGCTCTAACCACTAGGCTACCTGCTGGTTACTGGCCCAACGCTCTAACCACTAGGCTACCTGCTGGTTACTGGCCCAACGCTCTAACCACTAGGCTACCTGCTGGTTACTGGCCCAACGCTCTAACCACTAGGCTACCTGCTGGTTACTGGCCCAACGCTCTAACCACTAGGCTACCTGCCGCCCTGACTGTGTGTGCGTTGCGTGCGTGCGCGCGTGCTCGAATGATCCTAACGTGACCCCTGACCTGTGGTCCGCTCTGGTGTGGTGTCTGTTTGATGACGTCATCAGATCCTGGACTCTGAGCTGTTTGAGCTGATGCATCAGAATGGAGACTCCGCCCACTTCTATTTCTGCTACCGCTGGTTCCTGTTGGACTTCAAAAGAGGTACGATACGCTTCACAAACAACACTATTATTTAATTACATTTTGTTGAGGGGGATTTTGAAGCTTTACTTAGACAATTATGAAACGAGGTGGGGGGGGGGGTTACAGGTAAGTAAGAGAAGCAGTGTGAGACTATGGGGGGTTACAGGTAAGTAAGAGAAGCAGTGTGAGACTATGGGGCGGGGGGGTTACAGGTAAGTAAGAGAAGCAGTGTGAGACTATGGGGGTTACAGGTAAGTAAGAGAAGCAGTGTTAGACTATGGGGGGTTACAGGTAAGTAAGAGAAGCAGTGTTAGACTATGGGGGTTACAGGTAAGTAAGAGAAGCAGTGTGAGACTATGGGGGGCTACAGGTAAGTAAGAGAAGCAGTGTGAGACTATGGGGGGTTACAGGTAAGAGAAGCAATGTGAGACTATGGGGGGCTACAGGTAAGTAAGAGAAGCAGTGTTAGACTATGGGGGTTACAGGTAAGTCAGAGAAGCAGTGTGAGACTATGGGGGGTTACAGGTAAGTAAGAGAAGCAGTGTTAGACTATGGGGGTTACAGGTAAGTAAGAGAAGCAGTGTGAGACTATGGGGGGGTTACAGGTAAGTAAGAGAAGCAGTGTGAGACTATGGGGGGGGTTACAGGTAAGTAAGAGAAGCAGTGTTAGACTATGGGGGGGTTACAGGTAAGTAAGAGAAGCAGTGTTAGACTATGGGGGGGGTTACAGGTAAGTAAGAGAAGCAGTGTGAGACTATGGGGGGGTTACAGGTAAGTAAGAGAAGCAGTGTGAGACTATGGGGGCTACAGGTAAGTAAGAGAAGCAGTGTGAGACTATGGGGGGCTACAGGTAAGTAAGAGAAGCAATGTGAGACTATGGGGGGTTACAGGTAAGTAAGAGAAGCAGTGTGAGACTATGGGGGGTTACAGGTAAGTAAGAGAAGCAGTGTGAGACTATGGGGGGTTACAGGTAAGTAAGAGAAGCAGTGTGAGACTATGGGGGGCTACAGGTAAGTAAGAGAAGCAGTGTGAGACTATGGGGGGGGCTACAGGTAAGTAAGAGAAGCAGTGTGAGACTATGGGGGGCTACAGGTAAGTAAGAGAAGCAGTGTGAGACTATGGGGGGTTACAGGTAAGTAAGAGAAGCAATGTGGGACTATGGGGGTTGCAGGTAAGTAAGAGAAGCAGTGTGAGACTATGGGGGGGTTACAGGTAAGTAAGAGAAGCAGTGTGAGACTATGGGGGGTTACAGGTAAGTAAGAGAAGCAGTGTGAGACTATGGGGGTTACAGGTAAGTAAGAGAAGCAGTGTGAGACTATGGGGGGGGTTACAGGTAAGTAAGAGAAGCAGTGTGAGACTATGGGGGGTTACAGGTAAGTAAGAGAAGCAATGTGAGACTATGGGGGTTACAGGTAAGTAAGAGAAGCAATGTGAGACTATGGGGGTTACAGGTAAGTAAGAGAAGCAATGTGAGACTATGGGGGGTTACAGGTAAGTAAGAGAAGCAATGTGAGACTATGGGGGTTACAGGTAAGTAAGAGAAGCAATGTGAGACTATGGGGGGGTTACAGGTAAGTAAGAGAAGCAATGTGAGACTATGGGGGGTTACAGGTAAGTAAGAGAAGCAGTGTGAGACTGTGGGGGGTTACAGGTAAGTAAGAGAAGCAATGTGAGACTATGGGGGGTTACAGGTAAGTAAGAGAAGCAGTGTGAGACTATGGGGGGGTTACAGGTAAGTAAGAGAAGCAGTGTGAGACTATGGGGGTTACAGGGTAGGAGTTACAGGTAAGTAAGACAAAGCAGTGTGAGACTATGGGGGGGGTTACAGGTAAGTAAGAGAAGCAATGTGAGACTATGGGGGGTTACAGGTAAGTAAGAGAAGCAATGTGAGACTATGGGGGGTTACAGGTAAGTAAGAGAAGCAATGTGAGACTATGGGGGGTTACAGGTAAGTAAGAGAAGCAGTGTGAGACTATGGGGGGTTACAGGTAAGTAAGAGAAGCAGTGTGAGACTGTGGGGGGTTACAGGTAAGTAAGAGAAGCAGTGTGAGACTATGGGGGGTTACAGGTAAGTAAGAGAAGCAGTGTGAGACTATGGGGGGGTTACAGGTAAGTAAGAGAAGCAGTGTGAGACTATGGGGGTTACAGGTAAGTAAGAGAAGCAGTGTGAGACTATGGGGGGTTACAGGTAAGTAAGAGAAGCAGTGTGAGACTGTGGGGGGTTACAGGTAAGTAAGAGAAGCAGTGTGAGACTATGGGGGGTTACAGGTAAGTAAGAGAAGCAATGTGAGACTATGGGGGGGTTACAGGTAAGTAAGAGAAGCAGTGTGAGACTATGGGGGGGTTACAGGTAAGTAAGAGAAGCAGTGTGAGACTATGGGGGTTACAGGTAAGTAAGAGAAGCAGTGTGAGACTATGGGGGGTTACAGGTAAGTAAGAGAAGCAGTGTGAGACTATGGGGGGTTACAGGTAAGTAAGAGAAGCAGTGTGAGAATATGGGGGGTTACAGGTAAGTAAGAGAAGCAATGTGAGACTATGGGGGGGGTTACAGGTAAGTAAGAGAAGCAGTGTGAGACTATGGGGGGTTACAGGTAAGTAAGAGAAGCAATGTGAGACTATGGGGGGGTTACAGGTAAGTAAGAGAAGCAGTGTGAGACTATGGGGGGTTACAGGTAAGTAAGAGAAGCAATGTGAGACTATGGGGGGCTACAGGTAAGTAAGAGAAGCAGTGTGAGACTATGGGGGGTTACAGGTAAGTCAGAGAAGCAGTGTGAGACTATGGGGGGGTTACAGGTAAGTAAGAGAAGCAGTGTTAGACTATGGGGGTTACAGGTAAGTAAGAGAAGCAGTGTGAGACTATGGGGGTTACAGGTAAGTAAGAGAAGCAGTGTGAGACTATGGGGGGTTACAGGTAAGTAAGAGAAGCAGTGTTAGACTATGGGGGGTTACAGGTAAGTAAGAGAAGCAGTGTTAGACTATGGGGGGTTACAGGTAAGTAAGAGAAGCAGTGTTAGACTATGGGGGGTTACAGGTAAGTAAGAGAAGCAGTGTGAGACTATGGGGGGGTTACAGGTAAGTAAGAGAAGCAGTGTGAGACTATGGGGGGCTACAGGTAAGTAAGAGAAGCAGTGTGAGACTATGGGGGCTACAGGTAAGTAAGAGAAGCAATGTGAGACTATGGGGGGGTTACAGGTAAGTAAGAGAAGCAGTGTGAGACTATGGGGGGGTTACAGGTAAGTAAGAGAAGCAGTGTGAGACTATGGGGGGGTTACAGGTAAGTAAGAGAAGCAGTGTGAGACTATGGGGGGCTACAGGTAAGTAAGAGAAGCAGTGTGAGACTATGGGGGGCTACAGGTAAGTAAGAGAAGCAGTGTGAGACTATGGGGGGCTACAGGTAAGTAAGAGAAGCAGTGTGAGACTATGGGGGGGGTTACAGGTAAGTAAGAGAAGCAATGTGGGACTATGGGGGTTGCAGGTAAGTAAGAGAAGCAGTGTGAGACTATGGGGGGTTACAGGTAAGTAAGAGAAGCAGTGTGAGACTATGGGGGGTTACAGGTAAGTAAGAGAAGCAGTGTGAGACTATGGGGGGTTACAGGTAAGTAAGAGAAGCAGTGCGAGACTATGGGGGGTTACAGGTAAGTAAGAGAAGCAGTGTGAGACTATGGGGGGTTACAGGTAAGTAAGAGAAGCAATGTGAGACTATGGGGGTTACAGGTAAGTAAGAGAAGCAATGTGAGACTATGGGGGTTACAGGTAAGTAAGAGAAGCAATGTGAGACTATGGGGGGGTTACAGGTAAGTAAGAGAAGCAATGTGAGACTATGGGGGTTACAGGTAAGTAAGAGAAGCAATGTGAGACTATGGGGGGTTACAGGTAAGTAAGAGAAGCAATGTGAGACTATGGGGGGGTTACAGGTAAGTAAGAGAAGCAGTGTGCTACTGTGGGGGGATACAGGTAAGTAAGAGAAGCAATGTGAGACTATGGGGGGAGGGGTTACAGGTAAGTAAGAGAAGCAGTGTGAGACTATGGGGGGGTTACAGGTAAGTAAGAGAAGCAGTGTGAGACTATGGGGGTTACAGGTAAGTAGGAGTTACAGGTAAGTAAGACAAAGCAGTGTGAGACTATGGGGGGGGTTACAGGTAAGTAAGAGAAGCAATGTGAGACTATGGGGGGTTACAGGTAAGTAAGAGAAGCAATGTGAGACTATGGGGGGTTACAGGTAAGTAAGAGAAGCAATGAGACTATGGGGGGTTACAGGTAAGTAAGAGAAGCAGTGTGAGACTATGGGGGGTTACAGGTAAGTAAGAGAAGCAGTGTGAGACTGTGGGGGGGTTACAGGTAAGTAAGAGAAGCAGTGTGAGACTATGGGGGTTACAGGTAAGTAAGAGAAGCAGTGTGAGACTATGGGGGGTTACAGGTAAGTAAGAGAAGCAGTGTGAGACTATGGGGGGGTTACAGGTAAGTAAGAGAAGCAGTGTGAGACTATGGGGGTTACAGGTAAGTAAGAGAAGCAGTGTGAGACTATGGGGGTTACAGGGTAAGAGAAGCAGTGTGCGAGTTAAGAGAAGCAGTGTGAGACTATGGGGGGTTACAGGTAAGTAAGAGAAGCAATGTGAGACTATGGGGGGTTACAGGTAAGTAAGAGAAGCATGTGAGAATATGGGGGGTTACAGGTAAGTAAGAGAAGCAGTGTGAGACTATGGGGGTTACAGGTAAGTAAGAGAAGCAATGTGAGACTATGGGGGGTTACAGGTAAGTAAGCAGTGTGAGAAGCAGGTAAGTAAGAGAAGCAGTGTGAGACTATGGGGGGGGTTACAGGTAAGTAAGAGAAGCAGTGTGAGACTATGGGGGGGGGTTACAGGTAAGTAAGAGAAGCAGTGTGAGACTATGGGGGGGTTACAGGTAAGTAAGAGAAGCAGTGTGAGACTATGGGGGGGTTACAGGTAAGTAAGAGAAGCAGTGTGAGACTATGGGGGGGGGGTTACAGGTAAGTAAGAGAAGCAGTGTGAGACTATGGGGGGGGTTACAGGTAAGTAAGAGAAGCAGTGTGAGACTATGGGGGGTTACAGGTAAGTAAGAGAAGCAGTGTGAGACTATGGGGGGTTACAGGTAAGTAAGAGAAGCAGTGTGAGACTATGGGGGGGGTTACAGGTAAGTAAAGAGAAGCAGTGTGAGACTATGGGGGGGGTTACAGGTAAGTAAGAGAAGCAATGTGAGACTATGGGGGGGTTACAGGTAAGTAAGAGAAGCAATGTGAGACTATGGGGGGGGGGGGGGTTACAGGTAAGTAAGAGAAGCAGTGTGAGACTATGGGGGGTTACAGGTAAGTAAGAGAAGCAGTGTGAGACTATGGGGGGGGTTACAGGTAAGTAAGAGAAGCAGTGTG
>NC_068421.1:8145049-8277549 GCF_023373465.1 Oncorhynchus keta
CTGGGTCTAGGTCTGGACCTGGTCCTGGACTGGGTCTGGTCTGGGTCTGGTCCTGGACTGGGTCTGATCCTGGTTCCAGTGCTAAGTCTGGGTCTAGGTCTGGACCTGGTCCTGGACTGGGTCTGGTCTGGGTCTGGTCCTGGACTGGGTCTGATCCTGGTTCCAGTGCTAAGTCTGGGTCTAGGTCTGGACCTGGTCTGGTCTGGGTCTGGTCCTGGTTCCAGTGCTAAGTCTGGGTCGAGGTCTGGACCTGGTATATAGATGATGTTTACAAGCACCCGGTCACAGAAAGCCATGGTTAGTTGGTTGCTGTCAGACGTTTGGAGTTGTGTTTATGCTCCTTAGTTGGATCACACTGTGACTGCCCGCATGTTATTATTCTCTACTATTCACCAGGGGTGGCAGGAAGCTTAGTGGTGAGAGGCAGGTAGCCTAGTGGTTAGAGGCAGGTAGCCTAGTGGTTAGAGGGGCGGCAGGTAGCCTAGTGGTTAGAGGGGCGGCAGGTAGCCTAGTGGTTAGATGGGCGGCAGGTAGCCTAGTGGTTAGAGGGGTGGCAGGTAGCTTAGTGGTTAGAGGCAGGTAGCCTAGGGGTTAGAGGCAAGGAGCCTAGGGGTTAGAGGCAGGTAGCTTAGTGGTTAGAGGCAGGTAGCCTAGGGGTTAGAGGCAGGTAGCCTAGGGGTTAGAGGCAGGTAGCTTAGTGGTTAGAGGCAGGTAGCCTAGGGGTTAGAGGCAAGTAGCTTAGTGGTTAGAGGCAGGTAGCTTAGTGGTTAGAGGCAGGTAGCCTAGTGGTTAGAGGCAGGTAGCCTAGTGGTTAGAGGGGCGGCAGGTAGCCTAGTGGTTAGAGGCAGGTAGCCTAGTGGTTAGAGGGGCGGCAGGTAGCTTAGTGGTTAGAGGCAGGTAGCCTAGGGGTTAGAGGCAGGTAGCCTAGTGGTTAGAGGCAGGTAGCCTAGTGGTTAGAGGCAGGTAGCCTAGTGGTTTGAGCATTAGGCCACTAACTGAAAGGCTGCTTGATCGAATCCCCGACCTGCCAAGGTAAAAACCTGTTGTTCTGCCCCTGAACAAGGCAGTTTAACCCACTGTTCCCAGCTGTCATTGTAAATAATTTGTTCTTAACTGACTTGCCAAGTTAAATAAAGGTTAAACTTCTTGATGCATCCATCTCGTTAGCGGGATCATTTCCGTCAACCACCGCTGAATTGCAGAGCGCCAAATTCAAATTAAATTACTTTTTTTTTTTTTAAATCATGAAATCACAAGTGCAATATAGCAAAACACAGCTTAGCTTGTTGTTAATCCACCTGGCATGTCAGATTTCAATAAAGCTTTTCGGCGAAAGCATAACAAGTGTTTATGTAAGGACATCTCTCTCAGTAGACAAAACATTACAAACAGCTAGCAGCCAAGTAGATTGGTCACGAAAGTCAGAAAAGCAATAAATTAAATCGCTTACCTTTGATGATCTTCGGATGTTTGCACTCACGAGACTCTCAGTTACACAATAAATGGTCCTTTTGTTCCGTAAAGATTATTTTTTATATCCAAAATACCTCCATTTGTTTGGCACGTTATGTTCAGAAGTCCACAGGCTCGAGCAGTCACGACATCAGACAAAAATTCCAAATAGTATCTGTGATGTTCGTAGAAACATTTCAAACGTTTTTTTATAATCAATCCTCAGGTTGTTTTTACAATCTATATTGATAATATATCAACCGGGACTGTTGCTTCTTCAATAGGAGAGAGAGAGAGAAAATGTCTGCTCCAAGCTGTTGCTCATAAAAAACGCTGCTGACACCCAGCCATACAATGACTCAATGTGATCTTTCTTGCTAATTTTTCAAAATAAAAGCCTGAAACTATGTCTAAAGACTGTTCATACCATGGGGAAGCCATAGGAAAAGGATCCCTTTAAATGGAGCGAAGGCAGGCTATGGAGCATGTAGCTTTCAAAATAGAGGCCACTTCCTGGTTGGATTTTCCTCAGGTTTTCACCTGAAATATCAGTTGTGTTATACTCACAGACAATATTTTGACAGTTTTGGAAACTTTAGAGTGTTTTCTATCCTAATCTGACAATTATATGCATATTCTGGGCCTGAGAAATAGGCAGTTTAATTTGGGTATGTTTTTCATCCAAACATCAAAATACTGCCCCCTACACTCGAGGTTAAATTAATTTTAAAAAATGATCAGTACCCTTCTCCATCACAGAGACCCCCTGACCTCTCCATCACAGAGACCCCCTGACCTCTCCATCACAGAGACCCCCTGACCTCTCCATCACAGAGACCCCCTGACCTCTCCATCACAGAGACCCCCTGACCTTTCCATCACAGAGACCCCCTGACCTCTCCATCACAGAGACCCCCTGACCTCTCCATCACAGAGACCCCCTGACCTCTCCATCACAGAGACCCCCTGACCTCTCCATCACAGAGACCCCTGACCTCTCCATCACAGAGACCCCTGACCTCACCCCCTGACCTCTCCATCACAGAGACCCCCTGACCTCTCCATCACAGAGACCCCCTGACCTCTCCATCACAGAGACCCCCTGACCATTCCATCACAGAGACCCCCTGACCTCTCCATCACAGAGACCCCCTGACCTTTCCATCAAGGAGACCCAAGTATTTGATACCAAATAGTGAGATTGAGATTCCTCTGTGTCGAATTGGACTAGGGGTTAAATTATATACTGTGTGATGCTTCATCAAGTCTAACTTTGTTTTAGAGCGACACAACGTTAGTGTCAATGACCGGGCAAGTCTCAGCCAGAGACTGAGTACAGCACATTATACACTCAGTGTGTCAGTTTATTAGGTACAGGGAGTCACGTGGCCGTGGCTTGCTATATAAAGCAGGCAGACAGGCATCAAGACATTCAGTTACTGTTTGATTGAACGTTAAAACAGGCTAAATCAGAGACCTAAGTGAATTTGAGCGTGGTATCATCGGTGCCAGGTTCCAGTATGTCAGAAATGGCTTCCTGGGCTTTTCACGCACACGACAGTGTCTCAGTTTACAGAGAACGGTGGGACAAACATCCAGTCAGCGGCAGTCCTGTGGGTAGAAACCAACTCGTTGATGAGAGGTGAAAGGAGAATGGAAAGAATGGTGATAACTGGTGGGCCACAAATACCTGACCAGTACAACAGTGGTGTTCAGAACGGCATCTCAGAACACACAACTCGTCAGTCCTGGTCACAGATGGGCTATTGCATCAGACGACCACACCAGGTTCCTATCAGATAAAAACAAGAAGAGGAGACTCCAGTGACCATCACCATCACTGGGTTCCTATCAGATAAAAACAAGAAGAGGAGGCTCCAGTGACCATCACCATCACTGGGTTCCTATCAGATAAAAACAAGAAGAGGAGGCTCCAGTGACCATCACCATCACTGGGTTCCTATCAGATAAAAACAAGAAGAGGAGGCTCCAGTGACCATCACCATCACTGGGTTCCTATCAGATAAAAACAAGAAGAGGAGGCTCCAGTGACCATCACCATCACTAGACAGTTGAGGAGTGGTAAAACATTGTCTGGTCTGACCAATCCCGAGTCAGGATTTGGTGAAAGAGGCATGATTCCATGGACCGGTCCTGCCTGGTGTCCACGGTACAAGGCTGGTGGTGTACTGGTGTGGAGAATGTTTTCCTGGCTCACGTTACTGTAGGAACCTTGATGCCAATTGGTCAACGTTTGAACGACACATTGTTGTTGTCCAGATACATCCCTTCATGGCTCCAGGTGGGTCTGATCCGGTACTAGATTCCTAATGAACTGTACCTAATAAACTGTCCACTGAGTGTATAATACCAGGGTGTTAGTAGCACAGAGACTGGGTACAGTATATAATACCAGGGTGTTAGTAGCACAGAGACTGGGTACAGTATATAATACCAGGGTGTTAGTAACACAGGGACTGGGTACAGTACAGTATATAATACCAGGGTGTTAGTAGCACAGAGACTGGGTACAGTATATAATACCAGGGTGTTAGTAACACAGAGACTGGGTACAGTATATAATACCAGGGTGTTAGTAACACAGAGACTGGGTACAGTACAGTATATAATACCAGGGTGTTAGTAGCACAGAGACTGGGTACAGTATAGTATATAATACCAGGGTGTTAGTAACACAGAGACTGGGTACAGTACAGTATATAATACCAGGGTGTTAGTAGCACAGAGACTGGGTACAGTATAGTATATAATACCAGGGTGTTAGTAGCACAGAGACTGGGTACAGTATAGTATATAATACCAGGGTGTTAGTAACACAGAGACTGGGTACAGTATAGTATATAATACCAGGGTGTTAGTAACACAGAGACTGGGTACAGTACAGTATATAATACCAGGGTGTTAGTAGCACAGAGACTGGGTACAGTATAGTATATAATACCAGGGTGTTAGTAGCACAGACACTGGGTAAAGTATAGTATATAATACCAGGGTGTTAGTAGCACAGACACTGGGTACAGTATAGTATATAATACCAGGGTGTTAGTAACACAGAGACTGGGTACAGTATATAATACCAGGGTGTTAGTAGCACAGAGACTGGGTACAGTATATAATACCAGGGTGTTAGTACCACAGAGACTGGGTACAGTACAGTATATAATACCAGGGTGTTAGTAGCACAGAGACTGGGTACAGTATATAATACCAGGGTGTTAGTAACACAGAGACTGGGTACAGTATATAATACCAGGGTGTTAGTAGCACAGAGACTGGGTACAGTATAGTATATAATACCAGGGTGTTAGTAGCACAGACACTGGGTACAGTATAGTATATAATACCAGGGTGTTAGTAACACAGAGACTGGGTACAGTATATAATACCAGGGTGTTAGTAGCACAGAGACTGGGTACAGTATATAATACCAGGGTGTTAGTAGCACAGAGACTGGGTACAGTATATAATACCAGGGTGTTAGTACCACAGAGACTGGGTACAGTACAGTATATAATACCAGGGTGTTAGTAGCACAGAGACTGGGTACAGTATATAATACCAGGGTGTTAGTAGCACAGAGACTGGGTACAGTATATAATACCAGGGTGTTAGTAACACAGGGACTGGGTACAGTATAGTATATAATACCAGGGTGTTAGTAGCACAGAGACTGGGTACAGTATAGTATATAATACCAGGGTGTTAGTAGCACAGACACTGGGTACAGTATAGTATATAATACCAGGGTGTTAGTAACACAGAGACTGGGTACAGTATATAATACCAGGGTGTTAGTAGCACAGAGACTGGGTACAGTATATAATACCAGGGTGTTAGTACCACAGAGACTGGGTACAGTACAGTATATAATACCAGGGTGTTAGTAGCACAGAGACTGGGTACAGTATATAATACCAGGGTGTTAGTAACACAGGGACTGGGTACAGTACAGTATATAATACCAGGGTGTTAGTAGCACAGAGACTGGGTACAGTATAGTATATAATACCAGGGTGTTAGTAGCACAGAGACTGGGTACAGTATATAATACCAGGGTGTTAGTAACACAGGGACTGGGTACAGTATATAATACCAGGGTGTTAGTAACACAGAGACTGGGTACAGTATATAATACCAGGGTGTTAGTAACACAGAGACTGGGTACAGTATATAATACCAGGGTGTTAGTAGCACAGAGACTGGGTACAGTATATAATACCAGGGTGTTAGTAACACAGGGACTGGGTACAGTATAGTATATAATACCAGGGTGTTAGTAGCACAGAGACTGGGTACAGTATAGTATATAATACCAGGGTGTTAGTAGCACAGCCACTGGGTACAGTATAGTATATAATACCAGGGTGTTAGTAACACAGAGACTGGGTACAGTATATAATACCAGGGTGTTAGTAGCACAGAGACTGGGTACAGTATATAATACCAGGGTGTTAGTAGCACAGAGACCGGGTACAGTACAGTATATAATACCAGGGTGTTAGTAGCACAGAGACCAGGTACAGTATAGTATAAAATACCAGGGTGTTAGTAGCACAGAAACTGGGTACTGTATATAATACCAGGGTGTTAGTAACACAGAAACTGGGTACTGTATATAATACCAGGGTGTTAGTAGCACAGAGACTGGGTACAGTACAGTATATAATACCAGGGTGTTAGTAGCATTGAGACTGGGTACAGTATAGTATATAATACCAGGGTATTAGTAGCACAGAGACTGGGTACAGTATAGTATATAATACCAGGGTGTTAGTAGCACAGAGACTGGGTACAGTATAGTATATAATACCAGGGTGTTAGTAGCACAGAGACTGGGTACAGTATAGTATATAATACCAGGGTATTCAGTTTACTACCAGCGGAGGCCTCTAGAGGTCACTAGCTTCCCACACAGGATTCCATTGAGAGAGGAGCAGAAGAGTTGTGACCAACTTTTAGACCTTTTCATTAAGTATTTATACGACTAATCACTCAACAAATTTCTTGTTAACAAACTAGTTTTGGCGAGTCGGTTAGGACATCTACTTTGTGCAGTGACACAAGTAATTTTTCCAACAATTGTTTACATACAGATTATTTCACTTATAATTCACTGTATCACAATTCCAGTGGGTCAGAAGTTTACATACACTAAGTTGACTATACCTTTAAACAGCTTGGAAAATTCCAGTACCTGTGGATGTATTTCAAGGCCCTACCTTCAAACTCAGTGCCTCTTTGCTTGACATCATGGGAAAAATCAAAGAAATCAGCCAAGACCTCATAAAAAAATTGTAGACCTCCCCAAGTCTGGTTCATCCTTGGGAGAAATTTCCAAATGCCTGAAGGTACCACGTTCATCTGTATAAACAATAGTACGCAAGTATAAACACCATGGGACCACGCAGCCGTCATACTGCTCAGGAAGGAGATGCGTTCTGTCTCCTAGAGAGGAATGTACTTTGGTGGGAAAAGTGCAAATCAATCCCAGAACAACAGCAAAGGACCCTGAGAAGATGCTGGAGGAAACAGGTACAAAAGTATCTATATCCACAATAAAACGAGTCCTATATCAACAGAATCTGAAAGACCGCTTAGCAAGGAAGAAGCCACTGTTCCAAAACCGCCATGAAAAAGCCAGACTACGGTTTGGAACTGCATATGGGGACAAAGATCATACTTTTTGGAGAAATGTCCTCTGGTCTGATGAAACAAAAATAGAACTGTTTGTTCATAATGACCATCGTTATGTTTGGAGGAAAAAGAGGTAGGCTTGCAAGCCGAAGAACACCATCCCAACCGTGAAGCACGGGGGTGGCAGCATCATGTTGTGGGGGTGCGTTGCTGCAGGAGGGAATGGTGCACTTCACAAAATAGATGGCATCATGAGAAGGAACATTTTGTGGATTTATTGAAGCAACATCTCAAGACATCAAAAATTTGTGAGAAGAAATGCAAAAGCGTGTGTGAGCAAGGAGGCCTACAAACCTGACTCAGTTACACCAGCTCTGTCAGGAGGAATGGGCCAAAATTCACCCAACTTATTGTGGGAAGTTTGTGGAAGGCTACCCAAAACATTTGACCCAAGTTAAACAATTTAAAGGCAATGCTACCAAATACTAATTGAGTATATGTAAACTTCTGACCCACTAGGAATGTGATGAAAGAAATAAAAGCTGAAATAAATCACTCTATTATTCTGACATTTCACATTCTTAAAATAAAGTGGTGATCCTAACTGACTGTCAGGGGGAAAAAAACTGCAACTGTTTAAATGCATTTGGCTAAGGTGTATGTAAACTTCAACTGTACATCCTTACTAGTCTCCAGTGGCTCCCAATAATAACCTGCACTCTTACTACCAAAATGGCTGCCATGGAGTGGTGAGGTCCATAGAAGACCCTGTGATCACACTGCCCAGTCTTCCCCAATCCTGAGATGTTGTGGAGAAATCAGCGTTTCAGTATGGAGAGTACACATCACAGGCCGATAGTTGGAAGGAAGGTGTTGTAGTGGAATGCTCCCAAATGGCACCCTATTCCCTATATATAGTGCACTACTTTAGACCAGGACCCTATAGAACCCTATTCCCTATATAGTGCACAACTTTAGACCAGGACCCTATAGAACCCTATTCCCTATGTATAGTGCACTACTTTAGACCAGGGCCCTATAGAACCCTATTCCCTATATATAGTGCACTACTTTAGACCAGGGCCCTATAGAACCCTATTCCCTATATATAGTGCACTACTTTAAACCAGGGCCCTATAGAACCCTATTCCCTATATAGTGCACTACTTTAGACCAGGGCCCTATAGAACCCTATTCCCTATATATAGTGCACTACTTTAGACCAGGGCCCTATAGAACCCTATTCCCTATATATAGTGCACTACTTTAGACCAGGGCCCTATAGAACCCTATTCCCTATATATAGTGCACTACTTTAGACCAGGACCCTATAGAACCCTATTCCCTATATATAGTGCACTACTTTAGACCAGGACCCTATAGAACCCTATTCCCTATATATAGTGCACTACTTTAGACCAGGGCCCTATAGAACCCTATTCCCTATATAGTGCACTACTTTAGACCAGGACCTATAGAACCCTATTCCCTATATATAGTGCACTACTTTAGACCAGGGCCCTATATAACCCTATTCCCTATATATAGTTCACTACTTTAGACCAGGACCCTATAGAACCCTATCCCCTATATATATAGTGCACTACTTTAGACCAGGGCCCTATAGAACCCTATTCCCTATATAGTGCACTACTCTTGACAAGGGACCTGTGCAGTGGTTCTCAAAACGTTTTCCAATACTGTACCACCAAGTCCATTTGGTTCTGCCCAGAGTACCTCTGAAGTACCACCTTTATGTGCATTTGATCAGGAAGCCTACAGGCTCATGAGTCTTCACAACTGTACACTCTGTGGACAGGCCAAGTATCCCTTTTTGAGAACCACTGATCAAGAGAATAGGGTTCTTTTTGAACACTCACAGTTAAATTAGATATCTCTCATGGTTTAAGTAGATGTCACTAAGTAAAAAATAAAAAATAGTAACCTTTATTTAAACAAGGCAAGTCAGTTAAGGACAAATTATTGACAATGGTGGCCCCGGCCGAACCCGAACCCGGACGACGCGCGCCGCCATATGAGACTCTCAATCACAGCCGGTTGTGATACAGCCTGGAATCGAACCAGGGACTGTAGTGACACCTCTAGCACTGAGAAGCAGTACCTTAGACCGCTGCGCCATTCGGGAGCCCCTCAACTACATGTGGTAGTTTCTGATTGAAGTGTGGGGGGGGAAAGTTTAGTAGCCTGGAATCCAAACCTGATTCTGTGATGTTTCACCATTGTCACAATGGTGTGCACAGTGTTTCAGTCTGGTTGAACCAGGCTAGATTGGAGAGAGAGCTATTTTCTTCCAATCAAGATAATGAGTACCAAAGACTGGAAACATCCCGTCTGTGGTAAGATGTGCATTTTCATACCGTATCTCAGACTGTTTACTAGGTGTCTAAAATGTTTTAAAACAAGAAGTTTAATTATAACTACTGTGCAATTTCTGTTGTTTTGAGAATCTCTGAAGTCTATACTGACCGATGTAAATTAAATATAACAAAAATAAAAAAAGTCCAATATTTCTAATGAGGACAGTATATCAGGACATATAGTGGATTTTAATGTTGTTTTGTTTTTAAGAGATATATAACTCAACGTGTGGAACATTTTGTTGACTTCTGTTCTCTCACTTCTGTTGAATTTACAAAATACAATTTCAGTTCAAAATTATGTTTTGAAAAAAAGCCCAACGTTTGAATTGCAGAGTGTATTGTATGTGAAAAAGGATGCATTGTTTGCATTGAATGTAATGTGTATTACTATAAAAATAAAAAAAACATTGTTCCTTATTATTAAAAGATTTTAATTACTGGAGGTGGCTCATCGTAACTCATTTTCAACATTCAGGTTACGTCCCAACCAGCACCCCCCCCCCCGTTCCATATATACACTGACCGTACAAAACATTAAGAACACCTCTTTCCATGACATTCACCTGGTCAGTCTATGAACCCTTATTGATGTCACGTGTTAAATCCACTTCAGTGCAGATGAAAGGGGGAGGAGACGGGGTTAACGAAGGATTTTTCAGCCTTGAGACATGGATTGTGTATTTGTGTGCCATTCAGAGGGTGAATGGGGCAAGACAACATTTTTAAGCGTCTTTGAAACGGGGTACGGTAGTAGGTGCCTGGTGGCGCACCGGTTTTGAGTGTGTCAAGAACTGCAACGCTGCTGGGTTTTTCCACGCTCAACAGTTTCCTCTGAGGATCAAGAATGGTCCACCACCTAATGGACCTTCAGCCAGCATGGACCCTTCAGCCAGCATGGACCCTTCAGCCAGCATGGAACCTTCAGCCAGCATGGAACCTTCAGCCAGCATGGAACCTTCAGCCAGCATGGAACCTTCAGCCAGCATGGAACCTTCAGCCAGCATGGAACCTTCAGCCAGCATGGAACCTTCTGCCAGCATGGAACCTTCAGCCAGCATGGAACCTTCAGCCAGCATGGAACCTTCAGCCAGCATGGAACCTTCAGCCAGCATGGAACCTTCAGCCAGCATGGAACCTTCAGCCAGCATGGAACCTTCTGCCAGCATGGAACCTTCTGCCAGCATGGAACCTTCTGCCAGCATGGAACCTTCAGCCAGCATGGAACCTTCTGCCAGCATGGACCTTCAGCCAACATGGACCCTTCTGCCAGCATGGAACCTTCTGCCAGCATGGAACCTTCAGCCAGCATGGACCCTTCAGCCAGCATGGACATTCTGCCAGCATGGACCTGCTGCCAGCATGGACCTTCAGCCAGCATGGACCTTCAGCCAACATGGACCTTCAGCCAGCATGGACCCTTCAGCCAGCATGGACATTCTGCCAGCATGGAACCTTCTGCCAGCATGGACCCTTCAGCCAGCATGGACATTCTGCCAGCATGGAACCTTCTGCCAGCATGGAACCTTCAGCCAGCATGGACCCTTCAGCCAGCATGGACCTGCTGCCAGCATGGACCTGCTGCCAGCATGGACCTTCAGCCAGCATGGACCTTCAGCCAACATGGACCTTCAGCCAACATGGACCAGCATCCCTGCGGAACGTTTTCAAGTCCATGACCCGAGAGCAACAAAAAAAAAAAGGGTTTGCAACTCAATATTAGGAAGGTGTTCCTAAAGTTTTGGCCTCTGTTTTATAGTGAACTAATTCATGACAAGAGCCATAACTACATGCTCTGTGAATAATATACGATGAGACGCTGAGTGCTTTCTCATCCCCCCTGCTTGGATGAACACGGTTGCACCAATCACGTTATTGAGTTTAAGCTAGCTATGGGCTAAAGTTTAGGTGACGTTTGTACTGAAATATGGATTCCATTCTCCCCTCTGACCCATAGCCTACTTTCAGTCTTAGGAACTGTCAAGTTGTCAAATTTGGATTTTCCCCTGTCTTCCTCAGCTGAAACACTTTTTTTTCTCCCTTCATTTCTCCCTTCATTGCCATTTACCACCCTCTTTTCATAATTCATCATACCATCTCCGTAAAAAAAAAAAAAAAAAAAACGTAAACAAAATGCTATCTTTATCACTGTCAATACTTAACTAGGATCTTGTACATCACAGTACCCATGGAATTGTACGATACAAAAGGCATGTAAAAACAAAATGAAACATTAAAATAGATATAGCATCTTCAAAAAGCTAAATTTCATCTATAAATACTGTACTTTTTTTTTTTAGATTTACATTTAAAGTCCACTGTAGTTTCTTACAACAGAATCACAGATTTTTTTTTATATAGCCAGAAGAAAACCAGGAAAAACTAGAAATCCAGATGAGCATGGTGTGACAAGAATAGTGTTGCAAAATTCTGCAAACTTTCCCTCAAATTTCAAAATGTTTTCCAGAAATCCTAGTTGTAGGATTACAGATTTCTTGCTGAACTCTGGAATCTTCTGGAAAAATCTAGGAATCTTTTGAAATTTTCCAGAATTTTGCAGCCCTAGGCAAGAAAGACACATAACATCAACATTCTCTGGTCACCATTTTAGTGACAAAACACATCATTAGTTTACAGTACAACATCGAAGGCCAAAGAGTTCTCCAAGCCAAGGTGGTCCGGTCCCCACTGACACAGGCTAACGTGTGTGTGTGTGTGTGTGTGTGTGTGTGTGTGTGTGTGTGTGTGTGTGTGTGTGTGTGTGTGTGTGTGTGTGTGTGTGTGTGTGTGTGTGTGTGTGTGTGTGTGTGTGTGTGTGTGTGTGTGTGTGTGTGTGTGTGTGTGTGTGTGTGTGTGTGTAAAACGGTTATATCAAGTCGTGTCCATGGAAGAGCACGAAGGTCCCCAAAAGATGATGTTGAGTTTATTGGATATCTTCCTCAGTCCATCGCTGCCTAGTCTGGCTCTAAAACACACACAAAACACAAGAGTTAGAAGTCTCACACAGACAGACAAAGTATTTCACAAATCAGATGGAAACTACCAGAAAGATTATGAATTCATCCCACGTGGAACCCTATTCCCTATGCCAGCAGTAGCATACCACCCTGCATCCCACTGCTGGCTTGCTTTAAGCAGGGTCGGTCCCTGGATGGGAGACCAGATGCTGTTGGAGGGCCAGTAGGGGTCACTCTTTTCTTCTGGTACATTTTTGTTTTACTCAAGGAGAAGTTTAGGAAAAAGTATTGTAAGTAAAGCATCTACGGCGAGGGCTGGATCGATTAAGGGTATCCCCCTAAAAGGCCTGTTTACCATGTAGTGCATCACTTTAGATCAGGACCCAGATAGGGAATATGGTGCCATTTGGGACTGAAGATTCAATTGGGTTATGCTTACCCACCTGTGGCGGGTTAGGTTTCTCTGGAGTCTTCTGAAGCTGGAGAGAAGAAGAAGAAGAAGAAGAACGACTTGTTAGACTTGTGGGCATTATGGGAATTCTCTGGTCTGGAAGAGAAGGCTGGTTCATCTGCTTCTCCCCTAACTGAGGTGTAGGTTTCTCTGGAGTCTTCTGAAGCTAGAGAGAGAAGATGGGCATTATGGGAATTCTCTGGTCTGTGAGTGGAGTTGGAGGGATGGTGCATTATGGGACTGTGTGTTGTAAATCACCGTTTGTGTCAAAAAAGTATATGAACTGTTGAAAGAAGTCAAATTCATCATGGCTCTGCGCAACGACACTTCACAGAATCAGTGTTCGCAAGCTGTGTTGCTGGCAGCATGTCGTGTGTGCTTGCTGTCGCACGGTGGCAGTAGAACTCTTCCCCCCCCCAAAAACAACACATCAGTTCAGTGACAAATCAAAAATAGGACCAACAGGAGACAGACAATGTGGTTAAAACCGCTGACTGTGAGAGGAAGTGTTCCTAAAAACACGAACACAAAAAGGTGAGAAATGAGACCGGAGAACAACAGTCTAGACTACAGTACAACAGACAGAAAAACTTAGTCACAGACAGCATGTCATCATGACCAACGACAACAAAAAACGAGACGAGAAATTCATGGGAAAAAAGCAGATGGAAAATTGGAACCAGATTTCCAATGAACAGCGGCCACCATTTTGCCACTAATATAGATAGCTGCAGAACATAACTACAGGCAGAATAGTTACTGTACCTGAGATTGTTCTCTTAGAAACTCAGGTAGCTGAAATTCACCTTTAAAGACCTGGAGAAAAAAAGGACTGGGTTTAGAGGCTAGGTAACATTTAAAGGCCTGGGAACACAAAGGACTGGGTTTAGAGGCTAGGTAACATTTAAAGGCCTCGGTTTAGAGGCTAGGTAACATTTAAAGGCCTGGGAACACAAAGGACTGGGTTTAGAGGCTAGGTAACAGTTAAAGACCTGGGTTTAGAGGCTAGGTAACATTTAAAGGCCTGGGAACACAAAGGACTGGGTTTAGAGGCTAGGTAACATTTAAAGGCCTGGGAACACAAAGGACTGGGTTTAGAGGCTAGGTAACATTTAAAGGCCTTGGTTTAGAGGCTAGGTAACATTCAAAGGCCTGGGAACACAAAGGACTGGGTTTAGAGGCTAGGTAACATTTAAAGGACTGGAAACACAAATGACTGGGTTTAGAGGCTAGGTAACATTTAAAGACCTGGGTTTATAGGCTAGGTAACATTCAAAGGCCTGGGTTTAGAGGCTAGGTAACATTCAAAGGCCTGGGAACACAAAGGGCTAGGTAATATTTAAAGGCCTGGGTTTAGAGGCTAGGTAACATTCAAAGGCCTGGGAACACAAAGGACTGGGTTTAGAGGCTAGGTAACATTTAAAGGCCTGGGTTTAGAGGCTAGGTAACATTTAAAGGCATGGGAACACAAAGGACTGGGTTTAGAGGCTAGGTAACATTTAAAGCCCTGGGAACACAAAGGACTGGGTTTAGAGGCTAGGTAACATTTAAAGGCCTGGGAACACAAAGGACTGGGTTTAGAGGCTAGGTACCATTTAAAGTCCTGGGAACACAAAGGACTGGGTTTAGAGGCTAGGTAACATTTAAAGGCCTGGGTTTAGAGGCTAGGTAACATTTAAATGCCTGGGAACACAAAGGACTGGTTTTAGAGGCTAGGTAGCATTTAAAGCCCTGGGAACACAAAGGACTGGGTTTAGAGGCTAGGTAACATTTAAAGGCATGGGTTTAGAGGCTAGGTAACATTCAAAGGCCTGGGAACACAAATGACTGGGTTTAGAGGCTAGGTAATATTTAAAGGCCTGGGTTTAGAGGCTAGGTAACATTCAAAGGCCTGGGAACACAAAGGACTGGGTTTAGAGGCTAGGTAACATTTAAAGGCCTGGGAACACAAAGGACTGGGTTTAGAGACTAGGTAACATTTAAAGGCCTGGGAACACAAAGGACTGGGTTTAGAGACTAGGTAACATTTAAAGCCCTGGGAACACAAAGGACTGGGTTTAGAGGCTAGGTAACATTTAAAGCCCTGGGTTTAGAGGCTAGGTAACATTTAAAGTCTTGGGAACACAAAGGACTGGGTTTAGAGGCTAGGTAACATTTAAAGGCCTGGGAACACAAAGGACTGGGTTTAGAGACAAGGTAACGTTTAAAGCCCTGGGAACACAAAGGACTGGGTTTAGAGGCTAGGTAACATTTAAAGACCTGGGTTTAGAGGCTAGGTAACATTCAAAGGCCTGGGTTTAGAGGCTAGGTAACATTCAAAGGCCTGGGAACACAAAGGACTGGGTTTAGAGGCTAGGTAATATTTAAAGGCCTGGGTTTAGAGGCTAGGTAACATTCAAAGGCCTGGGAACACAAAGGACTGGGTTTAGAGGCTAGGTAACATTTAAAGCCCTGGGAACACAAAGGACTGGGTTTAGAGGCTAGGTAACATTTAAAGCCCTGGGAACACAAAGGACTGGGTTTAGAGGCTAGGTAACATTTAAAGGCCTGGGAACACAAAGGACTGGGTTTAGAGGCTAGGTAACATTCAAAGGCCTGGGAACACAAAGGACTGGGTTTAGAGGCTAGGTAATATTTAAAGGCCTGGGTTTAGAGGCTAGGTAACATTCAAAGGCCTGGGAACACAAAGGACTGGGTTTAGAGGCTAGGTAACATTTAAAGACCTGGGAACACAAAGGACTGGGTTTAGAGTCTAGGTAATATTTAAAGGCCTGGGTTTAGAGGCTAGGTAACATTCAAAGGCCTGGGAACACAAAGGACTGGGTTTAGAGGCTAGGTAACATTTAAAGCCCTGGGAACACAAAGGACTGGGTTTAGAGGCTAGGAAACATTTAAAGGCCTGGGTTTAGAGGCTAGGTAACATTTAAAGGCCTGGGAACACAAAGGATTGGGTTTAGAGGCTAGGTAACATTTAAAGCCCTGGGTTTAGAGGCTAGGTAACATTTAAAAGCCTGGGAACACAAAGGACTGGGTTTAGAGGCTAGGTAAGATTTAAAGGCCTGGGAACACAAAGGACTGGGTTTAGAGACTAGGTAACATTTAAAGGCCTGGGTTTAGAGGCTAGGTAACATTTAAAGGCATGGGAACACAAAGGACTGGGTTTAGAGGCTAGGTAACATTTAAAGCCCTGGGAACACAAAGGACTGGGTTTAGAGGCTAGGTAACATTTAAAGGCCTGGGAACACAAAGGACTGGGTTTAGAGGCTAGGTACCATTTAAAGTCCTGGGAACACAAAGGACTGGGTTTAGAGGCTAGGTAACATTTAAAGACCTGGGTTTATAGGCTAGGTAACATTCAAAGGCCTGGGTTTAGAGGCTAGGTAACATTCAAAGGCCTGGGAACACAAAGGGCTAGGTAATATTTAAAGGCCTGGGTTTAGAGGCTAGGTAACATTCAAAGGCCTGGGAACACAAAGGACTGGGTTTAGAGGCTAGGTAACATTTAAAGGCCTGGGTTTAGAGGCTAGGTAACATTTAAAGGCATGGGAACACAAAGGACTGGGTTTAGAGGCTAGGTAACATTTAAAGCCCTGGGAACACAAAGGACTGGGTTTAGAGGCTAGGTAACATTTAAAGGCCTGGGAACACAAAGGACTGGGTTTAGAGGCTAGGTACCATTTAAAGTCCTGGGAACACAAAGGACTGGGTTTAGAGGCTAGGTAACATTTAAAGGCCTGGGAACACAAAGGATTGGGTTTAGAGGCTAGGTAACATTTAAAGCCCTGGGTTTAGAGGCTAGGTAACATTTAAAAGCCTGGGAACACAAAGGACTGGGTTTAGAGGCTAGGTAACATTTAAAGGCCTGGGAACACAAAGGACTGGGTTTAGAGACTAGGTAACATTTAAAGCCCTGGGAACACAAAGTACTGGGTTTAGAGGCTAGGTAACATTTAAAGCCTGGGTTTAGAGGCTAGGTAACATTTAAAGTCTTGGGAACACAAAGGACTGGGTTTAGAGGCTAGGTAACATTTAAAGGCCTGGGAACACAAAGGACTGGGTTTAGAGACTAGGTAACATTTAAAGCCCTGGGAACACAAAGGACTGGGTTTAGAGGCTAGGTAACAGTTAAAGGCCTGGGTTTTGAGTCTAGGTAACATTTAAAGACCTGGGAACACAAAGGACTGGGTTTAGAGGCTCGGTAACATTCAAAGGCCTGGGAACATAAAGGACTGGGTTTAGAGGCTAGGTAACATTTAAAGGCCTGGGAACATAAAGGACTGGGTTTAGAGGCTAGGTAACATTTAAAGACCTGGGTTTATAGGCTAGGTAACATTCAAAGGCCTGGGTTTAGAGGCTAGGTAACATTCAAAGGCCTGGGAACACAAAGGGCTAGGTAATATTTAAAGGCCTGGGTTTAGAGGCTAGGTAACATTCAAAGGCCTGGGGACACAAAGGACTGGGTTTAGAGGCTAGGTAACATTTAAAGGCCTGGGTTTAGAGGCTAGGTAACATTTAAAGGCATGGGAACACAAAGGACTGGGTTTAGAGGCTAGGTAACATTTAAAGCCCTGGGAACACAAAGGACTGGGTTTAGAGGCTAGGTAACATTTAAAGGCCTGGGAACACAAAGGACTGGGTTTAGAGGCTAGGTACCATTTAAAGTCCTGGGAACACAAAGGACTGGGTTTAGAGGCTAGGTAACATTTAAAGACCTGGGTTTATAGGCTAGGTAACATTCAAAGGCCTGGGTTTAGAGGCTAGGTAACATTCAAAGTCCTGGGAACACAAAGGACTGGGTTTAGAGGCTAGGTAACATTTAAAGGCATGGGTTTAGAGGCTAGGTAACATTCAAAGGCCTGGGAACACAAATGACTGGGTTTAGAGGCTAGGTAATATTTAAAGGCCTGGGTTTAGAGGCTAGGTAACATTCAAAGGCCTGGGAACACAAAGGACTGGGTTTAGAGGCTAGGTAACATTTAAAGGCCTGGGAACACAAAGGACTGGGTTTAGAGACTAGGTAACATTTAAAGGCCTGGGAACACAAAGGACTGGGTTTAGAGACTAGGTAACATTTAAAGCCCTGGGAACACAAAGGACTGGGTTTAGAGGCTAGGTAACATTTAAAGGCCTGGGTTTAGAGGCTAGGTAACATTTAAAGTCTTGGGAACACAAAGGACTGGGTTTAGAGGCTAGGTAACATTTAAAGGCCTGGGAACACAAAGGACTGGGTTTAGAGACAAGGTAACATTTAAAGCCCTGGGAACACAAAGGACTGGGTTTAGAGGCTAGGTAACATTTAAAGACCTGGGTTTAGAGGCTAGGTAACATTCAAAGGCCTGGGTTTAGAGGCTAGGTAACATTCAAAGGCCTGGGAACACAAAGGACTGGGTTTAGAGGCTAGGTAATTTAAATTTAAAGGCCTGGGTTTAGAGGCTAGGTAACATTCAAAGGCCTGGGAACACAAAGGACTGGGTTTAGAGGCTAGGTAACATTTAAAGGCATGGGAACACAAATGACTGGGTTTAGAGGCTAGGTAACATTTAAAGCCCTGGGAACACAAAGGACTGGGTTTAGAGGCTAGGTAACATTTAAAGGCCTGGGAACACAAAGGACTGGGTTTAGAGGCTAGGTAACATTTAAAGGCCTGGGTTTAGAGGCTAGGTAACATTCAAAGGCCTGGGAACACAAAGGACTGGGTTTAGAGGCTAGGTAATATTTAAAGGCCTGGGTTTAGAGGCTAGGTAACATTCAAAGGCCTGGGAACACAAAGGACTGGGTTTAGAGGCTAGGTAACATTTAAAGGCCTGGGAACACAAAGGACTGGGTTTAGAGGCTAGGTAATATTTAAAGGCCTGGGTTTAGAGGCTAGGTAACATTCAAAGGCCTGGGAACACAAAGGACTGGGTTTAGAGGCTAGGTAACATTTAAAGCCCTGGGAACACAAAGGACTGGGTTTAGAGGCTAGGTAACATTTAAAGGCCTGGGAACACAAAGGACTGGGTTTAGAGGCTAGGTAACATTTAAAGGCCTGGGAACACAAAGGACTGGGTTTAGAGACTAGGTAACATTTAAAGGCCTGGGAACACAAAGGACTGGGTTTAGAGACTAGGTAACATTTAAAGCCCTGGGAACACAAAGGACTGGGTTTAGAGGCTAGGTAACATTTAAAGGCCTGGGTTTAGAGGCTAGGTAACATTTAAAGTCTTGGGAACACAAAGGACTGGGTTTAGAGGCTAGGTAACATTTAAAGGCCTGGGAACACAAAGGACTGGGTTTAGAGACAAGGTAACATTTAAAGCCCTGGGAACACAAAGGACTGGGTTTAGAGGCTAGGTAACATTTAAAGACCTGGGTTTAGAGGCTAGGTAACATTCAAAGGCCTGGGTTTAGAGGCTAGGTAACATTCAAAGGCCTGGGAACACAAAGGACTGGGTTTAGAGGCTAGGTAATATTTAAAGGCCTGGGTTTAGAGGCTAGGTAACATTCAAAGGCCTGGGAACACAAAGGACTGGGTTTAGAGGCTAGGTAACATTTAAAGGCATGGGAACACAAATGACTGGGTTTAGAGGCTAGGTAACATTTAAAGCCCTGGGAACACAAAGGCCTGGGTTTAGAGGCTAGGTAACAGTCAAAGGCCTGGGAACACAAAGGACTGGGTTTAGAGGCTAGGTAATATTTAAAGGCCTGGGTTTAGAGGCTAGGTAACATTCAAAGGCCTGGGAACACAAAGGACTGGGTTTAGAGGCTAGGTAATAGGTTTAAAGGCCTGGGTTTAGAGGCTAGGTAACATTCAAAGGCCTGGGAACACAAAGGACTGGGTTTAGAGGCTAGGTAACATTTAAAGGCCTGGGAACACAAAGGACTGGGTTTAGAGGCTAGGTAATATTTAAAGGCCTGGGTTTAGAGGCTAGGTAACATTCAAAGGCCTGGGAACACAAAGGACTGGGTTTAGAGGCTAGGTAACATTTAAAGCCCTGGGAACACAAAGGACTGGGTTTAGAGGCTAGGTAACATTTAAAGGCCTGGGAACACAAAGGACTGGGTTTAGAGGCTAGGTAACATTTAAAGGCCTGGGTTTAGAGGCTAGGTAACATTCAAAGGCCTGGGAACACAAAGGACTGGGTTTAGAGGCTAGGTAACATTTAAAGGCCTGGGAACACAAAGGACTGGGTTTAGAGGCTAGGTAACATTTAAAGGCCTGGGAACACAAAGGACTGGGTTTAGAGGCTAGGTAACATTTAAAGCCCTGGGAACACAAAGGACTGGGTTTAGAGGCTAGGTAACATTTAAAGGCCTGGGAACACAAAGGACTGGGTTTAGAGGCTAGGTAACATTTAAAGGCATGGGTTTAGAGGCTAGGTAACATTCAAAGGCCTGGGAACACAAATGACTGGGTTTAGAGGCTAGGTAATATTTAAAGGCCTGGGTTTAGAGGCTAGGTAACATTCAAAGGCCTGGGAACACAAAGGACTGGGTTTAGAGGCTAGGTAACATTTAAAGGCCTGGGAACACAAAGGACTGGGTTTAGAGGCTAGGTAATATTTAAAGGCCTGGGTTTAGAGGCTAGGTAACATTTAAAGGCCTGGGAACACAAAGGACTGGGTTTAGAGGCTAGGTAACATTTAAAGCCCTGGGAACACAAAGGACTGGGTTTAGAGGCTAGGTAACATTTAAAGGCCTGGGAACACAAAGGACTGGGTTTAGAGGCTAGGTAACATTTAAAGGCCTGGGAACACAAAGGACTGGGTTTAGAGACTAGGTAACATTTAAAGGCCTGGGAACACAAAGGACTGGGTTTAGAGACTAGGTAACATTTAAAGCCCTGGGAACACAAAGGACTGGGTTTAGAGGCTAGGTAACATTTAAAGGCCTGGGTTTAGAGGCTAGGTAACATTTAAAGGTAACATTGGGAACACAAAGGACTGGGTTTAGAGGCTAGGTAACATTTAAAGGCCTGGGAACACAAAGGACTGGGTTTAGAGACAAGGTAACATTTAAAGCCCTGGGAACACAAAGGACTGGGTTTAGAGGCTAGGTAACATTTAAAGACCTGGGTTTAGAGGCTAGGTAACATTCAAAGGCCTGGGTTTAGAGGCTAGGTAACATTCAAAGGCCTGGGAACACAAAGGACTGGGTTTAGAGGCTAGGTAATATTTAAAGGCCTGGGTTTAGAGGCTAGGTAACATTTAAAGCCCTGGGAACACAAAGGACTGGGTTTAGAGGCTAGGTAACATTTAAAGGCCTGGGAACACAAAGGACTGGGTTTAGAGGCTAGGTAACATTTAAAGGCCTGGGTTTAGAGGCTAGGTAACATTCAAAGGCCTGGGAACACAAAGGACTGGGTTTAGAGGCTAGGTAACATTTAAAGGCCTGGGTTTAGAGGCTAGGTAACATTCAAAGGCCTGGGAACACAAAGGACTGGGTTTAGAGGCTAGGTAACATTTAAAGGCCTGGGAACCTGGGAACACAAAGGACTGGGTTTAGAGGCTAGGTAATATTTAAAGGCCTGGGTTTAGAGGCTAGGTAACATTCAAAGGCCTGGGAACACAAAGGACTGGGTTTAGAGGCTAGGTAACATTTAAAGCCCTGGGAACACAAAGGACTGGGTTTAAAGAGGCTAGGTAACATTTAAAGGCCTGGGAACACAAAGGACTGGGTTTAGAGGCTAGGTAACATTTAAAGGCCTGGGTTTAGAGGCTAGGTAACATTCAAAGGCCTGGGAACACAAAGGACTGGGTTTAGAGGCTAGGTAACATTTAAAGGCCTGGGAACACAAAGGACTGGGTTTAGAGGCTAGGTAACATTTAAAGGCCTGGGAACACAAAGGACTGGGTTTAGAGGCTAGGTAACATTTAAAGCCCTGGGAACACAAAGGACTGGGTTTAGAGGCTAGGTAACATTTAAAGGCCTGGGAACACAAAGGACTGGGTTTAGAGGCTAGGTAACATTTAAAGGCCTGGGTTTAGAGGCTAGGTAACATTCAAACGCCTGGGAACACAAAGGACTGGGTTTAGAGGCTAGGTAATATTTAAAGGCCTGGGTTTAGAGGCTAGGTAACATTCAAAGGCCTGGGAACACAAAGGACTGGGTTTAGAGGCTAGGTAACATTTAAAGACCTGGGAACACAAAGGACTGGGTTTAGAGGCTAGGTAACATTTAAAGTCCTGGGTTTAGAGGCTAGGTAACATTTAAAGTCCTGGGAACACAAAGGGCTGGGTTTAGAGGCTAGGTAACATTTAAAGACCTGGGAACACAAAGGACTGGGTTTAGAGGCTAGGTAACATTTAAAGGCCTGGGTTTAGAGTCTAGGTGACATTCAAAGGCCTGGGAACACAAAGGACTGGGTTTAGAGGCTAGGAAATATTTAAAGGCCTGGGTTTAGAGGCTAGGTAACATTCAAAGGCCTGGGAACACAAAGGACTGGGTTTAGAGGCTAGGTAACATTTAAAGGCCTGGGAACACAAAGGACTGGGTTTAGAGGCTAGGTAACTATTAAAGGCCTGGGTTTAGAGGCTAGGTAACATTTAAAGGCATGGGAACACAAAGGACTGGGTTTAGAGGCTAGGTAACATTTAAAGCCCTGGGAACACAAAGGACTGGGTTTAGAGGCTAGGTAACATTTAAAGGCCTGGGAACACAAAGGACTGGGTTTAGAGGCTAGGTAACATTTAAAGACCTGGGTTTAGAGGCTAGGTAACATTCAAAGGCCTGGGAACACAAAGGACTGGGTTTAGAGGCTAGGTAATATTTAAAGGCCTGGGTTTAGAGGCTAGGTAACATTCAAAGGCCTGGGAACACAAAGGACTGGGTTTAGAGGCTAGGTAACATTTAAAGGCCTGGGAACACAAAGGACTGGGTTTAGAGGCTAGGTAACATTTAAAGTCCTGGGTTTAGAGACTAGGTAACATTTAAAGTCCTGGGAACACAAAGGGCTGGGTTTAGAGGCTAGGTAACATTTAAAGACCTGGGAACACAAAGGACTGGGTTTAGAGGCTAGGTAACATTTAAAGACCTGGGTTTAGAGTCTAGGTGACATTCAAAGGCCTGGGAACACAAAGGACTGGGTTTAGAGGCTAGGTAATATTTAAAGGCCTGGGTTTAGAGGCTAGGTAACATTCAAAGGCCTGGGAACACAAAGGACTGGGTTTAGAGGCTAGGTAACATTTAAAGGCCTGGGAACACAAAGGACTGGGTTTAGAGGCTAGGTAACTATTAAAAGCCTGGGTTTAGAGGCTAGGTAACATTTAAAGGCCTGGGAACACAAAGGACTGGGTTTAGAGGCTAGGTAACATTTAAAGACCTGGGAACACAAAGGACTGGGTTTAGAGGCTAGGTAACATTTAAAGGCCTGGGAACACAAAGGACTGGGTTTAGAGACTAGGTAACATTTAAAGGCCTGGGTTTAGAGGCTAGGTAACATTTAAAGGCCTGGGAACACAAAGGACTGGGTTTAGAGGCTAGGTAACATTTAAAGTCCTGGGAACACAAAGGACTGGGTATAGAGGCTAGGTAACATTTAAAGGCCTGGGTTTAGAGGCTAGTCAACATTTAAAGGCCTGGGAACACAAAGGACTGGGTTTAGAGGCTAGGTAACATTTAAAGTCCAGGGAACATAAAGGACCGGGTTTAGAGGCTAGGTAACATTTAAAGGCCTGGGAACACAAAGGCCTGGGTTTAGAGGCTAGGTAACATTTAAAGGCCTGGGTTTAGAGGCTAGTCAACATTTAAAGGCCTGGGAACACAAAGGACTGGGTTTAGAGGCTAGGTAACATTTAAAGTCCAGGGAACATAAAGGACCGGGTTTAGAGGCTAGGTAACATTTAAAGGCCTGGGAACACAAAGGCCTGGGTTTAGAGGCTAGGTAACATTTAAAGGCCTGGGAACACAAAGGCCTGGGTTTAGAGGCTAGGTAATATTTAAAGGCCTGGGAACACAAAGGACTGAGTTTAGAGGTAAGTTACGTAAAGGAACACATGGGCAGAAGATCCAGATCTCCAGACCTTCAATCTCTATCCAACTACAGATCTAGTGCAAACCAAAACTAAAGATTATGTGACTTGGTTTTGACTTTAAACAACAAAGAAGCATTTTCATCAAGAGTTCTCCAAGAGTTCAGGAAACATTGACAGCCTCCTTTGACAGGTCTGGCTAAGGAAACATTGACAGTCTCCTGAGACAGGTCTGGCTAAGTAAACAGTGACAGTCTCCTTCGACAGGTCTGGCTAAGGAAACATTGACAGTCTCCTGAGACAGGTCTGGCTAAGGAAACATTGACAGTCTCCTTCGACAGGTCTGGCTAAGGAAACAGTGACAGTCTCCTGAGACAGGTCTGGCTAAGGAAACAGTGACAGTCTCCTGAGACAGGTCTGGCTAAGGAAACAGTGACAGTCTCCTTCGACAGGTCTGGCCCGTGAAACAGTGACAGTCTCCTGAGACAGGTCTTGGCATGTTAGTGACTTAGAAGCTCAGTATTCAGTACACATGTTAGTAAGTCCTTCCACCGTCTCAACGATGGGGAGAGTTTTTAACTGGGGACTTGACACAGTATTCAGAGATGACAATAGAGAGAGAAGAGAGAGAGAGAGGAAGAGGAGAGAGGGAGAGGAAGAGAAGAGAGAGCAAGAGAAGAAGAGAAGAGACAAGAGAAGCGAGAGAGAAAAGAGTGCGAGGAGTTGGCCAGCACCGAAGCCCAGAACAGCAAAGGCAGGGGGAAGAGAAAGAGGCAGACAGACTAGAGAAAGACAGACAGAGAGACAGTATACAGAGAGACAGACTACAGAGAGACAGACTACAGAGAGTGGGGGAGAGAGCATAAGAGTGACAGAGCCACAGAGAGAGGGAGAGGTGGAGGAGAGGGCATAAGAGTGACAGAGCCACAGAGAGAGGGAGAGGTGGAGGAGAGGGCATAAGAGTGACAGAGCCACAGAGAGAGGGAGAGGTGGAGGAGAGAGCATAAGAGTGACAGAGCCACAGAGAGAGGGAGAGGTGGAGGAGAGGGCATAAGAGTGACAGAGCCACAGAGAGAGGGAGAGGTGGAGGAGAGAGCATAAGAGTGACAGAGCCACAGAGAGTTGGAGAGGTGGAGGAGAGAGCATAAGAGTGACAGAGCCACAGAGAGAGGGAGAGGTGGAGGAGAGAGCATAAGAGTGACAGAGCCACAGAGAGAGGGAGAGGTGGAGGAGAGGGCATAAGAGTGACAGAGCCACAGAGAGAGGGAGAGGTGGAGGAGAGAGCATAAGCGTGACAGAGCCACAGAGAGAGGGAGAGGTGGAGGAGAGAGCATAAGAGAGAGGGAGAGGTGGAGGGAGAGCAGGGCATGAATGGGTTACGGTTATCCTGTTCTCATACAGTAGGAAGCAGCCAACATGTCGACATCTGGCTGACGGAGCATTTCAAAGTACCGTGTCCACAGAGGGACCACATCAGAGAGAGAGGATGGAGAGAAGGAGAGAGAGGAGGGGAGAGAGAGAGGATGCCGATAAGGAGAGAGAGAGAGAGGAGGGAGAGAGATAGAGAGAGAAGGAGAGAGGAGGAGAGAGAGGAGGGAGATAGAGAGAGAAGGAGAGAGGAGGAGAGAGAGGAGGGAGATAGAGAGAGAAGGAGAGAGAGGAGGGGGGAAGGGAAGAGAGAGAAGGTGAGAGAGAGAGGAGGGAGAGAGATACAGAGAGAAGGAGAGAGAGAGAGAGGAGGGAGAGAGATACAGAGAGAAGGAGAGAGAGGAGGGGGGAAGGGAAGAGAGGAAAGGAGGGTCAGTGTCCTTAAACAGGGTCAGAGTGACCTCATATCCTGGCTTTCACTACTGGCTTTGCAGTGTGTGTGTGTGTGCATTGCTATGTCTAGGCTGGTCGCACGGCCTCATTCTAAGATGAAGACTCTCCTGTCTTAGATAAACTCCTGGCCCAGGAGATGAAGACTCTCCTGTCTTAGATAAACAACTAGCCCAGGAGATAAAGACTCTCCTGTCTAGATAAACTCCTGGCCCAGGAGATGAAGACTCTCCTGTCTAGATAAACTCCTGGCCCAGGAGATGAAGACTCTCCTATCTAGATAAACTCCTGGCCCAGGAGATGAAGACTCTCCTGTCTAGATAAACTCCTGGCCCAGGAGATGAAGACTCTCCTGTCTTAGATAAACTCATGGCCCAGGAGATGAAGACTCTCCTATCTAGATAAACTCCTGGCCCAGGAGATGAAGACTCTCCTGTCTTAGATAAACTCATGGCCCAGGAGATGAAGACTCTCCTATCTAGATAAACTCATGGCCCAGGAGATGAAGACTCTCCTGTCTAGATAAACTCCTGGCCCAGGAGATGAAGACTCTCCTGTCTAGATAAGTAGCTCATGGCAGACAGTGGAGGAAGACTCTAGCTATCAAGATAAACTCATGGCCCAGAGATGAAGGTAGTTCTGAGAGCTAAACACAACAGACAGAGATGAGGTAGTTCTGAGTAGCTAGACACAACAGACAGAGAGGAGATGAAGACTAGACACCAGTCTAGATAGTTCTGAGTAGCTAGACACGACAGACAGAGGAGGTAGTTCTGAGTAGCTAGACACGACAGACAGAGAGGAGGTAGTTCTGAGTAGCTAGACACAACAGACAGGAGGTAGTTCTGAGTAGCTAGACACGACAGACAGACATGAGGTAGTTCTGAGCAGCTAGACACGACAGACAGGAGGTAGTTCTGAGTAGCTAGACACGACAGACAGGAGGTAGTTCTGAGCAGCTAGACACGACAGACAGGGGAGGTAGTTCTGAGTAGCTAGACACGACAGACAGGGGAGGTAGTTCTGAGTAGCTAGACACGACAGACAGACATGAGGTAGTTCTGAGCAGCTAGACACGACAGACAGGAGGTAGTTCTGAGTAGCTAGACACGACAGACAGACATGAGGTAGTTCTGAGCAGCTAGACACGACAGACAGGAGGTAGTTCTGAGGAGCTAGACACGACAGACAGACATGAGGTAGTTCTGAGCAGCTAGACACAACAGACAGGAGGTAGTTCTGAGTAGCTAGACACGACAGACAGGATGTAGTTCTGAGTAGCTAGACACGACAGACAGGAGGTAGTTCTGAGCAGCTAGACACGACAGAGAGGAGGTAGTTCTGAGTAGCTAGACACGACAGACAGAGGAGGTAGTTCTGAGTAGCTAGACACGACAGACAGAGAGGAGGTAGTTCTGAGTAGCTAGACACGACAGACAGTGGAGGTAGTTCTGAGTAGCTAGACACGACAGACAGAGAGGAGGTAGTTCTGAGTAGCTAGACACGACAGACAGTGGAGGTAGTTCTGAGTAGCTAGACACGACAGACAGAGAGGAGGTAGTTCTGAGTAGCTAGACACGACAGACAGTGGAGGTAGTTCTGAGTAGCTAGACACGACAGACAGAGAGGAGGTAGTTCTGAGTAGCTAGACACGACAGACAGTGGAGGTAGTTCTGAGTAGCTAGACACGACAGACAGAGAGGAGGTAGTTCTGAGTAGCTAGACACGACAGACAGTGGAGGTAGTTCTGAGTAGCTAGACACGACAGACAGAGAGGAGGTAGTTCTGAGTAGCTAGACACAACAGACAGAGAGGAGGTAGTTCTGAGTAGCTAGACACAACAGACAGTGGAGGTAGTTCTGAGTAGCTAGACACGACAGACAGAGAGGAGGTAGTTCTGAGTAGCTAGACACAACAGACAGAGAGGAGGTAGTTCTGAGTAGCTAGACACGACAGACAGAGGAGGTAGTTCTGAGTAGCTAGACACGACAGACAGAGGAGGTAGTTCTGAGTAGCTAGACACGAAAGACAGTGGAGGTAGTTCTGAGTAGCTAGTCACGACAGACAGAGAGGAGGTAGTTCTGAGTAGCTAGACACGACAGACGGAGAGGAGGTAGTTCTGAGTAGCTAGACACGACAGACAGTGGAGGTAGTTCTGAGTAGCAAGACACGACAGACAGAGAGGTAGTTCTGAGTAGCTAGACACGACAGACAGAGAGGAGGTAGTTCTGAGTAGCTAGACACGAAAGACAGTGGAGGTAGTTCTGAGTAGCTAGTCACGACAGACAGAGAGGAGGTAGTTCTGAGTAGCTAGACACGACAGACGGAGAGGAGGTAGTTCTGAGTAGCTAGACACGACAGACAGTGGAGGTAGTTCTGAGTAGCAAGACACGACAGACAGGAGGTAGTTCTGAGTAGCTAGACACGACAGACAGAGAGAAGGTAGTTCTGAGTAGCTAGACACGACAGACAGAGAGAAGGTAGTTCTGAGTAGCTCGACACGACAGACAGAGAGGAGGTAGTTCTGAGTAGCTAGACACGACAGAGAGGAGGTAGTTCTGAGTAGCTAGACACGACAGACAGTGGAGGTAGTTCTGAGTAGCTAGACACGACAGACAGTGGAGGTAGTTCTGAGTAGCTAGACACGACAGACAGTGGAGGTAGTTCTGAGTAGCTAGACACGACAGAGAGGATGTAGTTCTGAGTAGCTAGACACGACAGAGAGGATGTAGTTCTGAGTAGCTAGACACGACAGAGAGGATGTAGTTCTGAGTAGCTAGACACGACAGAGAGGAGGTAGTTCTGAGTAGCTAGACACGACAGAGAGGAGGTAGTTCTGAGTAGCTAGACACGACAGACAGAGAGCGTTAACAGACTCTTATGAACATGGTTCCGAACTAGAACACAACACTGTCTGCTGGAAGTGTGTGTGTGTTACTGTACTTAACACAACCCTCTGTCAGGCTGTGACCAGGGAGGTGTGTGTGTTACTGTACTTAACACAACCCTCTGTCAGGCTGTGACCAGGGAGGTGTGTGTGTTACTGTACTTAACACAACCCTCTGTCAGGCTGTGACCAGGGAGGTGTGTGTGTGTTACTGTACTTAACACAACCCTCTGTCAGGCTGTGACCAGGGAGGTGTGTGTGTTACTGTACTTAACACAACCCTCTGTCAGGCTGTGACCAGGGAGGTGTGTGTGTTACTGTACTTAACACAACCCTCTGTCAGGCTGTGACCAGGGAGGTGTGTGTGTGTTACTGTACTTAACACAACCCTCTGTCAGGCTGTGACCAGGGAGGTGTGTGTGTGTTACTGTACTTAACACAACCCTCTGTCAGGCTGTGACCAGGGAGGTGTGTGTGTGTTACTGTACTTAACACAACCCTCTGTCAGGCTGTGACCAGGGAAGTGTGTGTGTGTTACTGTACTTAACACAACCCTCTGTCAGGCTGTGACCAGGATGCTCTGAGAGGAGAGGTCATACTTCAGGGAGAGTCACGGAAGAGCTCTACTTCTCAAACCACCACAGGCTTGGCACCAACCTGCTGGATGGATTTCCCTGAGCCAGCCACGAGGCTCGAGCCGCCTGGTGTTGCCCTGCCCTTAGGCTCCCTGTGGGTGTGGCTGCTTGAATGTCTTAGTTGGTGCCTGGTAATGCCCAAATAGCACCCTACGGTTGCCATTTGGGATATATACTGGAACTGTACCCTGGGTGAGGCTGTGCCACGGTGGAACATCTCTCGCTCTCTCCTTCCTTCTCCCTCTCTCTCCTCCCCCCTGAGGCTAGTAAACAAGGGCTAAGATATTTACCCTGAGAATAGTAACCAAGGGCTGAGATATTTACCCTGAGGCCAGTAACCAAGGGCTGAGATATTTACCCTGAGGCCAGTAACCAAGGGCTGAGATATTTACCCTGAGGCCAGTAACCAAGGGCTGAGATATTTACCCTGAGGCCAGTAACCAAGGGCTGAGATATTTACCCCGAGGCCAGTAACCAAGGGCTGAGATATTTACCCTGAGGCCAGTAACCAAGGGCTGAGATATTTACCCTGAGGCCAGTAACCAAGGGCTGAGATATTTACCCTGAGGCCAGTAACCAAGGGCTGAGATATTTACGCTGAGGCCAGTAACCAAGGGCTGAGATATTTACCCTGAGAATAGTAACCAAGGGCTGAGATATTTACCCTGAGGCCAGTAACCAAGGGCTGAGATATTTACCCTGAGGCCAGTAACCAAGGGCTGAGATATAGCTCTGAACCAGAAGTTACATTTAGGAATGGAACCAGAAGTTACATTTAGGAATGGAACCAGAAGTTACATTTAGGAACGGAACCAGAAGTTACTTTTAGGAACGGGACCAGAAGGTACATTTAGGAACGGGACCAGGAGTTACATTTAGGAACGGAACCAGAAGTTACTTTTAGGAACGGGACCAGAAGTTACATTTAGGAACGGGACCAGAAGTTACATTTAGGAACGGAACCATAAGTTACATTTAGGAACGGAACCAGAAGTTACATTTAGGAACGGAACCAGAAGTTACATTTAGGAACGGGACCAGAAGTTACATTTAGGAACGGGACCAGAAGTTACATTTAGGAACGGAACCAGAAGTTACATTTAGGAACGGGACCAGAAGTTACATTTAGGAACGGGACCAGAAGTTACATTTAGGAACGGAACCAGAAGTTACATTTAGGAACGGAACCAGAAGTTACATTTAGGAACGGAACCAGAAGTTACATTTAGGAACGGGACCAGAAGTTACATTTAGGAACGGGACCAGAAGTTACATTTAGGAGCCTGTCCGCTGATTGAGTTTGACACCCCTGGGCTAGCGTATCTATTTATGGAACTAGCTATTTATTTAGCTAAAAACATGGGAGCCTAACATTAGCTAGCTAGCGAGCTAGTTAGCTGCTGGGACGACGTCATGGCATAGGAGAAGTTGGTAAGTGAATGTCTTTTTCCCCTCATGTCGTTTTTCGTCGGCTACACCTAGAGATGCTGCAGGTGTCATTTGGTTAGCTAGCGAGAAATGAGAATCGCTTTGCTCACTAGCTACGTTGAACTTCTATGACTGATATCAACAGTTAGCATCTCTTAGTTGTCAATCATATGTATTTGGCATCGATCAAAATGGGCAGGCAGGTTCCCCATTCAGTTGTTAAAACGTGGGTTGGGACCAGCATGCATTGCCAGGCAAGCTGCAGAAGGACGAGCAGGCTACTCATTCCTCCATCGTTTTATCAGGGCAATTTTGATGGGCCAACTAGCTGAAAACGTTTCAGAGGGTTTATCTAAACACTCCCTCGTTAAATTTGAGCACATCTCGCTCTGGCTAACACCAGTTGTTGATTATGTGTACAACTGAGGGAGAGAGAGCCTACCATTTCATGGTTGTTTGATCAATAGGAAAGTTCCTAAATGTAAGAGGACTCCCGTGGTGTTGACATATTTGCAGACATCAATTCAGGTGTATTTTGTGGCTTTTGGTGAATTACGTTCCAATGATCTAAAGTCACGCTGTTCCTAATGCCTGTAAACACACAGTCCAGTTCAAAGTGAATGATGGTCCTTCTGTAGCTCAGTTGGTAGAGCATGGCGCTTGTAACGCCAGGGTAGTGGGTTCGATCCCGGGACCACCCATACGTAGAATGTATGCACACATGACTGTAAGTCGCTTTGGATAAAAGCGTCTGCTAAATGGCATATATTATTATTATTATTATTATATTATGACAGGCCCTACTGCCTGTAAACACACAGTCCAGTTCATAGTGAATGATGACAGGCCCTACTGCCTGTAAACACACAGTCCAGTTCAAAGTGAATGATGACAGGTCCTACTGCCTGTAAACACACAGTCCAGTTCAAAGTTTCTATCTCAAGGCCATCAGACTGTTTAACAGCCACCACTAACATTGAGTGGCTGCTGCCAACACACTGACTCAACTCCAGCCACTTTAATAATGGAAAAATTGATGTAATAAATGTATCACTAGCCACTTTAAACAATGCCACTTTATATAATGTTTACATACCCTACATAACTCATCTCATATATACATATATATATATACACTGTACTCAATACCATCTACTGCATCTTGCCTATGCCGTTCTGTACCATCACTCATTCATATATCTTTATGTACATATTCCTCCTCCCTTTACATTTGTGTGTATAAATAAGGTAGTTGTTGTGAAATTGTTAGGTTACTCTTGGTTACTTGGTTATTACTGCATTGTCGGAACTAGATGCACAAGCATTTCGCTACACTCGCATTAACATCTGCTAACCATGTGTATGTGACAAATAAAATGTGATTCGAAAGTGAATGATGTCAGGCCTGTGTGGCAAATTACTTATTATCATTTGACATTGATATGAAACAGAGGGTAAATATTTGGGATGGGGCTTCCCCCGAGGCTCTGGGCAAGTATTCAAGACCCAGGAAGAAAGAGAGCATTTAAATGTCCATGTGTGGCACGGTTACATCATATGGCGACAGTTAACATCCAGATTCAACATTAACCGAGGGGGGAAAGAGGCTGTGACTCTACATGTAAACCCACTGGTATGGATTCAACATTAACCGAGGGGGGAAAGAGGCTGTGACTCTACATGTAAACCCACTGGTATGGATTCAACATTAACCGAGGGGGGAAAGAGGCTGTGACTCTACATGTAAACCCACTGGTATGGATTCAACATTAACCGAGGGGGAAAGAGGCTGTGACTCAACATGTAAACCCACTGGTATGGATTCAACATTAACCGAGGGGGAAAGAGGCTGTGACTCAACATGTAAACCCACTGGTATGGATTCAACATTAACCGAGGGGGGGAAGAGGCTGTGACTCTACATGTAAACCCACTAACAGGCTGTGACTCAAACCCACTGGTATGGATTCAACATTAACCGAGGGGGAAAGAGGCTGTGACTCAACATGTAAACCCACTGGTATGGATTCAACATTAACCGAGGGGGAAAGGGGTGACTCAACATGTAAACCCACTGGTATGGGCATGTGACTAACCTGGTAGGGGGAAGAGGCTGTGACTCAACATGTAAACCCACTGGTATGGATTCAACATTAACCGAGGGGGAAAGAGGCTGTGACTCTACATGTAAACCCACTGGTATGGATTCAACATTAACCGAGGGGGAAAGAGGGGGTAAAAGAGGCTGTGACTCAACATGTAAACCCACTGGTATGGATTCAACATTAACCGAGGGGGGAAGAGGCTGTGACTCAACATGTAAACCCACTGGTATGGATTCAACATTAACCGAGGGGGGAAGAGGCTGTGACTCAACATGTAAACCCACTGGTATGGATTCAACATTAACCGAGGGGGAAGAGGCTGTGACTCAACATGTAAACCCACTGGTATGGATTCAACATTAACCGAGGGGGGAAAGAGGCTGTGACTCAACATGTAAACCCACTGGTATGGATTCAACATTAACCGAGGGGGGAAAGAGGCTGTGACTCAACATGTAAACCCACTGGTATGGAAAGAGGCTGTGACTCTACATGTAAACCCACTGGTATGGATTCAACATTAACCGAGGGGGAAAGAGGCTGTGACTCTACATGTAAACCCACTGGTATGGATTCAACATTAACCGAGGGGGAAAGAGGCTGTGACTCAACATGTAAACCCACTGGTATGGATTCAACATTAACCGAGGGGGAAAGAGGCTGTGACTCTACATTTAAACCCACTGGTATGGATTCAACATTAACCGAGGGGAAAGAGGGGGAAGAGGCATTGTGACTCAACATGTAAACCCACTGGTATGGATTCAACATTAACCGAGGGGGAAAGAGGCTGTGACTCTACATGTAAACCCACTGGTATGGATTCAACATTAACCGAGGGGGAAGAGGCTGTGACTCAACATGTAAACCCACTGGTATGGATTCAACATTAACCGAGGGGGAAAGAGGCTGTGACTCAACATGTAAACCCACTGGTATGGATTCAACATTAACCGAGGGGGGAAGAGGCTGTGACTCTACATGTAAACCCACTGGTATGGATTCAACATTAACCGAGGGGGGAAGAGGCTGTGACTCTACATGTAAACCCACAGGTATGGATTCAACATTAACCGAGGGGGGAAGAGGCTGTGACTCAACATGTAAACCCACAGGTATGGATTCAACATTAACCGAGGGGGGAAGAGGCTGTGACTCTACATGTAAACCCACTGGTATGGATTCAACATTAACCGAGGGGGGAAGAGGCTGTGACTCAACATGTAAACCCACAGGTATGGATTCAACATTAACCGAGGGGAAAGAGGGTCCTGAGGGGGAAAGACTCTACATGTAAACCCACTGGTATGGATTCAACATTAACCACCTGGTCCTACATGTAAACCCACTGGTATGGATTCAACATTCAGGCTGGTCCTGTAAACCCACTGGTATGGATTCAACATTCACCTGGTCCTGTGACTCTACATGTAAACCCACTGGTATGGACATTAACCAGGGGGAAGTCACCTGTGACTCAACATGTAAACCCACTGGTATGGATTCAACATTCGAGGGGGAAAGAGGCTGTGACTCCTGTAAACCCACTGGTATGGATTCAACATTAACCGAGGGGGAAGAGGCTGTGACTCAACATGTAAACCCACTGGTATGGATTCAACATTAACCTGGTCCTGTGACTCAACATGTAAACCCCTGGGTATGGATCAACAGTAAACCTGGTCCTGTGACTCTACATGTAAACCCACTGGTATGGATTATGGATCATTAAACCCACTGGTATGGATTCAACATTCAGGCTGTGACTCCTGTAAACCCACTGGTATGGATTCAACAGTCACCTGGTCCTGTAACATTAACCGAGGGGGAAGAGGCTACATGTAAACCCACTGGTATGGAATCAACAGTAAACCTGGTATGGGTCCTGTAACTCTACATGTAAACCCACTGGTATGGATTCAACATTAACCGAGGGGGAAGAGGCTGTGTCCATGTAAACCCACTGGTATCAACATTAACCGAGGGGGAAGAACTCAACATGTAAACCCACCTGGTATGTCCTGTAACTCTACATGTAAACCCACTGGTATGGATTCAACATTAACCTGAAGTCCTGTGACTCTACATGTAAACCCACTGGTATGGATTCAACAGGCTGCTACATGTCACCTGGTCGAGGGGGGAAGAGGCTGTGACTCAACATGTAAACCCACTGGTATGGAATCAACAGTCACCTGGTCCTGTAACTCTACATGTAAACCCACTGGTATGGAATCAACAGTCACCTGGTCCTGTAAACCCACCAGTATGGAATCAACAGTCACCTGGTCCTGTAACTCTAAATCAAATGTATTTATATAGCCCTTCGTACATCAGCTGATATCTTAAAGTGCTGTACAGAAACCCAGCCTAAAACACCAAACAGCAAGCAATGCAGTTGTAGAAGCTCGGTGGCTAGGAAAAACTCCCAAGAAAGGCCAAATCCTAGGAAGAAACCTAGAGAGGAACCAGGCTCTTAGAGGTGGCCAGTTCTCTTCTGGCTGTGCCGGGTGGAGATTATAAACCTAGAGAGGAACCAGGCTGTGAGGGGTGGCCAGTCCTCTTCTGGCTGTGCCGGGTGGAGATTATAAACCTAGAGAGGAACCAGGCTGTGAGGGGTGGCCAGTCCTCTTCTGGCTGTGCAGGGTGGAGATTATAAACCTAGAGAGGAACCAGGCTCTGAGGGGTGGAGATTATAAACCTAGAGAGGAACCAGGCTCTGAGGGTTGGAGATTATAAACCTAGAGAGGAACCAGGATGTGAGGGGTGGCCAGTCCTCTTCTGGCTGTGCCGGGTGGAGATTATAAACCTAGAGAGGAACCAGGCTCTGAGGGGTGGAGATTATAAACCTAGAGAGGAACCAGGCTCTGAGGGGTGGAGATTATAAACCTAGAGAGGAACCAGGATGTGAGGGGTGGCCAGTCCTCTTCTGGCTGTGCCGGGTGGAGATTATAAACCTAGAGAGGAACCAGGCTCTGAGGGGTGGCCAGTCCTCTTCTGGAATGTAAATGTAAACCCACTGCTTGTTCTAAGTCCCAAGAAACAAAGAGATCTTCTGTTGAATCTGACAATTCATCTTGATGGTTGTACAGTCGTCTCAAATAAAAAAAACTGTGAAGGACCTCGGCGTTACTCTGGACCCTGATCTCTCTTTTGACGAACATATCAAGACTGTTTCAAGGACAGCTTTTTTCCCATCTACGTAACATTGCAAAAATCCGTAACTTTCTGTCCAAAAATTATGCAGAAAAATATATCCATGCTTTTGTTACTTCTAGGTTAGACTACTGCAATGCTCTACTTTCCGGCTACCTGGATAAAGCACTAAATAAACTTCAGTTAGTGCTAAACACAGCTGCCAGAATCCTGACTAGAACCAAAGAATTTGATCATATTACTCCAGTGCTAGCCTCTCTACACTGGTTTCCTGTTAAGGCAAGGTCTGATTTCAAGGTTTTACTGCTAACCTACAAAGCATTACATGGGCTTGCTCTTACCAATCTTTCCGATTTGGTCCTGCCGTACATACCTACATGTACACTACGGTCACAAGACGCAGGCCTCCTAATTGTCCCTATAATTTCTAAGCAAACAGCTGGAGGCAGGGCTTTCTCCTATAGAGCTCCATTTTTATGGAATGGTCTGCCTACCCATGTGAGAGACGCAGACTCGGGTCTCAACCTTTAAGTCTTTACTGAAGACTCATCTCTTCAGTGGGTCATATGATTGAGTGTAGTTTGGCCCAGGAGTGTGAAGGTGAACGGAAAGGCTCTGGAGCAATGAACCGCCCTTGCTGTCTCTGCCTGGCCGGTTCCCCTCTTTCCACTGGGATTCTCTGCCTTTAACCCTATTACAAGGGCTGAGTCACTGGCTTACTGGTGCTCTTTCATGCCGTCCCTAGGAGGGGTGCGTCACTTGAGTGGGTTGAGTCACTGACGTGATCTTCCTGTCCGGGTTGGCGCTCCCTCTTTGGGCTGTGCCGTGGCGGAGATCTTTGTGGGCTATACCCGGCCTTGTCTCAGGATGGTAAGTTGGTGGTTGAAGATATCCCTCTTGTGGTGTGGGGGCTGTGCTTTGGCAAAGTGGGTGGGGTTATATCCTTCCTGTTTGGCCCTGTCCGGGGGTATTATCAGATGGGGCCACAGTGTCTCCTGACCCCTCCTGTCTCAGCCTCCAGTATTTATGCTGCAGTAGTTTATGTGTCGGGGGGCTAGCGTCAGTTTGTTATATCTGGAGTACTTCTCCTGTCTTATCTGGTGTCCTGTGTGAATTTAAGTATGCTCTCTCTAATTCTCTCTTTCTTTCTCTCTCTCGGAGGACCTGAGCCCTAGGACCATGCCTCTGGACTACCTGGCATGATGACTCCTTGCTGTCTCCAGTCCACCTGGCTGTGCTGTTGCTCCAGTTTCAACTGTTTTGCCTGCGGCTATGGAATCCTGACCTGTTCACCGGACGTGCTACCTGTCCCAGACCTGCTGTTTTCAACTCTCTAGAGACAGCAGGAGTGGTAGAGATACTCTGAATGATCGGCTATGAAAAGCCAACTAATATAGTATATCATACTTCTAATATAGAACACCATACTTCTAATATAGAACATCATACTTATAATATAGTACTTCTAATATAGAACATCATACTTATAATATAGTACTTCTAATATAGAACATCATACGTATAATATAGTACTTCTAATATAGAACATCATACTTATAATATAGTACTTCTAATATAGAACATCATACTTATAATATAGTACATTGTCATTTAGCAGACGCTCTTATCCAGAGCGACTTACAAATAGTACTTCTAATATAGATCATACTTATAATATAGAACATCATACTTATAATATAGTACTTCTAATATAGAACATCATACTTATAATATAGTACTTCTAATATAGATCATACTTCTAATATAGTACATCATACTTCTAATATAGTACTTCTAATATAGAACATCATACTTATAATATAGTACATCATACTTATAATATAGTACATCATACTTATAATATAGTACTTCTAATATAGAACATCATACTTATAATATAGTACATCATACTTATAACATAGTACTTCTAATATAGAACATCATACTTATAATATAGTACTTCTAATATAGAACATCATACTTATAATATAGTACATCATACTTATAATATAGTACATCATACTTATAATATAGTACTTCTAATATAGAACATCATACTTATAATATAGTGCATCATACTTATAATATAGTACTTCTAATATAGAACATCATACTTATAATATAGTACATCATACTTATAATATAGTACTTCTAATATAGAACATCATACTTATAATATAGTACTTCTAATATAGAACATCATACTTATAATATAGTACTTCTAATATAGAACATCATACTTATAATATAGTACATCATACTTATAATATAGTACTTATAATATAGAACATCATACTTATAATATAGTACTTATAATATAGAACATCATACTTATAATATAGTACATCTAATATAGAACATCATACTTATAATATAGTACTTCTAATATAGAACATCATACTTATAATATAGTACATCATACTTATAATATAGTACTTCTAATACAGTACATCATACTTATAATATAGTACTTCTAATATAGAACATCATACTTATAATATAGTACATCATACTTATAATATAGTACTTCTAATATAGAACATCATACTTATAATATAGTACATCATACTTATAATATAGTACATCATACTTATAATATAGTACTTCTAATATAGAACATCATACTTATAATATAGAACATCATACTTATAATATAGTACATCATACTTATAATATAGTACTTCTAATATAGTACATCATACTTATAATATAGTACATCATACTTATAATATAGTACATCATACTTATAATATAGTACATCATACTTATAATATAGTACTTCTAATATAGAACATCATACTTATAATATAGTACATCATACTTATAATATAGTACTTCTAATATAGAACATCATACTTATAATATAGTACATCATACTTCTATTTTAATGCATGAAGTAAAATCAGGATTATGCCTCTGCCATTCATTCCAATTGGATTTCTCCCTGACCAATATGGCTACCAATTTCACACCATTCTGGAACTTTTCATGACATTGGGTTTATGCCTGTCTGACTTTAGCCTGCCTGTCTGTGACTATAGCCTGTCTGTGTGTCTGTGACTATAGCCTGTCTTTCTGTCTGTGACCATAGCCTGTCTTTCTGTCTGTGACTATAGCCTGCCTGCCTGTGACCATAGCCTGTCTGTCTTTCTGTCTGTGACTATAGCCTGTCTGTGACCATAACCTGCCTGTGTGTCTCTGACTATAGCCTGTCTGTCTTTCTGTCTAGCCTGTCTGACTTTAGCCTGCCTGCCTGTCTGTGTGTCTGTGACCATAGCCTGTCTGCCTGTGACTATAGCCTGCCTGTCTGTGACCATAGCCTGTCTGTGTGTCTGTGACCATAGCCTGTCTGCCTGTGACTATAGCCTGCCTGTCTGTGACCATAGCCTGTCTGTGTGTCTGTGACTATAGCCTGCCTGTCTATGACCATAGCCTGTCTGTGTGTCTGTGACTTTAGCCTGCCTGCCTGTGACCATAGCCTGCCTGTCTGTGACCATAGCCTGCCTGCCTGTGACCATAGCCTGCCTGTCTGTGACCATAGCCTGCCTGTCTGTGACCATAGCCTGTCTGTGTGTCTGTGACTATAGCCTGTCTTCCTGCCTGTGACTATAGCCTGTCTGTCTTTCTGTCTGTGACCATAGCCTCTTTGTCTGTCTGACTGTGATTATAGCCTGTCTGTCTGTGACCATAGCCTGCCTGTCTGTGTGTCTGTGACTATAGCCTGTCTGTCTTTCTGTCTGTGACTATAGCCTGTCTGTCTTTCTGTCTGTGACTATAGCCTGCCTGTCTTTCTGTCTGTGACCATAGCCTGCCTGTCTGTGACCATAGCCTGCCTGTCTGTGTGTCTGTGACTATAGCCTGTCTGTCTGTCTGTCTGTCTGTCTGTCTGTCTGTCTGTCTGTGACTACAGCCTGTCTGTCTGTCTGTGACTACAGCCTGTCTGTCTGTCTGTCTGTCTGTGACTACAGCCTGTCTGTCTGTGACTACAGCCTGTCTGTCTGTGACTATAGCCTATACTGCTGCGTATTTAATGTGAAGAGCGTCTGTCTAAAGCCTCTTGGAAGAGGAGGATCACTGGTGGCGTCAAGGCGTCGCTAAGGAGAGGGATGACAACATCTCTCTTATAAAGACATCAGGCTGTGCAGTTATGTCCCGTTACCGTGGCAACACGTTGCCAGAGAACCGCCCACGTCGCCGATACAAGAACAGCAGCTAGAAGAGACGTTTCTAGATGGTTCTCAAGGTAACCCAGGATACACACATAACACAGTTTCACTCTCTTGAACTACCTGTTATGTTTCTCTAAAACACCCACTAACAGATAGCAGCAGCAGCAGCAGCACCCCCCCCCCTCTCCTGCGTAACCCCTTGTCTACAGGTCTGAGCTAACAGATGTACGGTGTTAATCCACATAGTGTACTGTAGCAGAGCAGGGAGGGAGGAGAGCGGGGAGGGGTGGGGGGGAGAGGGAGGAGATGGAGGAGGGAGAGGGAGGAAAGGAGGTGAGGGAAGAGAGCAGAGCAGGGAGGGAAGAGAGGAAAGCAGAAGAGGAGGGAGGATAGGGAGGGAGGAAAGGAGGCGAGGGAAGAGAGGAGAGCAGAAGAGGAGGGAGGAGAGGGAGGAGGAGAAGGGGAAAGACAGAGGAGAGCAGGAAAGGGAGGGAGGAGAGGAGGGTTGGGAGGGGGGTGGGGGTCATTTAGCAGATGCTCTTATCCAGAGAGACTTATAGTCGTGAGTGCATGTTTTCGTACTGGTCCCCGGTGGGAATCGAACCCACAACCCTGGTGTTGCAAGCACCATGCTCTACCAACACACACTATTGTGTGGGAGAGATGGTAAGTCGCTCTGGATAAGAGCGTCTGCTAAATGACTTCAATGTAAATGTAACTATAACCATATAGGTGAGACCAGAGACAGAGCGGGGCCTAGGGAATGTGTACACACACACACACACACACACACACACACACACACACACACACACCGAGACACCAACAAAAACATGTAAACACCCTCCCACAGGCTTTTACACATGTCACCAATGATGCACAAACACAGGCTGACACACACACACTTTTGTGGAGACAAAGAGACAGAGGGTTAGTCCTGGAACCAATCATTAACACCCCCTCTTCAATTTGTGAAACGTTAAATTACTTGTGACGGTGTCCAATTTCATCCAAAGCTCTTGAGATCTCTCTCTCTCTCTCTCTCTCTCTCTCTCTCTCTCTCTCTCTCTCTCTCTCTCTCTCTCTCTCTGTCTCCTCTCTCTCTCTCTCGCTGTCTCCTCTCTCTCTCTGGCTGTCTCCTCTCTCTCTCTCTCTGGCTGTCTCCTCTCTCTCTCTCTCTGGCTGTCTCCTCTCTCTCTCTCTGTCTGTCTCTCTCTCTCTGGTCTGTCTCTCTCTCTCTCTGTCTCTCTCTCTCTCTCTCTGGTCTGTCTCTCTCTCTCTCTCTCCTCTCTGTCTGTCTCTCTCTCTCTCTGTCTCCTCTCTGTCTGTCTGTCTCTCTCTCTCTCTGTCTGTCTCCTCTGTCTGTCTGTCTGTCTGTCTGTCTGTCTGTCTGTCTGTCTGTCTCCTCTCTCTCTCTGTCTGTCTGTCTGTCTGTCTGTCTGTCTGTCTCTCTCTCTCTGTCCCTCTCTCTCTGTCTACTCTCTCTGTGTCTACTCTCTCTCTGTCTCCTCTCTCTCTCTCTCCTCTTCTCTTTCCTAATCATATCCCTCCCTTTCTGTCTAATCTCTCTCTCTCCTCTCTGTCTGTCTCTCTGTCTGTCTCCCCTCTCTCTGTCTGTCTCCTCTCTCTGTCTGTCTCCTCTCTCTGTCTGTCTCTCTCTCTGTCTGCGTGTCACCCTGTACCTGTATGTCTCCTCTCTCTGTCTCTCCTGTCTCCCTCTCTCTGTCTCTCCTGTCTCCTCTCTCTCTGTCTCTCCTGTCTCCCTCTCTCTGTCTCTCCTGTCTCTCTCTCTCTGTCTCTCCTGTCTCCTCTCTCTCTGTCTCTCCTGTCTCCTCTCTCTCTGTCTCTCCTGTCTAATCTCTTTCTGTCTCCCTCTCTCTGTCTCTCCTGTCTCCTCTCTCTCTGTCTCTCCTGTCTAATCCCCCATAATCTCTGTCTGTCTGTCTGTCTGTCTGTCTGTTGTCTGTCTGTCTGGTCTGTCTGTCTGTCATCTGTCCTGTCTGGTTCGCTCTCTCTCTTCAGCAGTTGCTGCTGGGGCTTGTTGACCGACATGTGTGACTGCTTCGCATTATGTATTGTTCTCTCTACCTTCTTGCCGTTGTCTGTGCCCAATAACGTACCATGTTGTTGTCGTGTGTTGCTGCCATGTTGTTGCTCATGTGTGTTGCTTGTTGTTGTCATGTGTGTCATGTGTTGCCATGTTGTCATGTATTGCTACCATGTTGTTGTCATGTATTGCTACCATGTTGTTGTCATGTATTGCTGCCATGTTGTTTCCATTGCTGCCATGTTGTTGTCATGTATTGCTGCCATGTTGTTGTCATGTGTTGCTACCATGTTGTTGTCATGTATTGCTACCATGTTGTTGTCATGTATTGCTGCCATGTTGTTGTCATGTATTGCTGCCATGTTGTTGCCATGTGTTGCTGCCATGTTGTTGTCATGTGTTGCTGCCATGTTGTTGTCATGTATTGCTGCCATGTTGTCGTCATGTATTGCTGCCATGTTGTCATGTATTGCTACCATGTTGTTGTCATGTATTGCTGCCATGTTGTTGTCATGTATTGCTGCCATGTTGTTGCCATGTGTTGCTGCCATGTTGTTGTCATGTATTGCTGCCATGTTGTTGTCATGTATTGCTGCCATGTTGTCATGTATTGCTACCATGTTGTTGTCATGTGTTGCTGCCATGTTGTTGTCATGTGTTGCTGCCATGTTGTTGTCATGTGTTGCTGCCATGTTGTTGTCATGTATTGCTGCCATGTTGTTGTCATGTGTTGCTGCCATGTTGTTGTCATGTATTGCTGCCATGTTGTTGTCATGTATTGCTGCCATGTTGTTGCCATGTGTTGCTGCCATGTTGTTGTCATGTGTTGCTGCCATGTTGTTGTCATGTATTGCTGCCATGTTGTTGTCATGTATTGCTGCCATGTTGTTGTCATGTGTTGCTGCCATGTTGTTGTCATGTGTTGCTGCCATGTTGTTGTCATGTGTTGCTGCCATGTTGTTGTCATGTGTTGCTGCCATGTTGTTGTCATGTATTGCTGCCATGTTGTTGTCATGTGTTGCTGCCATGTTGTTGTCATGTATTGCTGCCATGTTGTTGCCATGTGTTGCTGCCATGTTGTTGTCATGTATTGCTGCCATGTTGTTGCCATGTGTTGCTGCCATGTTGTTGTCATGTATTGCTGCCATGTTGTTGTCATGTGTTGCTGCCATGTTGTCGTCATGTCATGTTGCTGCCATGTTGTGCCATGTATTGCTGCCGTCATGTGTTGCTGCCATGTTGTCGTCATGTGTTGCTGCCATGTTGTTGTCATGTATTGCTGCCATGTTGTTGTCATGTGTTGCTACCATGTTGTTGTCATGTGTTGCTGCCATGTTGTTGTCATGTGTTGCTGCCATGTTGTGTCATGTGTTGCTGCCATGTTGTATTGTCATGTGTTGCTGCCATGTTGTTGTCATGTGTTGCTGCCATGTTGTATTCCTCATGTGTTGCTGCCATGTTGTTGTCATGTGTTGCTGCCATGTTGTTGTCATGTATTGCTGCCATGTTGTTGTCATGTATTGCTGCCATGTTGTTGTCATGTGTTGCTGCCATGTTGTCGTCATGTGTTGCTGCCATGTTGTCGTCATGTATTGCTGCCATGTTGTTGTCATGTGTTGCTGCCATGTTGTTGTCATGTGTTGCTGCCATGTTGTTGTCATGTGTTGCTGCCATGTTGTTGTCATGTATTGCTGCCATGTTGTTGTCATGTATTGCTGCCATGTTGTCGCCATGTGTTGCTACCATGTTGTTGCCATGTATTGCTGCCATGTTGTTGTCATGTATTGCTGCCATGTTGTTGTCATGTGTTGCTACCATGTTGTTGTCATGTATTGCTGCTGCCATGCTGTGTCATGTATTGCTGCCATGCTGTGCCATGTTGTCATGTGTTGCTGCCATGTTGTTGTCATGCCATGTTTGCTGCCATGTTGTTGTCATGTATTGCTGCCATGCTGTTGTCATGTGTTGCTGCCATGTTGTCGTCATGTGTTGCTGCCATGTTGTGCTGTCATGTGTTGCTGCCATGTTGTCCTCATGTGTTGCTGCCATGTTGTTGTCATGTATTGCTACCATGTTGTTGTCATGTATTGCTACCATGCTGTTGTCATGTATTGCTACCATGTTGTTGTCATGTATTGCTGCCATGTTGTTGTCATGTATAATATAATAATAATATATAATATATATAATAATAATAATAATAATATATAAATGCCATGTTGTTGTCATGTAATAATAATATAATATAATAATAATATGTTGTAATAAATAATGTATGCTACCATTTCATGTATTGCTGCCATGTTGTTTTATCCATGTTGTTGTCATGTGTTGCTGCCAATTGCATACATGGGTTGCTGCCATGTTGTTGTCATGTGTTGCTGCCATGTATTGCTGCCATGTTGTTGTCATGTATTGCTGCCATGTTGTTGTCATGGGTTGCTGCCATGTTGTTGTCATGTATGTTGCTGCCATGTTGTTGTCATGTATTGCTGCCATTGCATGTATTGCCATGTTGTTGTCATGTATTGCTGCCATGTTGTTGTCATGTGTTGCTGCCATGTTGTCGTCATGTGTTGCTGCCATGTTGTTGTCATGTATTGCTGCCATGTTGTTGTCATGTGTTGCTGCCATGTTGTTGTCATGTATTGCTGCCATGTTGTTGTCATGTATTGCTGCCATGTTGTTGTCATGGGTTGCTGCCATGCTTTGTCTCTGTTGTCGTGATGTGTGTTTGTCCTGTATGTTTGTTTATTTTTAATCCCAGGCCCCTGTCCCCACACAGGGCCCCGTCCCTACACCAGGCCCCGTCCCCACACCAGGCCCCCGTCCCCACACAGGCCCCCGTCCCTACACCGGGCCCCGTCCCCACACCGGGCCCCCGTCCCCACACAGGGCCCCCCGTCCCCACACCGGGCCCCCGTCCCCACACGAGGGCCCCGTCCCCACATGGGTTGCTGCCAGGCCCCCGTCCCCAGGCCCCGTCCCACACAGGGCCCCGTCCCCCACCAGGGTCCCCCCCGTCCCCACACAGGGTCCCCCACAGGCCCCCCTACACCAGGCCCCGTCCCCACACCGAGGCCCCGTCCCCACAGGTCCCCACACCCCCCGTCCCCCACAGGGCCCCGTCCCCACACCAGGCCCCCGTCCCCACACAGGGCCCCCGTCCCCACACCAGGGTCCCCACAGGAGGCCCCGTCCCCACACAGGCCCCCGTCCCCACACCAGGGCCCACACCAGGCCCCCCGTCCCCACCAGGCCCCCGTCCCCACCAGGCCCCGTCCCACACCAGGCCCCCGTCCCCACACCAGGCCCCCCCCGTCCCCACACCAGGTCCCGTCCCCACACCAGGCCCCGTCCCCACACCGGGCCCCCCGTCCCCACACCAGGCCCCCGTCCCCACACCAGGCCCCCGTCCCCACACCAGGCCCCCGTCCCCACACCAGGCCCCCGTCCCCACACCAGGCCGTCATTGTTAAAAATAAGTATTTGTTCTTAAAATGACTTGCCTAGTGCAAATAAAAGGTTAACATAAAACATAAATATAAATAACGAATACACTGGAGGGGCTGTGGTCCAAACTAGGGCACCAGAATAAATACACTGGAGGGGCTGTGGTCCAAACTAGGGCACCAGAATAAATACACTGGAGGGGCTGTGGTCCAAACTAGGGCACCAGAATAAATACACTGGAGGGGCTGTGGTCCAAACTAGGGCACCAGAATAAATACACTGGAGGGGCTGTGGTCCAAACTAGGGCACCAGAATAAATACACTGGAGGGGCTGTGGTCCAAAAGGGCACCAGAATAAATACACTGGAGGGGCTGTGGGGCACCAGAATAAATACACTGGAGGGGCTGTGGTAGGGCACCAAACTGGAGGGGCTGTGGGGCACCAGAATAAATACACTGGAGGGGCTGTGGTCCAAATAAATACACTGGAGGGGCTGTGGTCCAAACTAGGGCACCAGAATAAATACACTGGAGGGGCTGTGGTCCAAACTAGGGCACCAGAATAAATACACTGGAGGGGCTGTGGTCCAAACTAGGGCACCAGAATAAATACACTGGAGGGGCTGTGGTCCAAACTAGGGCACCGGAATAAAGAGGCTGGTGCTTGGGATGCTGCAGCCGAGGTTAATGAAGGGTAGTTTATCTGCACCATTAGTCAAAATGACAGAGTGCCTCATGCAAAAGGTGAAGGTTTATACTGTAGAGCTATGCGTGTGTGTGTGTGTGTGTGTGTGTGTGTGTGTGTGTGTGTGTGTGTGTGTGTGTGTGTGTGTGTGTGTGTGTGTGTGTGTGTGTGTGTGTGTGTGTGTGTGTGTGGGTGGTGGTGTGTGGTAGATGTTTAGGAAGAAGAATTGGCCCCAGATGAATTGAATATACAGATAATGAGAACATTCTAACAGCCAGGTGGTCGGCTATATATCTGCCTCCCTCCAAACATCCCTCCCCCAAACTACCCCCCCATCTCCCTCCAAACATCCCTCCCCAAACTACCCCCCCCACCCATCTCCCTCCAAACATCCCTCCCCCAAACTACTACCCCCCCCATCCATCTCCCTCCAAACATCCCTCCCCAAACTACCCCCATCCATCCTCTCCCTCCAAACATCCCTCCCCAAACTACCCCCCCATCCATCTCCCTCCAAACATCCCTCCCCAAACTACCCCCCACCCATCTCCTTCCAAACATCCCTCCCCCAAACTACCCCCCCACCCATCTCCCTCCAAACATCCCTCCCCAAACTACCCCCCACCCATCTCCCTCCAAACATCCCTCCCCAAACTACCCCCCATCCATCTCCCTCCAAACAACCCTCCCCAAACTACCCCCCCATCCATCTCCCTCCAAACATCCCTCCCCAAACTATCCCCCCCATCCATCTCCCTCCAAACATCCCTCCCCAAACATCCCTCCCATCCATCTCCCTCCAAACATCCCTCCCCAAAACTATCTCCCCCCACCCATCTCCCTCCAAACATCCCTCCCCAAACTATCCATCCCCCCACCCATCTCCCTCCAAACATCCCTCCCCAAACTACCCCCCCCACCCATCTCCCTCCAAACATCCCTCCCCAATCTACCCCCCATCCATCTCCCTCCAAACATCCCTCCCCAAACTATCTCCCCCATCCATCTACCCCCTCCAAACATCCCTCCCCAAACTACCCCCCCCACCCATCTCCCTCCAAACATCCCTCCCCAAACTACCCCCCATCCATCTCCCTCCAAACATCCCTCCCCAAACTACCCCCCACCCATCTCCCTCCAAACATCCCTCCCCAAACTACCCCCACCCATCTCCCTCCAAACATCCCTCCCAAAACTACCCCCATCCATCTCCTCCAAACATCCCTCCCCAAACCACCATCCCCCCCATCCATCTCTCCCTCCAAACATCCCTACCCAAACTACCCCCCCATCCATCTCCCTCCAAACATCCCTCCCCAAACTACCCCCCCCCCCCACCCATCTCCCTCCAAACATCCCTCCCCAAACTACCCCCACCCATCTCCTCCAAACATCCCTCCCCAAACTACCCCCCCATCCATCTCCTCCAAACATCCCTCCCCAAACCACCCCCCCCATCCATCTCCCTCCAAACATCCCTACCCAAACTACCCCCCCATCAATCCCCCTCCAAACATCATATCTCCCTACCATCACTCCCTCCCCCAACCAACCAACAATTCTCCATCTAAACCTCTACCAACCACCATACCTCCCTTCCTTCTCTCCCTCAAAACTACCCCCCCTCCCAGCTACCTCCAAACCTTCTCCCAAACCCTCCTCTCTGACCCCCTTCCAGACTGTGATCCCCTTCCAGACTGTGATCCATCCCCCAGGCTGTAAGACTCAAAACACACCACACTCCCTCCCCCAACACACACACACACACACAAACACCCCTCCCACACAACACACACACAGACACACACACACACACACACACACAGGCACACACACACACACACACACACACACACACAACAACATTTAAAAGAGGTCACTTCTTTACACCCAAGTCATTATGCAGCGTGCCCTAAAAACACACACACACACACGATAGCGTGTGTGGTGTGTGCGTAAGCATGTGTTTGGTATGCGTGCCTGTGTGTGTGTGTCTGTGTACCCAGTTTGTTCTTTAGCCACTAGACAGAATCAATCCATAAAGGATAACAGATTGAGAGTTAAAGAGTAGCTGGCTATATCTCCTTACTGTAATACTCTTCATATGGTTACCGTGCATCGTAACTTCATAACGCCCCTTCTCCTCTGAGAGACCATTTGGATAACAAGAGATCAATACAGACTGTTAGTAAAAAAAAAACATTTTTAAATGTGAGAAGTGCTGCTGTATGTTGGTTTCTCAGATGATACATTGAAGTTGCTGCCACAAACCAACAGACCAACCCGTCCGCATCCCTAAACGACACCCTCGTCTCTATTTGGCGCACAACTTTTGAACCAGGAAATTGACCTATCAACTTGCAAGGTAGTGTAGCGGTCAGTCAGTTCAGCAGTTATGAAATGTGAGAGAGGAAGTGGTGATGTACATTTTTTCTCAGACTACTGGGGTCCCTTCTGCTTCCCTGGTAAAAGACTCCTCTCCCTCCCCACCTTCCCTGGTAAAAGACTCCTCTCCCTCCCCACCTTCCCTGGTAAAAGACTCCTCTCCCTCCCCACCTTCCCCGGTAAAAGACTCCTCTCCCTCCCCACCTTCCCTGGTAAAAGACTCCTCTCCCGCCCCACCTTCCCTGGTAAAAGACTCCTCTCCCTCCCCACCTTCCCTGGTAAAAGACTCCTCTCCCTCCCCACCTTCCCTGGTAAAAGACTCCTCTCCCTCCCCACCTTCCCTGGTAAAAGACTCCTCTCCCTCCCCACCTTCCCTGGTAGATTCCTCTCCCTCCCCACCTTCCCTGGTAAAAGACTCCTCTCCCTCCCCACCTTCCCTGGTAAAAGACTCCTCTCCCTCCCCACCTTCCCTGGTAAAAGACTCCTCTCCCTCCCCACCTTCCCTGGTAAAGACTCCTCTCCCTCGTCACCTTCCCTGGTAAAGACTCCTCTCCCTCCTCACCTTCCCTGGTCAAGACTCCTCTCCCTCCCCACCTTCCCTGGTAAAGACTCCTCTCCCTCCCCACCTTCCCTGGTAAAGACTCCTCTCCCTCGTCACCTTCCCTGGTAAAGACTCCTCTCCCTCGTCACCTTCCCTGGTAAAGACTCATCTCTTGCGAAGTAGAAAACATGAAAAAAATACTTGTCTTGCATCCTATTCCCTCTGTAGTGCACTACATTTTGACCAGGGCCCAGAGGTAGTGCACTACGTTTTGACCAGGGCCCAGAGGTAGTGCACTACGTTTTGACCAGGGCCCAGAGGTACTGCACTACGTTTTGACCAGGGCCCAGAGGTAGTGCACTACGTTTTGACCAGGGCCCAGAGGTAGTGCACTACATTTTGACCAGGGCCCAGAGGTACTGCACTACGTTTTGACCAGGGCTCAGAGGTACTGCACTACGTTTTGACCAGGGCCCAGAGGTACTGCACTACGTTTTGACCAGGGCCCAGAGGTACTGCACTACGTTTTGACCAGGCCCAGAGGTAGTGCACTACGTTTTGACCGGGGCCCAGAGGTAGTGCACTACGTTTTGACCAGGGCCCAGAGGTAGTGCACTACGTTTTGACCAGGGCCCAGAGGTACTGCACTACGTTTTGACCAGGGCCCAGAGGGTGCCATTTGGGATGCACCCTTGTCAAAAACACTGTTCCCTGAGCATGGAAGGTTATTAACTTGGATAACATCCAGATTCCTTGTAAGTCTCTCTGGCTACTACAGAAAACTAAAATCCCATTTGGAAAACAAAGCAACGAGAAGACAGACAAATATCTAGTATCTACCCAAACATCCGGTAAGTATTCAGTATTTACAAATATACAACAATGGTGGTCTTAACGTTTAAGATGAGGGAGAACGATATTTTTTTTAAATTAGCCTTATTCCTATTACAGTACATCAGACGACTGTCATTCATATTCTATTGACCCAGCTCAATGTAACATCGATTGAGTTAGGCTACTACACGATACTCTAATTTTCCCTATACCCATCATGAGGTTATTACCGTACAACCCAGCCTATAAATCAAAGTTTACAACGTAGGTGCTGCACACAGGTCAAGAGAAACATTTGACTAATCAAGGTGACAGATAGTGACACATTCAATACCTCCTCGCATACCTCCTTCCCTGCATCTAGCTGATCTAGGGTCATAACAGTTGGGGGTCAAGGTTCAGTCTAGGGTCATAACAGTTGGGGGTCAAGGTTCAGTCCAGGGTCATAACAGTTGGGGGTCAAGGTTCAGTCTAGGGTCATAACAGTTGGGGGTCTAGGTTCAGTCTAGGGTCATAACAGTTGGGGGTCAAGGTTCAGTCTAGGGTCATAACAGTTGGGGGTCAAGGTTCAGTCTAGGGTCATAACAGTTGGGGGTCTAGGTTCAGTCTAGGGTCATAACAGATGGGGGTCTAGGTTCAGTCTAGGGTCATAACAGTTGGGGTCTAGGTTCAGTCTAGGGTCATAACAGATGGGGGTCTAGGTTCAGTCTAGGGTCATAACAGATGGGAGTCTAGGTTCAGTCTAGGGTCATAACAGATGGGGGTCAAGGTTCAGTCTAGGGTCATAACAGTTGGGGGTCAAGGTTCAGTCTAGGGTCATAACAGTTGGGGGTCTAGGTTCAGTCTAGGGTCATAACAGATGGGGGTCTAGGTTCAGTCTAGGGTCATAACAGTTGGGGGTCTAGGTTCAGTCTAGGGTCATAACAGATGGGGGTCAAGGTTCAGTCTAGGGTCATAACAGATGGGAGTCTAGGTTCATACTAGGGTCATAACAGATGGGGGTCTCGGTTCAGTCTAGTGTGTATAACAGATGGGGTCTAGGTTCAGTCTAGGGTGTATAACAGATGGGAGTCTAGGTTCAGTCTAGGGTCATAACAGATGGGAGTCTAGGGTCATAACAGATGGGAGTCTAGGTTCAGTCTAGGGTCATAACAGATGGGAGTCTAGGTTCAGTCTAGGGTCATAACAGATGGGGTCAAGGTTCAGTCTAGGGTCATAACAGTTGGGGGTCTAGGTTCAGTCTAGGGTCATAACAGTTGGGGGTCTAGGTTCAGTCTTAGGGTGTATAACAGTTGGGGGTCTAGGTTCAGTTTAGGGTCATAACAGATGGGGGTCTAGGTTCAGTCTAGGGTCATAAAAGTTGGGGGTCAAGGTTCAGTCTAGGGTCATAACAGTTGGGGGTCAAGGTTCAGTCTAGGGTCATAACAGTTGGGGGTCTAGGTTCAGTCTAGGGTGTATAACAGATGGGGGTCTAGGTTCAGTCTAGGGTCATAACAGTTGGGGGTCTAGGTTCAGTCTAGGGTGTATAACAGTTGGGGGTCTAGGTTCAGTCTAGGGTCATAACAGATCGGGGTCTAGGTTCAGTCTAGGGTCATAAAAGTTGGGGGTCTAGGTTCTCTAGGGGTTTCTAGGTTCAGTCTAGGGTCATAACAGTTGCAAACAAGAGTTTCTATCGGACAAATTCAGCTATGCTAATTCTCGTTTAAGAAACTTTTTTTTTTTTTTTTACAGAATAGGCGGAATGAATACACCCCTGATCACACCCAAACACAGTTCACTTTCATAGAAGCCACATACTGATCCCTTTGCTCGTTGTAGAATTCCTTCTCACATCTACGTGCTCTCCTCCTCTCACCATTTCCCTTCGCTTGAGGACTTCAGTGAACACCACATCAGCTGTCTGTGGCCATGCAACAAAAAAAACTAAAAAACTTCATATCATGAACGCTACGCTACATCGTTGAAACCATATTAGCTAACGTCATAGCTAGTCAATGTATCTATTATAAGTAATGAGTTAGTAAACCGCCACTATCATGCAGCACAGTGTACAGTCAGCAAATAGTTTAGCAGTTACACTGGCGGGCCCCGGTGGCAATGAATTAATTCAACCAAAAGCTTACCTTGACTTGGAAGAGTTCCAGTGTTGGATAGCCTTAGCCAGCTAGCTAACATATCATCTATTTCTGTTGGATAACCTTAGCCAGCTAGCTAACATATCATCCCGCTCAGTTGGATAGCTTTAGCCAGCTAGCTAACATAACATCCCTCTCTGTTGGATAGCCATAGCCAGCTAGCTAACATAACATCCCTCTCTGTTGGATAGCCTTAGCCAGCTAGCTAACATATCATTCCTCTCTGTTGGATAGCCGTAGCCAGCTAGCTAACATATCATCCCTCTCTGTTGGATAGCCTTAGCCAGCTAGCTAACATATCATCCCTCTCAGTTGGATAGCTTTAGCCAGCTAGCTAACATATCATCTATTTCTGTTGGATAGCCTTAGCCAGCTAGCTAACATAGCATCCCTCTCTGTTGGATAACCATAGCCAGCTAGCTAACATAGCATCCCTCTCTGTTGGATAGCCTTAGCCTGCTAGCTAACATATCATCCCTCTCTGTTGGATAGCCATAGCCAGCTAGCTAACATATCATCCCGCTCAGTTGGATAGCTTTAGCAAGCTAACTAACATAACATCCCTCTCTGTTGGATAGCCATAGCCAGCTAGCTAACATATCATCCCTCTCTGTTGGATAACCATAGCCAGCTAGCTAACATAGCATCCCTCTCAGGTAGCTTAGCCTGAAAATCCCTCTCTACAACGAAGCCATAGCCAGCTAGCTAACATATCATTGTCATTCATTAGAAATGGATTTGTTCTAAAAACATGTTCAACTGTTGTCTTAGCCAGTCAGCTAACATATCACCACATTTTGATGCGGGTGCTTAGTGCTAAACCAGGTAGCTGTAGTGAAAAACAAATATGATTTCAGTTCTAGACTCATTCTCTGATCCTATGATTGGGTGGACAACATGTCAGTTCACGCTGCAAGAGCTCTGACTGAAGGACATCCTCTGATAGGTTGAAGGACGTCCTCCGGAAGTTGTCATAATTACTGTGTAAGTCTATGGAAGGGGGTGAGAACCGAGTTGAGGCTACTAGGTTTTGCATTGAAGAGGAAGACGGAAGCTAGCTGTCCTCTGGCTACACCATGGTGCTACCCTACAGAGTGCTGTTGAGGCTACTGTAGACCTTCATTGCAAAACAGTGTGTTTTTAATCAATTATTTGGTGGCGTGAATATATTTAGTATAGTTTTATCTAAAAATAATAATTTGTATTTTTATGACTGAGGAGGATGTTCTTCTTCTTCCTCCTCTGAGGAGCCTCCACTGATGTACAAATATATATATATATATTAAAAGACAGTATAGAACCTGGAACCGAAGCCAAACAGGGTGGAGGTGAGGATTAGAGATCACATGCGAACCTGTCGAAGGAGAGATGCTAATCAGATGAACGTTTGTTTACACGAAGCCGCGTTAAGATCACACAACAAATAAAGCTGATCTCTTTTCAACACACACAGGTCAAAGGTCTTCTGGGGCCTACAGTACTAGAATGTATCAGTTTAAATCCTGAACCAGAGAAACAAAAAATAACTGTGAAAGATTGAATATGTTTCACAGATATGAAATCTAGAGGCTTGAGAGAGGGCTCCTCGTTGAAATAGTATTTAATACAACATTCTGCTCCAGACATAGATGTGCTCGTCCAGCACCAATGACGGCTGGCTAGGTGAGTGAGTGTAGCGATGTAGAACGTATTACTTAGAATAGAAGTGCACATTCAGGTCCGTCTGATAGACGTGGAGGATGGATTCATTTGGATATGATCACTGAATTCAAAAACAGATGCTGGGAATTCATTTGTTTGAATACATTAATTTATTCACCAGTAATTTAAATGAGAGTCAGAGATTGGACAGGTAATTTAAATGAGAGTCAGAGATTGGACAGGTAATTTAAATGAGAGTCAGAGATTGGACAGTTAATTTAAATGAGAGTCAGAGATTGGACAGTTCATTTAAATGAGAGTCAGAGATTGGACAGTTCATTTAAATGAGAGTCAGAGATTGGACAGGTAATTTGGGGTGACGTGTGTCCCTGTCCATCTTTTCCCCACTCACCCTCCTGGTGTTGTCAAGGACCTTGGGGTCTGGCCGGCCGTAGTTAGGAGGGTTGGCGTGGGGGTCGTACCCCAGACGGGACAACATGGGGGCGATGACGGGCATGTCTCTCAGTACGTCCGCAGGGATCTTGCCCACCCACTTGGATAAGGCCTCCACGTTGACCGGCTTGATCACCTGGTCTGTAGACCTCTCCACCCTGCAGAGAGAGAGAGAGAGAGAGAGAGACACAAAACACCACAGTTAGCATTCCTCTCCCCAGAAGACCGTTGACTAGCTAGCATCATTCAAGTCATCCTTGCTTGACATACTGGTACTCGCTTATAATTGGATTAGTGAGAGTAATGAGATGGAAACCCACTTCCCTGATGACCTCTAGCAAGATAGGAAGACAGGCTGCTTTTGAAATGGATCTAACAGATGAACACACACCAGCATCCTCTAAGGCTCTGCAAGTTGAACAGCACCATTGTTAGACACGTGGATAGCATGATGTTAGCATTGTTAAGGAAGGGTTCAACATAATTCCTTGATAGCATGATGTTAGCATTGTTAAGGAAGGGTTCAACATAATTCCTTGATAGCATGATGTTAGCATTATTAAGGAATGGTTCAACAGTATCCCTTGATAGCATGATGTTAGCATTGTTAAGGAAGGGTTCAACATAATTCCTTGATAGCATGATGTTAGCATTGTTAAGGAAGGGTTCAACATAATTCCTTGATAGCATGATGTTAGCATTATTAAGGAATGGTTCAACAGTATCCCTTGATAGCAACAGTATCTCTATCAACATGTTAAATGTGCAACCAGAGGGGGGAATTCTAGAGCACTTGTACTCCACACACAGAGATGCGTACGGAGCGCTCCCTCGCCCTCCATTTGGTAAATCCGACCACAACTCTATCCTCCTGATTCCTGTTTACAAGCATAAATTAAAGCAGGAAGCACCAGTGACTCAGTCTATAAAAAATGGTCAGATGTAGCAGATTTTTTTGAACCTTTATTTAACTAGGCAAGTCAGTTAAGAACAAATTCTTATTTTCAATGACGGCCTAGGAACAGTGGGTTAACTGCCTGTTCAGGGGCAGAACGACAGATTTGTACCTTGCCAGCTCGGGGATTTGAATGTGCAACCTTTCGGTTAATAGTCCAACGCTCTAACCACTAGGCTACCCTGCTACAGGACTGTTTTGCTATCACAGACTGGAACATGTTCCGCGATTCTTCCGATGACATTGAGGAATACACCACATCAGTCACTGGCTTTATCAATAAGTGCATGAATTACAGGCCACGTCCGCACTGAGCTAAAGGGTAGATCTTCCGCTTTCAAGGAGCGGGACTCTAACCCCACAGTGACTGTACGTACAAACCCCAACCAGAAGCCATGGATTACTGGCAACGAACTGAGTTAAAGGGTAGAGCTGCCGCTTTCAAGGTGCGGGGCTCTAACCCTGAGGCTTACAAGAAATCCCGCTATGCCCTGCGACGAACCATCAAACAGGCAAAGCGTCAATACAGCGCTAAGATTGAATCATACTACACCGACTCCGACGCTCGTTGGATGAGGCAGGGCCTGCAAACTATTACAGACTACAAAGGGAAGCACAGCCGAGAGCTGCCCAGTGACACGAGCCTACCAGACGAGATAAATTACTTCTATGCTCGCTTCGAGGCAAGCAAAACTGAGGCATGCATGAGAGCATCAGCTGTTCCGGATGACTGTGTGATCACGCTCTCCGTAGCCGACGTGAGTAAGACCTTTAAACAGGTCAACATTCACAAGGCTGCGGGGCCAGGTGGGTTACCAGGACGTGTGCTCCGGACATATGCTGACAAACTGGCAGGTGTCTTCACTGACATTTTCAGCATGTCCCTTGATTGAGTCTGTAATACAAACATGTTTCAAGCAGACCACCATAGTCCCTGTGCCCAAGAATACAAAGGCAACCTGTCTAAATGACTACAGACCCGTGGTCCTCACGTCCGTAGCCATGAAGTGCTTTGAAAGTCTGGTAATGGCTCACATCAACACCATTATCCCAGAAACCCTAGACCCACTCCACAATTTGCATACCGCCCAAACAGATCCACAGATGATGCAATCTCCATTGCACTCCATACTGCCCTTTCCCACCTGGACAAAAGGAACACTTATGTGAGAATGCTATTCATTGACTACAGCTCAGCGTTCAACACCATAGTGCCCTCAAAACTCATCACTAAGCTAAGGACCCGGGGACTAAACAGCTCCCTCTGCAACTGGATCCTAAACTTCCTGACGGGCTACCCCCAGGTGGTAAGGGTAGGTAACAACACATCCGCCACGCTGATCCTCAACACGGGGGCCCCTCAGGGGTGCGTGCTCAGTCCCCTCCTTTACTCCCTTTTCACCCATGACTGCACGGCCAGGCACAATTCCAACAGTTTTTACCCCCAAGACATCAGACTCCTGAACAGGTAACCAAATGGTTACCCGGACTATTTGCATTGTGTGCCCCCCCCCCAACCCTCTTTATGCTGCTGCTACTCTCTGTTCATCTTCATTGGGATAGGGGGCAGCATTTTCACTTTTTGATGAAAAGCGTGCCCAGAGTAAACTGCCTGCTATTCAGTCCCAGATGCTAATATTTGCATATTGCAAAAACCTGAGAAAAAAATCCAACCATCTGAGGTTTGTAGTTTTTCAACTCAGCCCCTATTGACAATACAGTGGGATATTGGTCATCTTGCACTTCCTAAGGCTTCCACTAGATGTCAACAGTCTATAAAACGTTGTTTCAGGCTTCTACTGTGAAGGGGGGCTGAATGAGAGGGGAATGAGTCAGGTGTCTGGCAGAGAGCCACGGGCTCGTGACGTGCGGTCATGTGAAAGTTACCTCGCGTTCCAATGCTTTTCTACAGACAAAAGGAATTCTCCGGTTGGAACATTATTGAAGATCTGTGTTAAAAACATCCTAAAGATTGATTCTATACTTTGTTTGATATGTTTCTACGACCAGTAATATAACTTTTGGAACTTTTCGTCCGACCTTTCCGATGGAACGCATGCGCGTTTGGATTTGTTTACCAAAACGCCCTAACAAAAGGATGTATATGGACATAATTGATGAACTTTATCAAACAAAACAAACATTTATTGTGGAACTGGGAATCCTGGGAGTGCATTCTGACGAAGATCATCAAAGGTAAGTGAATATTTATAATGCTATTTCTGACTTCTGTTGACTCCACAACATGGCAGATATTTCTTTGGCTGGTTTGGGCTCTGAGCGCTGTACTCATATTATGCTTTTTCCGTAAAAAAAAAAGTGAAATCTGACACAGCGGTTGCATTAAGGAGAAGTTTCTTCCGCTAGCGGAACCCCGTTCCCAGACAGGATAATATCTTATATGCATAGTCACTTTAACTATACATTCATGTACATACTACCTCAATTGGCCCGACCAACCAGTGCTCCCGCACATTGGCTAACCGGGCTATCTGCCCCACCACCCGCCAACCCCTCTTTTTACGCTACTGCTACTCTCTATTCATCATATATGCACAGTCACTTAAACCATACCCACATACTACCTGACTAACCGGTGTCTGCCTGACTAACAGCCTGACTAACCGGTGTCTGCCTGACTAACAGCCTGACTAACCGTTGTCTGTATATAGCCTTGCTACTCTTATTTTCAAATGTATTTTTACTGTTGTTTTATTTCTTTACTCCCCCCCACACACACACCAAATACACACCAAACACACACTTTTTTTCCTCCGCACTATTGGTTAGAGCCTGTAAGTATTTCACTGTAAGGTCTACAACAACACCTGTTGTATTCGGCGCACGTGACAAATAAAGTTTGATTTGATTAGCATGGTTTTAGCATTGTTATGGAATGGTTCAACAGTATCCCTTGTTAGCATTGTTAAGGAATGGTTCAACAGTATTCCTTGATAGCATGATGTTAGCATTGTTAAGGAATGGTTCAACATTATTCCTTGATAGCATGATGTTAGCCTTCTTAAGGAATGGTTCAACATTATTCCTTGATAGCATGATGTTAGCCTTCTTAAGGAATGGTTCAACAATATTCCTTGATAGCATGATGTTAGCATTGTTAAGGAATGGTTCAACATTATTCCTTGATAGCATGATGTTAGCCTTCTTAAGGAATGGTTCAACAATATTCCTTGATAGCATGATGTTAGCATTCTTAAGGAATGGTTCAACATTATTCCTTGATAGCATGATCTTAGCCTTCTTAGGGAATGGTTCAACATTATTCCTTGATAGCATGATGTTAGCATTCTTAAGGAATGGTTCAACATTATTCCTTGATAGCATGATCTTAGCCTTCTTAAGGAATGGTTCAACATTATTCCTTGATAGCATGATGTTAGCATTCTTAAGGAATGGTTCAACATTATTCCTTGATAGCATGATGTTAGCCTTCTTAAGGAATGGTTCAACAATATTCCTTGATAGCATGATGTTAGCATTCTTAAGGAATGGTTCAACATTATTCCTTGATAGTGTTGTTTTAGCAGTGGACCAGTGACCAGCCCTTGTTACTGCAGGCAGCTAACTGCAAACTAATTGACTCTAACTGGGTCATGGTACACGATTAAAGATCCAGCTCCAGGCTTCACAGTTAATGGGTTGAATGAATGGCCCCTCCATAGAGATATGGGTTTGTCTCTCACTGTATCAGATCACCTCCCTGTCCCCATGTATGTCTGTCTCCATGTATCCCATGTGTCCCTTTATATGAGCACGGAGACAAGACATTAGGACATTAGGTCAGCATTACAGAGCTGTGCTGAGTGGTACTGGGCCTTTCCCCCAATGACTGACAGATTTGGAGGAGCGATATTAAAAATGAATCAACCATTACCTCAATCTACTCTGGGTTAAATTATTAATCATTTCTGAAATATTTCATAAGCGGGGGAGGGGGGTGGGGGCAAACTGCACGTCTGGATCCCAGTCTTTGTTTTCAGGAAAGTAAAAATAAGACCATTTGTGACATTAAGTGCCAAGATGTTTGACCGTTTATGGATGAAGTGCCAAGATGTTTGACCGATTATAGATGAAGTGCCAAGATGTTTGACCGTTTATAGATGAAGTGCCAAGATGTTTGACCGTTTATAGATGAAGTGCCAAGATGTTTGACCGTTTATAGATGAAGTGCCAAGATGTTTGACCGTTTATAGATGAAGTGCCAAGATGTTTGACCGTTTATAGATGAAGTGCCAAGATGTTTGACCGTTTATAGATGAAGTGCCAAGATGTTTGACCGTTTATAGATGAAGTGCCAAGATATTTGACCGTTTATGGACGACGTGAAGAGAATAAGTGTTAAGATGTTCACATTGAAGAGGAAAAGGGAGCGGCCACTCCACCATGAGCATCACTGATTTGTCACACCTGTGGATGACGCAGCAGGTATAAGCAGTCGTCAGTATTACAGACAGACAAGTATATAGCCCATCTATAATTTAGCCCAAACAACTACCTCTCCCCCTACTGTATTTATTTATTTTGCACCCCAATATTTTTATTTCTACTTTGCACATTCTTCCACTGCAAATCTACCATTCCAGTTTTTTACTTGCTATTGTCAGGACCCGGTTACGAACCCGGGTCTCCGGAGTGAGAAACAGTCACTTAACCAACTGAGCCACGAATAGTCGGCAGAACCTAGAAGATGAGGCAGACACAGCAGTACTTGAGACGGTGTATTTAATGAAGTAAAAGTGAAGTTCTTCAGGAAAACATGTAACTCCACAACCTCAAAAGGAATCCCACAAGAACAAAGGCAATCCTCCAAGACAAAAAAGGCAAATCCACAAGGTGGAAGGCAAAGCACAAAAAGCCTCAAGACACTCAAAAAACAAACAAACAAGAACAAAAAACAGAATTCCACAAGAGAGTCCACCGGGATCAACAAGAGTTCTCAGAGTACTAGGGCTGGGTGCTAACATACAAACACAGAGCAAAGAACAGAGGAAAACAAAGGGTTTAAATACAATCAGGGGAAACGAGGCACAGGTGCAAATAATAATGGGGATCAAGGGAAAACAAAAGGTCAAAAGGCACAATGGGGGCATCTAGTGACCAAAAACCGGAACAACCCTGGCCAAATCCTGACAGAATCCCCCCCCTAGGAACGGCTCCTGACGTTCCTACCAGCTCTCTCAGGGTGGAGGGCCCTGAACTGACGAATGAGGTCAGGGTCCAGTATGTCTTTGGCAGGAACCCAGGAGCGCTCCTCGGGACCGTAGCCTTCCCAGTCCACCAGATACTGCCAGGACCGCTGCACCCGGCGGGAATCCAGTATCCGATGGACGGTATAAGCCGGCTGGCCTCCAATGACACGAGGCGGAGGGGAGGTCTGTCTGCCGGGACAAGGGGAGAAAAAACAACAGGTTTTAATAAGGAAATGTGAAATGTGGGATTAATCTTAAGGGATCTGGGTAAGTGTAGGCGATAAGAAACTGGGTTAACTCTCCTGGCAACCTTAAAGGGGCCGATGTATTTTGGGACAGCTTGCGAGACTCCACCCGTAGTGGTAAGTCTCTTGTGGAGAGCCAGACTCTCTGGCCGGGCGCAGGGTAGGCCCGGGACGGTGACGTCTGTTGGCTTGTTGTTGGTACCTCTGTGAGGAACGCATAAGATTAAGACGGGTCTTCCTCCACATAAGCCGACAGCGTCTGACGAACTTCAAGGCTGAAGGCACTCTGACTTCTGCCTCCTGGTCCGGGAACAATGGAGGGGCATAGCCAAACTGACACTCGTGCGGGGACATACCAGTGGAGGAGGAGCGCAAGGTGTTGTGCGCGTATTCGGCCCAAACAATGAAGGACGACCATGTGGACGGGTTGTTACGAGTCATACATCGGAGGGTGGTTTCCAGCTCTTGATTCATCCTCTCTGTTTGGCCGTTGGACTCCGGATGGTACCCTGAAGATAGACTGGCAGAAGCCCCCATGAGTTGGCAGAAGGCCTTCCAAAACCTAGAGGCGAACTGGGGACCTCTGTCAGAAACCATATCTTGAGGAATGCCGAAGACTCGGAACACATGATTAATTACCAACTCAGCCGTTTCCTTGTCAGAGGGACGAACCTGGCTGCCTTTGAAAACCTGTCGATAATGACTAGGATAGTAGTATTGCCATGGGATGGAGGAAGGCCAGTAATGAAGTCCAACGAGATATGGGACCAGGGTCTGTGGGGAACAGGTGAAGAAGTCCTTGCGGGCGGAGGTGAGAAGATTTGCCCTGGCAGCACACGGGGCAGGCATTGACGAAAGTGGCAACGTCTTCTCTTATGGTAGGCCACCAGAACTTACGCTGGATGAACTCCAAGGTGCGACCTACGCCCGGGTGACAGGTGAGGCGAGAGGAGTGCCCCCACAGAAGGACCTGAGTCCTCACTGCCTTGGGGACAAACAACCGATTGGCAGGACCTCCTTTCGGGTCCGGTTCAATAGCTTGAGCTCGTCTCACGGTATCCTCAACTTGCCACGAGATTGGAGCCACGATCTTAGCAGCAGGAAGGACAGGCATGTCCATGTCATCTCGAATGGCAGAAGCGTAGACTCGGGACAGGGCATCCGGTTTGAGATTCTTCGACCCGGGCCGGTAGGTGAGGATAAACTGGAATCGATTGAAGAAAAGAGACCATCTAGCTTGTCTAGAGTTCAACCGCTTCGCCTGCTGGATATACTCCAGATTTTTGTGGTCCGTAAGCACTTGAAACGGGTGAGAAGCCCCCTCGAGCCAGTGTCTCCATTCCTTCAATGCCATCTTAACCGCTAGGAGTTCACGATCCCCCACATCGTAGTTCCTCTCAGCCGGGGTAAGCCGGTGTGAGAAGAAAGCGCACGGATGAAGCTTCTTGTCTTCACCTCTCTGAGACAGGACAGCTCCAACACCAACCTCTGAGGCGTCTACCTCCACCACAAACGGTTCATCCGTAGTCGGTAGTATCAGGATGGGAGCAGAGAGGACGCGCTGCTTGAGTCCTTGGAAGGCCGTCTCAGCTTCTCTTCCCCACAAAAACCTTGCATTGCCACCCTTGGTTAAAGCTGAGAGAGGGGCTGCCACCAAGCTGAAGTTCTTGATGAACTTGCGGTAAAAGTTAGTGAAGCCCAGGAAACGCTGAACTTCCTTAACGGATTTGGGGGTGGGCCAATCCGCTACCGCCCCTACCTTCCTGGGGTCCATTTGGACTCGACCAGGTTCCACTACAAATCCCAGGAATTGTACTCGGGATTAATGGAATTCACATTTTTCCGGCTTAACGTACAGATGGCTGTCTAGGAGGCGTTTGAGTACTTGTCTGACATGCTTAGTGTGTTCTTGAAGAGAGCTCGAAAAGATGAGGATGTCATCCAAGTAAACAAACACAAATATGTTAAGCATATCCCTAAGCACATCGTTTATGAGCGCTTGGAACACCGCTGGGGCGTTGGTCAGGCCGAAGGGCATCACCAAGTATTCATAGTGACCAGTAGGCGTGTTGAAAGCGGTCTTCCACTCGTCACCAGGTCTGATCCGCACAAGATGGTATGCGTTCCGCAGGTCAAGCTTAGTGAAAACAACTGCTTCCTGGAGCAGCTCGAAGGCTGTGGCCATAAGGGGTAGCGGGTAACGGTTACGGACGGTTATGGCATTGAGTCCCCGGTAGTCGATGCAAGGACGTAATCCACCGTCTTTCATGGCCACAAAGAAAAACCCTGCTCCCGCCGGGGAGGTGGATGGACGCATGAGGCCTGCTTCCAGAGCGTCCTTGATGTAGGTATCCATAGCAGCTCGTTCGGGTGGAGATAGGGAAAAGATCCGACCCCTGGGAGGGCAAGTGCCCGGAAACAGTTCGATGGGGCAATCATAAGGTCTATGGGGTGGTAGCATGGTGGCCCTCTGTTTGCTAAATACCAGTTTGAGGTCATGGTAACACTTGGGAACTCGGGTCAGGTTGATGGATTCTATAGACTCGGGAGTAGAACTTGGGGAATTCGGGAAAATACAAGTAGCTTGGCACGTAGGACCCCACTGCTTGATAGTGCCCACAGACCAGTCGATGTGAGGGTTATGGCTGTGAAGCCAGGGGTATCCAAGGACGAGAGGGAACTCGGAACAGGAGATCAAATGAAAGTTCATCAATTCCTGGTGTTGTGAAACTGAAAGTCGCAAGGAGGTAGTGACATGAGTGACAAGTCCAGATCCCAAAGGGCTTCCATCCAATGTAGTAACCCTCATGGGGTCACTTAGAGGTTCAGAGGGAACGCCATTCTCCTTCGCCCAGACACCATCCATGAAGTTACCTGCGGCTCCAGAGTCTACCAAGGCTTGAAGGTGAAGCTTGTGGTTGTCCCAAGAAAGGGTGACTGGAATGAGCAGACGGGAGTTGGACGGATGGGAGGAGGTTATGTTTCCCGTTACAGTTCCCCCGGTCTGTACGGGACAGAGCGTTTCCCTGGAGCCCGGGACACGTGGAACGGAAATGGCCCGGTTTGCCGCAATATAGACAGCGTCGCTCCTCATCCGGCGGTCTCTCTCAGCCTGGGAGATGCGTCCAATCTGCATGGGTTCCGGTGGAGCCAGCGAGGATAAAGGTGGGGACTCGGAGCTGGGACTGATAGGGGCTAGAGGTCTACGGTTGAGTTCTCTCTCTCTCAGACGCTGGTCAATGCGTGAGGCCAACTTGATCAGGGACTCGAGATTGTCCGGTGGTTCCCGAGTGGCCAGTTCATCTTGGATAGTGTCGGAAAGGCCTTTCAGAAAGCACACCGTGAGCGGCTCGTTGTTCCAGCCACCGTGCTGCCACCTGGAATGGCATAGTCCGTCACGCTGCGCCGACCTTGGTGGAGAGTCAGGAGCTGTTTGGCTGAGTCAGGACCACTGCTTGGGCCTTGAAACACTCGTTTGAATTCCTCAGCAAAGGCAGAGTAGCTGGCACAGCAGGAACTATGGGCATCCCAGACAGCAGTAGCCCAGGCCAGGGCTTTTTCCGACAGCAGGGTGATGATATATGCGATCTTAGACCGGTCGGTGGGGAGCGACGAGGGTTGCAGCTCGAAGGAGAGAGAACATTGGGTGAGAAACCCTTTACAAGCACTTGGATCACCTGAGAACCGTTGGGGAGGTGGAAGACGAGGTTCAGCCAGAGGGTTAACTGCCATGGGTACGTGAATCTGAGGTACTGGGACGGGAACTGTTGCCGGGGTAAGTCGATCAGATATCTGCTTTATGGAAGTCAGCATCTCCGACAGAAGATGAGAATGTCTAGCCATTAAGGCCTCTTGCTGAACCAGGGCGGCTTCGTGGCGTTGGACAGTCTCCTGGTGGTGGGACAGCATGGCAACAAGGTCCTGGGAACTGGCTGCCTCTGGGTTCATTTTTGGCTCTGTGTTTCTGTCAGGACCCGGTTACGAACCCGGGTCTCCGGAGTGAGAAACAGTCACTTAACCAACTGAGCCACGAATAGTCGGCAGAACCCAGAAGATGAGGCAGACACAGCAGTACTTGAGACGGTGTATTTAATGAAGTAAAAGTGAAGTTCTTCAGGAAAACATGTAACTCCACAACCTCAAAAGGAATCCCACAAGAACAAAGGCAATCCTCCAAGACAAAAAAGGCAAATCCACAAGGTGGAAGGCAAAGCACAAAAAGCCTCAAAAGACACTCAAAAAACAAACAAACAAGAACAAAAAACAGAATTCCACAAGAGAGTCCACCGGGATCAACAAGAGTTCTCAGAGTACTAGGGCTGGGTGCTAACATACAAACACAGAGCAAAGAACAGAGGAAAACAAAGGGTTTAAATACAATCAGGGGAAACGAGGCACAGGTGCAAATAATAATGGGGATCAAGGGAAAACAAAAGGTCAAAAGACACAATGGGGGCATCTAGTGACCAAAAACCGGAACAACCCTGGCCAAATCCTGACAGCTATATTGTATTTACTTTGCCACCATGGCCTTTTTTTTGCCTTTACCTCCCTTATCTCACCTCATTTGCTCACATCGTATATAGACTTATTTTTCTACTGTATTATTGACTGTGTGTTTGTTTTACTCCATGTGTAACTCTGTGTTGTTGTTTACTCCATGTGTAACTCTGTGTTGTTGTTTACTCCATGTGTAACTCTGTGTTGTTGTTTACTCCATGTGTAACTCTGTGTTGTTGTTTACTCCATGTGTAACTCTGTGTTGTTGTTTACTCCATGTGTAACTCTGTGTTGTTGTTTACTCCATGTGTAACTCTGTGTTGTTGTTTACTCCATGTGTAACTCTGTGTTGTTGTTTACTCCATGTGTAACTCTGTGTTGTTGTTTGTGTCGAACTGCTTTGCTTTATCTTGGCCAGGTCGCAGTTGTAAATGAGAACTTGTTCTCAACTTGCCTACCTGGTTAAATAAAAGAGTTGCCAACAATTTAGGCGAGTCGTTCCTCCAGCGACGTAATCCATCAATTGACAGAAATACGTCATTTTTTTCACAATTTGCTTTACTTTTATAAATTATCTGATATAAAAATGACTATTTGGTTGGGAATAGGTCACTGGGCATTTGTTGAGTAGTTTTTTGTAGCAGCTGTTTGCCTGTTAAAAATATATATATATATTTTCTTCAACATAGAATGGGCATATAACCTGAATAGAGAGCGTGTACAGTAGATCATCCATGGATCAGCACGTCAGCCATGTTGGCCACCAGAGACTGAAGACCTTGATCTATTGAAATAGAGAATTGTTAGTTGAGGAGTTGAGCGAGTTTTAGTGGGGAGGAGAGGGCAAACTTCTGAGGGTAAGGAACCCTGCTTGAACACATCACACGAACAAAAAAAACACAAAAAAAAACACACTCTCGTACAAGAATGACGCAGCGTTGTAACACGTTTACGTGTCAGACCGGTTGACGGAGCCAGGCATATCTCTAGAAACCACAGCTTGTGACAGCCTCCTCCCTGCTCCTTTAGAACAGGACAGAGTTCATATGGAGAACAGATTACAGCAACAGCTGAGTTCTGTGATCAGTTGACCCAGCACACAGGATCAGTGTCCCATATGGCTCTCTATTCCCTATATAGTGCACTACTTTAGACTAGATCTCTATGGAACCCTATTCCCTATACAGTGCACTACTTCATACCAGGACCCTATGGAACCCTATATAGTGCACTACTTTAGACCAGGACCCTATGGAATCCTATATAGTGCACTACTTTAGACCAGAGCCCTATGGCATCCTGTGCACTACTTTAGACCAGGGCCCTATAGAACCCTATGCCCTATATAGTGCACTACTTTAGACCAGGGCCCTATAAAACCCTATTCCCTATATAGTGCACTACTTTAGACCAGGGCCCTATAAAACCCTATTCCCTATATAGTGCACTACTTTAGATCAGGGCCCTATAGAACCCTATATAGTGCACTACTTTAAACCAGAGCCCTATAGAACCTTATATAGTGGGCTACTTTGTTTACTTTGTCTACATACTCATCTCATATGTATATACTGTACTCGATACCATCTACTGTATGCTGCTCTGTACCATCACTCATTCATATATCCTTATGTACATATTCCTTATCCCCTTACACTGTGTATAAGACAGTAGTTTTGGAATTGTTAGTTAGATTACTTGTTGGTTATCACTGCATTGTCGGAACTAGAAGCACAAGCATTTCGCTACACTCGCATTAACATCTGCTAACCATGTGTATGTGACAAATAAAATTTGATTTGATTTGATTTAGACCAGGGCCCTATAGACCCTTATATAGTGGGCTACTTTAGACCAGGGCCCTATAGAACCCTATTCCCTACATAGTGCACTACTTTAGACCAGAACCCTATGACATGTGCACTAGACCAGGGCCCTATAGAACCCTATATAATGGGCTACAGCAGGAGAGTGGAGAGCCAACCATAGCCTTCATTCAAATCAGCAGGAGAGCCAACCCTAGCCTTGATTCAAATCAGCAGGAGAGCCAACCCTAGCCTTGATTCATATCAGCAGGAGAGCAGAGAGCCAACCCTAGCCTTGATTCACATCAGCAGGAGAGCAGAGAGCCAACCCTAGCCTTGATTCATATCAGCAGGAGAGCAGAGAGCCAACCCTAGCCTTGATTCATATCAGCAGGAGAGCAGAGAGCCAACCCTAGCCTTGATTCATATCAGCAGGAGAGCCAACCCTAGCCTTGATTCAAATCAGCAGGAGAGCAGAGAGCCAACCCTAGCCTTGATTGATATCAGCAGGAGAGCCAACCCTAGCCTTGATTCAAATCAGCAGGAGAGCAGAGAGCCAACCCTAGCCTTGATTCATATCAGCAGGAGAGCAGAGAGCCAACCCTAGCCTTGATTCATATCAGCAGGAGAGCAGAGAGCCAACCCTAGCCTTGATTCAAATCAGCAGGAGAGCAGAGAGCCAACCCTAGCCTTGATTCATATCAGCAGGAGAGCAGAGAGCCAACCCTAGCCTTGATTCAAATCAGCAGGAGAGCCAATCCTAGCCTTGATTCAAATCAGCAGGAGAGCCAACCCTAGCCTTGATTCATATCAGCACCATGGTATTGTGAATAAACACACACACACACACACACACACACAGTCCATTAACTTCTGACTTCCCTCAGGTCTCTCTGCACTACTACAATACACCTCGATAATGCCTGACAATTCACTTCACAAATCCATTTACTTTAGGAATGCAATCTTTACCACTGTAGAACTAGGGTGTCTCAAATGGCGACCTATCCCCTCCCCTTATATATACACACACACACACACAGTGCTCTGGTCCAATATAGTCCACTATATGAGGATTCATTTAGAGCACAGGGTCTACAGATTAAAAGACAACTGCTTTTGTTCATCTCCGGAGGAAGGAGGGAGGACTATATCACTGGTTCTGAAAGAGAGCGAGAGAGAAACCACAGTTAGCAAAGGAGTTAGCGTCGTAGCGTGTGTCCCCAGAAGACCATTAACTAGCTAGCATCATTCCAAGGCATCCAAAACTGAGCCTTCCTTTTTTCCTTGCTTTTTTCCCGTGTGTGTGTGTGTGTGTGTGTGTGTGTGTGTGTGTGTGTGGGGGGCCTATGAACGATGAATGTTTAGAGGTCCACAGCATAAACAGATACAAACAGACTGTGAAAAACAGAACGTGACTCATTCTGACCAGAGAGAGAAAAGACATCTGTTTGTACTTGGTATCTCCAGTAGAGGCTCATGGGTAAAAGCACTAAGGGGAAGCCAATCCAGGAACAAAAATGCTATATTACAACCTGTGTAGTGATACGTGTGTTGTTTTGTTCTATAACATGTTAGTTCACGTGTCTTGACAACGTGATATAAAAGGCCGAGCCAATACGAAGACACAGCGGCAGAATAAATTCAACAACACCTTTTTTGATTGGTCACAACACCGGAGATCTGTCCGGTGAAGTCCACAAAGCAAATAAACAAAAACATGTTACATGACCGACAGCATAGTCAAGTTTCCAATATTTTCAGACCACTAAACAACTATTGATATAGAACCACAGAGAGTTCAAATAGCAAGTCTCAAAGAAAACAGGGAGCTGCCTCCACTAATTCCAGCATCACTTCATCATGATCTAATCCCGTATGCTTAGTTTAGAAAACAGTGACAACTAAAACACCTCAAAAAACTATTTGATCCAATCAATGTAAGCTAAATATGAAGTGGCTGTCCATGTTACTGATTTGTGTGTGTGTGTGTGTGTGTGTGTTTGCTTGCAAGTAGAAAAAAAACCACCCTACTGGTAGAGAAACATCAATGCCATCCTCCTCTCTTTCACGCTGACTAAACAGTCTATGACTGTGTCACACAGTATACACTTTTAGTTGTTGTTGTCCCTGGCTAAAATACCTGCTCACTAGCTCGCCAGCCAGCTCGCCAGCTAGCCAGCCAGCCGAGCTCGCTAGCCTGCTCGCTAGCTAGCCAGCCAACCCACTCGCTAGCCTGCTCGCTAGCGAGCCAGCCAACCCGCTAGCCTGCTCGCTAGCCTGCTCGCTAGCGAGCCAGCCAACCCACTAGCCTGCTCGCTAGCATGCTCGCTAGCCTGCTCGCTCGCTAGCTAGCCAGCCAGCCAGCCAGCTCCCTAGCCTGCTAGCCTGCTCACTCGCTAGCCAGCCAGCCAGCCAGCCAGCTCGCTAGCCTGCTCACTAGCGAGCCAGCCAGCCAGCTCGCTAGCCTGCTCACTAGCGAGCCAGCCAGCCAGCTCGCTAGCCAGCCAGCTCGCTAGCCTTACTTCCATTCATGGGCAACGTTAGCTAGTTAACATGAGCCTTCTACATCTAGCTACATATTTAACTTACATCCTCTCAGGCCAGGGGCACAACAATGTATGAATTAATGTTTGGATCAGAATCACTGTTATAATCATTGGACAGTATGGAGAATTAAGTAAAACCACAAGTACAAATCCCTATCTCCATCCGTGGCTACATTACAAAAGGGACAATTTTAGCTAGCTAGTTAGTCAGTCACTGGGAGGACAACACAACGAGGTGCAGCAATTCAAGTTGTTTCTGTCAATTACATATTTCTCTGCGATAGGAGTGAAGACAAATCAAAATGGGCTTCCCTTGACACTTTTTTGATTTGCCCAGACCAATCACGGTTGAGCTCACTCAGATAAGCTCAACGCTGATTGGCTATTATTTTCTACTTTTCTTTTTCATGGGAGGCCAAATGCTCACTGGCTTCCATTGCATTCAATGCTATGGGCGGCAACAATGTCATACTCTGTTTGACCAGATAGCATCAGATAGATGGGCTACACATACGGAGACAGAGGGGCGCTGTTTCGTTCACTCTGAATGCTTTCTCAGGTGAGAATTGAAGGACAATTATTTTTTATTTTACCTTTACTTAACTAGGGCAAGTCAGTTAAGAACAAATTCTTATTTTCAATGACTGCCTAGGAACAGTGGGTTAACTGCCGGGGGTTTGAACTTGCAACCTTCCGGTTACTGGGGCGGCAGCGTAGCCTAGTGGTTAGAGCGTTGGACTAGTAACCGGAAGGTTGCGAGTTCAAACCCCCGAGCTGACAAGGTACAAATCTGTCGTTCTGCCCCTGAACAGGCAGTTAACCCACTGTTCCCAGGCAGTCATTGAAAATAAGAATATGTTCTTAACTGACTTGCCTGGTAAAATTAAACTTTTTTTTATTTTTATTAAATACTAGTCCAACACTCTAACCACTAGGGTAGCCCCACTGGGTATCTCATGAACAGATTGGAGAAAGGAAACCCCAACTAATCAATAAATTGTGAAAAAAATGCCAGAGATCAAAGGAAAGAGTCCCTGCCTCATCTCCTTAGTAATGTCAGCTCCACTGTCAAGACAACTTCACTGTATGTCACGAACAGATTAACCTAGCAAATAAATACTTTTTGAGAAATGACAAGGAAAGGAGAGTCAGCTCGCTTCCTTCACTCCTCGGTGATGTCAGTTAGCTACTCTGTTAAGATGACCACAACAATTACATGCATTCTGAGAAATGACAAAGAAAGAAAGAAAAGTCTCTGCTGCATTGTCAGCTAGCTACACTGTAAAAGGAGGTCGCATCTGGAGGCCTACTTCTGGTTGTTGCCACGGCCACAAAACTGGGGAGGAGCTACTGCTTATCCTGTATGTTTACAGTGCAGTCTGGCCTCCTGTGTGTGAGCACGTACACACACAGAGTGGAAAGTTTAGACACAACTACTCATTCAATGTATTTTTTTTAAAATAATGTAGTAACCAAAAAAGTATTTACACAAATCAAAATTTGACATTTTAGACTCTTCAAAGTAACTACCCTTTGTCTTGATGACAGCTTTGCACATTCTTGGCCTTCTCTCAACCAGCTTCCGGGTTAATATTTTCCAACCGTCTTGAAGAAGTAGTTCCCACATATGCTGAGCACTTGTTGCTGCTTTTCCTCTGAACAGTTGATGTTGAGATGTGTCTGTTACTTGAACTCTGAAGCATTTATTTGGGCTGCAATTTATGAGGCTGTTAACTCTGGGGCTTCCTTTCCTGTGGCGGTCCTCATGAGAGCCAGTTTCATCATAGCGCTTGATGGTTTTTGCGACTGCACTTGAAGAAACTTTCAAAAGTTCTTGAAATGTTCCGCATTGACTGACCTTCATGTCTTAAAGTAATGATGGACTGTTGTTTCTCTTTGATTATTTGAGCTGTTCTTGCCATAATATGGACTTGGTCTTTTACCAATCAGAGCTGTCTTCTGTATACTGCCCCTACCTTGTCTCAACACAACTGATTAGCTCAAATGTATTAAGGAAACAAATTCCACAAATTAACTTTTGAAAGGGCACACCTGTTAATTGAAATTACATTCCAGGTGACTACCTCATGAAGGTGGTTGAGAGAATGCCAAGAGTGTGCAAAGCTGTCATCAAGGCAAAAGGTGGCTACTTTGAAGAATCTCAAATATATTTAGATTTGTTTTAACACTTGTTTGGTTATTACATGATTCCATATGTGTTATTTAATCATTTTGATGTCGTCTCGACAATGTAGAAAATAGTATAAAATAAAGAAAAACCCTGGAACGAGTAGGTGTGTCCAAACTTTTGACTGGTACTGTATATTTAATATATGCATGAATACTGAACAATAAATAAACATTCTTGAAGGTGGCATAATGATGGCATCAGAGCGAGAGAAAAGCATGAATATTGAACAGTAAATCAACAATCTTCAAGGTGGCATCTGCAGCTGCTCCAAATTGAAAAGGAAAAAAAAAAAAGAACTGAAAAAAAGTATTTCAGCCTCAACGACCTCCGAGATGAACATGGTGGTGTGTAAAAGAGAGGAAAAGTATAGATGCGTGTTTTGTTTGTCACTGTTGTCGTCATAAACAAACCTTTCACCCCCCGTCCTGCTTCACCCCCTCGTCCTGCTTCACCTCGTCCTGCTTCACCCCTCCCCGTCCTGCTTCACCCCCCGTCCTGCTTCACCCCCCGTCCTGCTTCACCTCCTCCCCCCCCGTCCTGCTTCACCCCCCGTCCTGCTTCACCCCCCCGTCCTGCTTCACCCCCCCCCGTCCTGCTTCACCCCCCCCCGTCCTGCTTCACCTCCTCCCCCCTCGTCCTGCTTCACCCCTCCCCCCTCGTCCTGCTTCACCCCCCGTCCTGCTTCACCTCCTCCCCCCGTCCTGCTTCACCCCCCCGTCCTGCTTCACCCCCCCGTCCTGCTTCACCTCCTCCCCCTCGTCCTGCTTCACCCCTCCCCTGTCCTGCTTCACCTCCTCCCCCTTCGTCCTGCTTCACCTCCTCCCCCTTCGTCCTGCTTCACCTCCTCCCCCTTCGTCCTGCTTCACCTCCTCCCCCTCGTCCTGCTTCACCTCCTCCCCCCCTCGTCCTGCATCCCCTCCTCCCCCTCGTCCTGCATCACCTCCTCCCCCCTCGTCCTGCATCACCTCCTCCCCCTTCGTCCTGCATCACCTCCTCCCCCTTCGTCCTGCATCACCTCCTCCCCCCCACGTCCTGCATCACCTCCTCCCCCACGTCCTGCATCACCTCCTCCTCCTCCTCCTCCTCCCCACGTCCTGCATCACCTCCTCCCCCACGTCCTGCATCACCTCCTCCCCCCCTCCTCCTCCTCCTCCTGATTTAAGAGAGCACGCGAGAGGGGGAAAGAGCGCTAGGTGTCTGGTCCCCCTCCTAGCCCTTCCATCCCTAAATCAGCCATGTTATTGATGGTAAATGGGGGAGAGACAGAGGGAGGGGCTGAGAGCCCAGACCACTACAGTACAGATAGGGACCTGCTGCAAACCAGAGCGCCTGAGAGAATACGTGCACAAGCGCTCGTGCACGGTTTTAGTAGGTAAAGATAAGAGGCGCTCTGCTCTGCCCAGTGACAAGGAGGCTGGAGTGAAGTACCACTGAAGGGTGGGGGTCTGGTGTTGAGGGCGAAGTACCACTGAAGGGTGAGGGTCTGGTGTTGAGGGCGAAGTACCACTGAAGGGTGAGGGTCTGGTGTTGAGGGCGAAGTACCACTGAAGGGTGGGGGTCTGGTGGTGAGGGCGAAGTACCACTGAAGGGTGGGGTCTGGTGGTGAGGGCGTCTGGTGGTGAGGGCGAAGTACCACTGAAGGGTGGGGGTCTGGTGGTGAGGGCGAAGTACCACTGAAGGGTGGGGTCTGGTGTTGAGGGCGAAGTACCACTGAAGGGTGGGGGTCTGGTGTTGAGGGCGAAGTACCACTGAAGGGTGGGGGTCTGGAGTTGAGGGCAAAGTACCACTGAAGGGTGGGGGTCTGGTGGTGAGGGCGAAGTACCACTGAAGGGTGGGGGTCTGGTGGTGAGGGCAAAGTACCACTGAAGGGTGGGGGTCTGGTGGTGAGGGCAAAGTACCACTGAAGGGTGGGGGTCTGGTGGTGAGGGCAAAGTACCACTGAAGGGTGGGGGTCTGGTGGTGAGGGCGAAGTACCACTGAAGGGCGTGTGTGTTTAGTCTGACTAAGGTGTATGTGTGTTTAGTCTGACTAAGGTGTATGTGTGTTTAGTCAGACTCAGAAAGGGTGTGTGTGTGTGTGTGTTTAGTCAGCAAGCAAGCAGGCTGGGCACCGATAGGTAGGAACGGAGTTTGTGGTCCTCTGTGGCAAAGTTGCGTTGTGGGTTCAACTCCCACAGGAATCTCAAACAAACAAACTGTATGCAGTCACTGCTCTGTCAGCCACTGCTCTGTCAGCCACTGCTCTGTCAGTCACTGCTCTGTCAGTCACTGCTCTGTCAGCCACTGCTCTGTCAGCCACTGCTCTGTCAGCCACTGCTCTGTCAGCCACTGCTCTGTCAGCCACTGCTCTGTCAGCCACTGCTCTGTCAGCCACTGCTCTGTCAGCCACTGCTCTGTCAGCCACTGCTCTGTCAGCCACTGCTCTGTCAGCCACTGCTCTGTCAGTCACTGCTCTGTCAGTCACTGCTCTGTCAGCCACTGCTCTGTCAGCCACTGCTCTGTCAGCCACTGCTCTGTCAGCCACTGCTCTGTCAGTCACTGCTCTGTCAGCCACTGCTCTGTCAGCCACTGCTCTGTCAGCCACTGCTCTGTCAGCCACTGCTCTGTCAGTCACTGCTCTGTCAGCCACTGCTCTGTCAGCCACTGCTCTGTCAGTCACTGCTCTGTCAGTCACTGCTCTGTCAGCCACTGCTCTGTCAGTCACTGCTCTGTCAGCCACTGCGCTGTCAGTCACTGCTCTGTCAGCCACTGCTAAGTGACATGTATTTTTTTCTCCATAAATGTTATATCGTCTATAGTCTTGTCTGGTGAGAGGAGGCAGATCGTACTTATATCGACACCCTGAATACGTACTCTTAATCTCCTGTTCCAGAAGGTTAAGGACCCACTACATCTGTGAAGTCTGGCTCAATTTATTCATGGTTTGTTTGTTTAATAAAAAGAAGACAAAAAAGGTTATGGACCTGTTGGATATAGTAACGCAGAGTATGTTGATCAGTACGCTGGTTAACAGAGTATGTAGATCAGTAGGCTGGTTAACCGAGTATGTTTATCAGTAGGCTGGTTAACAGAGTATGTAGATCAGTAGGCTGGTTAACCGAGTATGTTGATCAGTAGGCTGGTTAACAGAGTATGTAGATCAGTAGGCTGGTTAACAGAGTATGTAGATCAGTAGGCTGGTTAACAGAGTATGTAGATCAGTAGGCTGGTTAACCGAGTATGTAGATCAGTAGGCTGGTTAACCGAGTATGTAGATCAGTAGGCTGGTTAACCGAGTATGTAGATCAGTAGGCTGGTTAACCGAGTATGTAGATCAGTAGGCTGGTTAACCGAGTATGTAGATCAGTAGGCTGGTTAACAGAGTATGTAGATCAGTAGGCTGGTTAACAGAGTATGTAGATCAGTAGGCTGGTTAACAGAGTATGTAGATCAGTAGGCTGGTTAACAGAGTATGTAGATCAGTAGGCTGGTTAACCGAGTATGTTGATCAGTAGGCTGGTTAACCGAGTATGTAGATCAGTAGGCTGGTTAACAGAGTATGTAGATCAGTAGGCTGGTTAACAGAGTATGTTGATCAGTAGGCTGGTTAACCGAGTATGTTGATCAGTAGGCTGGTTAACCGAGTATGTAGATCAGTAGGCTGGTTAACAGAGTATGTAGATCAGTAGGCTGGTTAACAGAGTATGTTGATCAGTAGGCTGGTTAACAGAGTATGTTGATCAGTAGGCTGGTTAACAGAGTATGTAGATCAGTAGGCTGGTTAACAGAGTATGTAGATCAGTAGGCTGGTTAACAGAGTATGTAGATCAGTAGGCTGGTTAACAGAGTATGTAGATCAGTAGGCTGGTTAACCGAGTATGTAGATCAGTAGGCTGGTTAACAGAGTATGTTGATCAGTAGGCTGGTTAACAGAGTATGTTGATCAGTAGGCTGGTTAACCGAGTATGTAGATCAGTAGGCTGGTTAACAGAGTATGTTGATCAGTAGGCTGGTTAACCGAGTATGTTGATCAGTAGGCTGGTTAACCGAGTATGTTGATCAGTAGGCTGGTTAACAGAGTATGTTGATCAGTAGGCTGGTTAACCGAGTATGTTGATCAGTAGGCTGGTTAACCGAGTATGTTGCTCAGTAGGCTGGTTAACAGAGTATGTAGATCAGTAGGCTGGTTAACCGAGTATGTAGATCAGTAGGCTGGTTAAGTATGTAGATCAGCAGTATGTTGATCAGTAGGCTGGTTAACCGAGTATGTAGATCAGTAGGCTGGTTAACAGAGTGTTTATCAGTAGGCTGGTTAACCGAGTATGTTGATCAGTAGGATGGTTAACAGAGTATGTTGATCAGTAGGCTGGTTAACAGAGTATGTTGATCAGTAGGCTGGTTAACAGAGTATGTTGATCAGTAGGCTGGTTAACAGAGTATGTTGATCAGTAGGCTGGTTAAGGCTGGTTAACCGAGTATGTTGATCAGTAGGCTGGTTAACAGAGTATGTAGATCAGTAGGCTGGTTAACAGAGTATGTAGATCAGTAGGCTGGTTAACAGAGTATGTAGATCAGCAGGCTGGTTAACCGAGTATGTTGATCAGCAGGCTGGTTAACCGAGTATGTTGATCAGTAGGCTGGTTAACCGAGTATGTAGATCAGTAGGCTGGTTAACCGAGTATGTTGATCAGTAGGCTGGTTAACCGAGTATGTAGATCAGTAGGCTGGTTAACCGAGTATGTTGATCAGTAGGCTGGTTAACCGAGTATGTTGATCAGTAGGCTGGTTAACCGAGTATGTTGATCAGCAGGCTGGTTAACCGAGTATGTAGATCAGCAGGCTGGTTAACCGAGTATGTAGATCAGCAGGCTGGTTAACCGAGTATGTTGATCAGTAGGCTGGTTAACCGAGTATGTAGATCAGTAGGCTGGTTAACCGAGTATGTAGATCAGTAGGCTGGTTAACCGAGTATGTTGATCAGTAGGCTGGTTAACCGAGTATGTTGATCAGTAGGCTGGTTAACCGAGTATGTAGATCAGCAGGCTGGTTAACCGAGTATGTTGATCAGTAGGCTGGTTAACCGAGTATGTAGATCAGCAGGCTGGTTAACCGAGTATGTTGATCAGTAGGCTGGTTAACCGAGTATGTTGATCAGTAGGCTGGTTAACCGAGTATGTTGATCAGTAGGCTGGTTAACCGAGTATGTTGATCAGTAGGCTGGTTAACCGAGTATGTTGATCAGTAGGCTGGTTAACCGAGTATGTTGATCAGCAGGCTGGTTAACCGAGTATGTAGATCAGCAGGCTGGTTAACCGAGTATGTAGATCAGCAGGCTGGTTAACCGAGTATGTAGATCAGCAGGCTGGTTAACCGAGTATGTTGATCAGTAGGCTGGTTAACCGAGTATGTAGATCAGTAGGCTGGTTAACCGAGTATGTAGATCAGTAGGCTGGTTAACCGAGTATGTAGATCAGTAGGCTGGTTAACAGAGTATGTTGATCAGTAGGCTGGTTAACCGAGTATGTAGATCAGTAGGCTGGTTAACCGAGTATGTTGATCAGTAGGCTGGTTAACAGAGTATGTTGATCAGTAGGCTGGTTAACAGAGTATGTTGATCAGTAGGCTGGTTAACAGAGTATGTTGATCAGTAGGCTGGTTAACAGAGTATGTTGATCAGTAGGCTGGTTAACAGAGTATGTTGATCAGTAGGATGGTTAACAGAGTATGTTGATCAGTAGGATGGTTAACCGAGTATGTAGATCAGTAGGCTGGTTAACCGAGTATGTAGATCAGTAGGCTGGTTAACCGAGTATGTAGATCAGTAGGCTGGTTAACCGAGTATGTTGATCAGTAGGCTGGTTAACAGAGTATGTAGATCAGTAGGATGGTTAACAGAGTATGTTGATCAGTAGGCTGGTTAACAGAGTATGTAGATCAGTAGGATGGTTAACAGAGTATGTAGATCAGTAGGATGGTTAACAGAGTATGTAGATCAGTAGGATGGTTAACAGAGTATGTAGATCAGTAGGATGGTTAACAGAGTATGTTGATCAGTAGGATGGTTAACAGAGTGTTTATCAGTAGGATGGTTAACAGAGTATGTTGATCAGTAGGATGGTTAACAGAGTATGTAGATCAGTAGGCTGGTTAACAGAGTATGTTGATCAGTAGGATGGTTAACAGAGTATGTTTATCAGTAGGATGGTTAACAGAGTATGTTGATCAGTAGGCTGGTTAACAGAGTATGTAGATCAGTAGGATGGTTAACAGAGTATGTAGATCAGTAGGATGGTTAACAGAGTATGTAGATCAGTAGGATGGTTAACAGAGTATGTTGATCAGTAGGATGGTTAACAGAGTATGTTGATCAGTAGGATGGTTAACAGAGTATGTTTATCAGTAGGATGGTTAACAGAGTATGTTGATCAGTAGGATGGTTAACAGAGTATGTTTATCAGTAGGATGGTTAACAGAGTATGTTGATCAGTAGGATGGTTAACAGAGTATGTTGATCAGTAGGCTGGTTAACAGAGTGTTTATCAGTAGGCTGGTTAACAGAGTGTTTATCAGTAGGATGGTTAACAGAGTGTTTATCAGTAGGATGGTTAACAGAGTGTTTATCAGTAGGCTGGTTAACAGAGTGTTTATCAGTAGGCTGGTTAACAGAGTATGTTTATCAGTAGGATGGTTAACAGAGTGTTTATCAGTAGGATGGTTAACAGAGTGTTTATCAGTAGGATGGTTAACAGAGTATGTTGATCAGTAGGATGGTTAACAGAGTATGTTGATCAGTAGGCTGGTTAACAGAGTATGTAGATCAGTAGGATGGTTAACAGAGTGTTTATCAGTAGGCTGGTTAACAGAGTATGTTGATCAGTAGGCTGGTTAACAGAGTATGTTGATCAGTAGGCTGGTTAACAGAGTATGTTGATCAGTAGGCTGGTTAACAGAGTGTTTATCAGTAGGCTGGTTAACAGAGTATGTTGATCAGTAGGCTGGTTAACAGAGTATGTTGATCAGTAGGCTGGTTAACAGAGTAAGTTTATCAGTAGGCTGGTTAACAGAGTATGTTTATCAGTAGGCTGGTTAACAGAGTGTTTATCAGTAGGCTGGTTAACAGAGTATGTTTATCAGTAGGCTGGTTAACAGAGTAAGTTTATCAGTAGGCTGGTTAACAGAGTATGTTTATCAGTAGGCTGGTTAAGAGAGTGTTTATCAGTAGGCTGGTTAACAGAGTATGTAGATCAGTAGGCTGGTTAACAGAGTAAGTTTATCAGTAGGCTGGTTAACAGAGTATGTTTATCAGTAGGCTGGTTAACAGAGTATGTTTATCAGTAGGCTGGTTAACAGAGTAAGTTTATCAGTAGGCTGGTTAACAGAGTATGTTTATCAGTAGGCTGGTTAACAGAGTAAGTTTATCAGTAGGCTGGTTAACAGAGTATGTTTATCAGTAGGCTGGTTAAGAGAGTGTTTATCAGTAGGCTGGTTAACAGAGTAAGGGAAAGAGCCAGGGAACGTTCAGAACCGTTTTTTGTTGTTGTTTTTGGATGCAAATCGCATTTAGACATCTCCGCTAACGCCCTGCAACAATTAAAGTCCAACAAGCATGAATTAAACCTCAAGATAGACAGAAATTCAATCCATTTCCATTGAAATGTGAACAGTGAGGATCGTTGTTTTGAGGTACAATACTAGGACGATACCCCCCTTTGGTAGCGCAAATATAATATGATTTGTCGTCCTTACTAAAGGACTCACCAGAAAATGCCTAGTTTGTCCTGGTACAGCAAAGCTGGCTTCTCAGTCGTTTTCTAAGCTCAGGGCAAAGATACTAATCCTGTTGAGACCTGTGCTGTTTACTGAAAGCCCTATTCTTCATATTTCACAGTCGCGGTTTCTCCTCTATGGCCACATGGCTGTGCATGTTATCTCGTCTCTGCTGTCTGTCTTCAGCTGTGTCCAGAGGGCTCTGGTTAAGGTCTCCTTTTATTCATACTTGATGGTAATCAATGTGCTGAGGGGTGGTGCGTGTGCAGTGGGAGGCTGTCTGTCTGGCTCTTTGACAGAGACAAACAGACAGAGACAAACAGACACACTGAGACAAACAGACACACTGAGACAAACAGACAGAGAGCCCCGACAGGCAGACAGAGAGCCCCGACAGGCAGACAGAGAGCCCCGACAGGCAGACAGAGAGCCCCGACAGGCAGACAGAGAGCCCCGACAGGCAGACAGAGAGCCCCGACAGGCAGACAGAGAGCCCCGACAGGCAGGCAGAGAGCCCCGACAGGCAGGCAGAGAGCCCCGACAGGCAGGCAGAGAGCCCACCAGACAGAGACAGACAAACAGACACACTGAGACAAACAGACACACTGAGACAAACAGACACACAGACACACTGAGACACACAGACACACTGAAACAAACAGACACACTGAGACAAACAGACACACTGAGACAAACAGACACACTGAGACAAAGACACACTGAGACAAAGACACACTGAGACAAACAGACACACTGAGACAAACAGACACACTGAGACAAACAGACACACTGAGACAAACAGACACACTGAGACAAACAGACAGAGACAAACAGACACAGACAAACAGACACAGACAAACAGACACAGACAAACAGACACAGACAAACAGACCCGACAGGCAGACAGAGAGCCCCGACAGGCAGACGGAGAGCCCCGACAGGCAGACGGAGAGCCCCGACAGGCAGACGGAGAGCCCCGACAGGCAGACGGAGAGCCCCGACAGGCAGACGGAGAGCCCCGACAGGCAGACGGAGAGCCCCGACAGGCAGACAGAGAGCCCCGACAGGCAGACAGAGAGCCCCGACAGGCAGACAGAGAGCCCCGACAGGCAGACAGAGAGCCCCGACAGGCAGACAGAGAGCCCCGACAGGCAGACAGAGAGCCCCGACAGGCAGACAGAGAGCCCCGACAGGCAGACAGAGAGCCCCGACAGGCAGACAGAGAGCCCCGACAGGCAGACAGAGAGCCCCGACAGGCAGACAGAGAGCCCCGACAGGCAGACAGAGAGCCCCGACAGGCAGACAGAGAGCCCCGACAGGCAGACAGAGAGCCCCGACAGGCAGACAGAGAGCCCCGACAGGCAGACAGAGAGCCCCGACAGGCAGACAGAGAGCCCCGACAGGCAGACAGAGAGCCCCGACAGGCAGACAGAGGGCCCACCAGACAGACAAACAGACAGACAGAGAGCCCCGACAGACAGACAGAGAGCCCCGACAGGCAGACAGAGAGCCCCGACAGGCAGACAGAGGACCCACCAGACAGAGACAGACAGAGGGCCCACCAGACAGAGACAGACAGATATATATAAAAATATATATTTTTTTAAAAACAGACAACACAGTGTCCGTCTGTCTACATCGCTACAGTGCCCAGAGAGCATTCCTAAGAGATATGGAGATGAGGGCTTAACATAGACATTTGGCCTCTTCTGGAACACTCCAGAACACTCCAGAACACTCCAGAACACTCCAGAACACTCCAGAGCCCCTTACAGTTTGGTAAAGAGGTGAAACTCCTCACTGTGCCTTCATGTAGCTGCTAACCCCTTCATTGTTCCATGGCTGGAGGTTGAAGGGTACTCCTGTATCTCCCATAGTGGAACAGCTATATTAGGACCAGGGTTAGCAACCACTACAACATGGGCACTTTGATTAAGGGAGGGGGGGGGGGTCTGCTACTCATATATGCAGTCAGAGTTGGCCATATTGTTTTGGGGGCCCTGAGCAAAAACATGTTGTCATTTTACTACTCATTTCAATGCCATTCTTCATATTTAAAAACTGCAGACATGTCTCTCCGCCCTATGACAAAAGGTGATATCCGAGTAACCAGCACAATGAGGACAATAGTTGAACCAAGTTAAGTATCGTATCATGTTGTATTTGTTACAGAGGACCACAACATTGGGGAATCCCTCTCGAGTCTGTTATTTGAGAAGCGCAACAGACGTTTGAGTCTGGCCCTGATTGGGACGACGATCACTTCAGTGCCGTCTCAGAGAGGGGGTCAATATGGAGGCAACCAGGAAGTCAGACAGACACCCGAGGTAAACGATGGAGGGATGAGAAGAGAATGCAACATAGAAGGGATCGGATTTGTTCTATCTTACACAGCATGTTGGTTCTCTAGAAAATATTCTGGCCCCACTTTAAACAAATGACCTTACCTTGGGTTACCCGTCTAGTGTAGAGTGGTGGTGGTGGAGGTTACCCGTCTAGTGTAGAGTGGTGGTGGGGGGGGGGGTTACCCGTCTAGTGTAGAGTGGTGGTGGTGGAGGGGGGTTACCCGTCTAGTGTAGAGTGGTGGTGGTGGAGGGGGTTACCCGTCTAGTGTAGAGTGGTGGTGGGGGGGGGGTTACCCGTCTAGTGTAGAGTGGTGGTGGTGGAGGGGGGTTACCAGTCTAGTGTAGAGTGGTGGTGGTGGAGGGGGGTTACACGTCTAGTGTAGAGTGGTGGTGGTGGGGGGGTTACCCGTCTAGTGTAGAGTGGTGGTGGTGGGGGGTTACCCATCTAGTGTAGAGTTTGGTGGTGGTGGAGGGGGGTTACCCGTCTAGTGTAGAGTGGTGGTGGAGGGTTACCCGTCTAGTGTAGAGTGGTGGTGGTGGTTACCGTCTAGTGTAGAGTGGTGGTGGTGGTTACCGTCTAGTGTAGAGTGGTGGTGGAGGGTGACCCATCTAGTGTAGAGTGGTGGATGGGGTGACCCGTCTAGTGTAGAGTGGTGGTGGTGGAGGTGGGGGTTCCCGTCTAGTGTAGAGTGGTGGTGGAGGGGGGTTACCCGTCTAGTGTAGAGTGGTGGAGGAGGGGGTTACCCGTCTAGTGTAGAGTGGTGGTGGAGGGGGGGTTACCCGTCTAGTGTAGAGTGGTGGTGGTGGAGGGGGGTTACCCGTCTAGTGTAGAGTGGTGGTGGAGGGGGGGGTTACCCGTCTAGTGTAGAGTGGTGGTGGTGGGGGGGGTTACCCGTCTAGTGTAGAGTGGTGGTGGTGGAGGGGGGTTACCCGTCTAGTGTAGAGAGTGGTTGGAGGGGGTTACCCGTCTAGTGTAGAGTGGTGGGTGGAGGGGGTTACCCGTCTAGTGTAGAGTGGTGGTGGTGGAGGGGGGTTACCCGTCTAGTGTAGAGTGGTGGTGGAGGGGGGTTACCCGTCTAGTGTAGAGTGGTGGTGGTGGAGGGGGGGTTACCCGTCTAGTGTAGAGTGGTGGTGGGGGTTACCCGTCTAGTGTAGAGTGGTGGTGGTGGAGGGGGTTACCCGTCTAGTGTAGAGTGGTGGTGGGGGGTTACCCGTCTAGTGTAGAGTGGTGGTGGGGGGGTTACCCATCTAGTGTAGAGTGGTGGTGGTGGAGGGGGTTACCCATCTAGTGTAGAGTGGTGGTGGAGGGGGTTACCCGTCTAGTGTAGAGTGGTGGAGGTGGGGGGGTTACCCGTCTAGTGTAGAGTGGTGGTGGTGGAGGGGGTTACCCATCTAGTGTAGAGTGGTGGTGGAGGGGGTTACCCGTCTAGTGTAGAGTGGTGGTGGTGGAGGGGGTTACCAGTCTAGTGTAGAGTGGTGGTGGTGGAGGGGGGTGACCCATCTAGTGTAGAGTGGTGGTGGAGGGGGGTTACCGTCTAGTGTAGAGTGGTGGAGGGGGTGACCCATCTAGTGTAGAGTGGTGGTGGTGGAGTGGGGGTTACCCGTCTAGTGTAGAGTGGTGGTGGAGGGGGTTACCCGTCTAGTGTAGAGTGGTGGTGGAGGGGGTTACCCGTCTAGTGTAGAGTGGTGGTGGAGGGGGTTACCCGTCTAGTGTAGAGTGGTGGTGGTGGAGGTGGGGGTGACCCGTCTAGTGTAGAGTGGTGGAGGTGGGGGGGGTTACCCGTCTAGTGTAGAGTGGTGGTGGTGGAGGGGGTTACCCGTCTAGTGTAGAGTGGTGGTGGTGGGGGGTTACCCGTCTAGTGTAGAGTGGTGGTGGTGGGGGGGTTACCCGTCTAGTGTAGAGTGGTGGTGGAGGGGGTTACCCGTCTAGTGTAGAGTGGTGGTGGATGGAGGGGGGTGACCCGTCTAGTGTAGAGTGGTGGAGGTGGGGGTTACCCGTCTAGTGTAGAGTGGTGGAGGGGGTTACCGTCTAGTGTAGAGTGGTGGTGGTGGAGGGGGGTGACCCGTCTAGTGTAGAGTGGTGGTGGTGGGGGTGGTTACCCGTCTAGTGTAGAGTGGTGGTGGAGGGGTTACCCATCTAGTGTAGAGTGGTGGTGGAGGGGGGTGACCCGTCTAGTGTAGAGTGGTGGTGGAGGGGGTTACCCGTCTAGTGTAGAGTGGTGGTGGAGGGGTTACCCGTCTAGTGTAGAGTGGTAGTGATGGAGGGGTGGTTACCCGTCTAGTGTAGAGTGGTGGTGGTGGAGGGGGGGTTACCCGTCTAGTGTAGAGTGGTGGTGGAGGGGGGGTTACCCGTCTAGTGTAGAGTGGTGGTGGTGGAGGGGGGTTACCCGTCTAGTGTAGAGTGGTGGTGGTGGAGGGGGGTTACCCGTCTAGTGTAGAGTGGTGGTGGTGGAGGGGGGGTTACCCGTCTAGTGTAGAGTGGTGGTGGTGGAGGGTTACCCGTCTAGTGTAGAGTGGTGGTGGTGGTTACCGTCTAGTGTAGAGTGGTGGTGGTGGTGGGGGTTACCCGTCTAGTGTAGAGTGGTGGTGGTGGAGGGTTACCCGTCTAGTGTAGAGTGGTGGTGGTGGAGGGTTACCCGTCTAGTGTAGAGTGGTGGTGGTGGAGGGTTACCCGTCTAGTGTAGAGTGGTGGTGGGGGGGTGACCCGTCTAGTGTAGAGTGGTGGTGGAGGGTGACCCGTCTAGTGTAGAGTGGTGGTGGAGGGTGACCCGTCTAGTGTAGAGTGGTGGTGGAGGGTGACCCGTCTAGTGTAGAGTGGTGGTGGGAGGTGGGGGTGACCCGTCTAGTGTAGAGTGGTGGTGGGGGTTACCTGCCCTCTAGTGTAGACTGTGAGTGGTGGAGGGGGGAAACTTCTAGTGCAAGACGTGGTGGTGGTGGAGGGGGCCACACAAGCTCTAGTGTAGAGTGGTGGTGGTGGAGGGGGTCAACACCGTCTAGTCCTAGAGTGGTGGAGGGGGTTACCCGTCTAGTGTAGAGTGGTGGTGGTGGAGGTGGGGGGCAACGTCTAGTGTAGAGTGGTGGGAGGGGGTTACCCGTCTAGTGTAGAGTGGTGGTGGTGGAGGGGGTCACCATGTTCTAGTGTAGAGTGGTGGTGGTGGAGGGGGGTTACCCGCCTAGTGTGTAGAGTGGTGGTGGTGGAGGGGGTCACACTACACCATGTAGAGTGGTGGTGGTGGAGGGACCCATCTAGTGTAGGTGGTGGTGGAAGAGGGTTACCCGTCTAGTGTAGAGTGGTGGTGGTGGAGGGTTACCAGTGAAGGGTCTAGTGTAGAGTGGTGGTGGTGGAGGTGGAGGGTTACCCGTCTAGTGTAGAGTGGTGGTGGAGGGTTACCCGTCTAGTGTAGAGTGGTGGTGGAGGGTGACCCGTCTAGTGTAGAGTGGTGGTGGTGGAGGGTTACCCGTCTAGTGTAGAGTGGTGGTGGTGGTGGTGGAGGGTTACCCGTCTAGTGTAGAGTGGTGGTGGAGGGTGACCCGTCTAGTGTAGAGTGGTGGTGGTGGTGGTGGAGGGTTACCCGTCTAGTGTAGAGTGGTGGTGGAGGGTGACCCGTCTAGTGTAGAGTGGTGGTGGAGGGTTACCCGTCTAGTGTAGAGTGGTGGTGGTGGAGGGTGACCCGTCTAGTGTAGAGTGGTGGTGGAGGGTGACCCGTCTAGTGTAGAGTGGTGGTGGAGGGTGACCCGTCTAGTGTAGAGTGGTGGTGGAGGGTGACCCGTCTAGTGTAGAGTGGTGGTGGAGGGTGACCCGTCTAGTGTAGAGTGGTGGTGGAGGGTGACCCGTCTAGTGTAGAGTGGTGGTGGCTTGTGACCATAACTAGTGTGAGTGGGTGTGTGGTGGAGGGTGATAACGTCTGTGCTGAGTGGTGGTGGAGGGTCACCATAACTCTGTGTAGAGTGGTGGTGGAGGGTGACCCGTCTAGCGCATAGGATGTCAACACCGTCTGTCCTCGGTTGCAACACTCACTACCGAGTTCCAAACTACCTCTGGAAGCAACGTCATTAAAATAACTGTTCGTCGGGAGCTTCATGAAATGGGTTTCCATGGCCGAGCATGAATCACACAAGCCTAAGATCACCATGTTCAATGCCAAGCGTCGGCTGGAGTGGTGTAAAGCTCACCGTTATTGGACTCTGGAGCAGTGGAAACACGTTGTCTGGAGGGATGAATCACACTACACCATCTGGCATGTCTGACGGACAAATCTGGGTTTGGCAGATACCAGAAGAACGTTACCTGCCCCAATGCATAGTACCAACTGTAAAGTTTGGTGGAGGAGGAATAATGGTCTGGAGTTGCTTTCATGGTTCGGGCTAGGCCTCTTAATTACAGTGAAGGGAAATCTTAACGCTACAGCTTACAAGGACATTCTAGACGAATCTGTGCTTCCAACTTTGTGGCAACAGTTTGGTTTGTAGAAGGCCCTTTCCTGTTTCAGCATGACAATGCCCCCACGCACAAAGCGAGGTTCATACAAAAACACATTTGGGATGAATTGGAGCAGCGAGAGACGTGGACCAGTCCTGACTTGTCTCACTGCACCAGGAAAGGAATGTGCCAGATCCTGATCAGTTCACCACTGGTGATGAATGGTGCTTGCTCACCATTACTCTGTGCTAGGAGTGTGTGCTTGCTCACCATTACGCTGTGCTAGGAGTGTGTGCTTGCTCACCATTACTCTGTGCTAGGAGTGTGTGCTTGCTCACCATTACTCTGTGCTAGGAGTGTGTGCTTGCTCACCATAACGCTGTGCTAGGAGTGTGTGCTTGCTCACCATAACGCTGTGCTAGGAGTGTGTGCTTGCTCACCATAACGCTGTGCTATGGGTGTGTGCTTGCTCACCATTACTCTGTGCTAGGAGTGTGTGCTTGCTCACCATTACGCTGTGCTAGGAGTGTGTGCTTGCTCACCATTACTCTGTGCTAGGAGTGTGTGCTTGCTCACCATTACTCTGTGCTATGGGTGTGTGCTTGCTCACCATTACGCTGTGCTAGGAGTGTGTGCTTGCTCACCATTACTCTGTGCTAGGAGTGTGTGCTTGCTCACCATTACTCTGTGCTAGGAGTGTGTGCTTGCTCACCATTACTCTGTGCTATGGGTGTGTGCTTGCTCACCATTACGCTGTGCTAGGAGTGTGTGCTTGCTCACCATTACGCTGTGCTAGGGGTGTGTGCTTGCTCACCATAACGCTGTGCTATGGGGTGTGTGCTTGCTCACCATTACGCTGTGCTAGGAGTGTGTGCTTGCTCACCATTACTCTGTGCTAGGAGTGTGTGCTTGCTCACCATAACGCTGTGCTATGGGGGTGTGCTTGCTCACCATTACTCTGTGCTAGGAGTGTGTGCTTGCTCACCATTACTCTGTGCTATGGGTGTGTGCTTGCTCACCATAACGCTGTGCTAGGAGTGTGTGCTTGCTCACCATTACTCTGTGCTAGGAGTGTGTGCTTGCTCACCATTACTCTGTGCTAGGAGTGTGTGCTTGCTCACCATTACGCTGTGCTATGGGTGTGTGCTTGCTCACCATTACGCTGTGCTATGGGGGTGTGCTTGCTCACCATTACGCTGTGCTATGGGTGTGTGCTTGCTCACCATTACTCTGTGCTAGGAGTGTGTGCTTGCTCACCATAACGCTGTGCTATGGGGGTGTGCTTGCTCACCATTACTCTGTGCTAGGAGTGTGTGCTTGCTCACCATTACTCTGTGCTATGGGTGTGTGCTTGCTCACCATAACGCTGTGCTAGGAGTGTGTGCTTGCTCACCATAACGCTGTGCTAGGAGTGTGTGCTTGCTCACCATAACGCTGTGCTAGGGTGTGTGCTTGCTCACCATACTGCTGTGCTATGGGTGTGTGCTTGCTCACCATAACGCTGTGCTATGGGTGTGTGCTTGCTCACCATAACGCTGTGCTAGGAGTGTGTGCTTGCTCACCATAACGCTGTGCTAGGAGTGTGTGCTTGCTCACCATAACGCTGTGCTATGGGTGTGTGCTTGCTCACCATAACTCTGTGCTAGGAGTGTGTGCTTGCTCACCATACGCTGTGCTATGGGTGTGTGCTTGCTCACCATAACGCTGTGCTAGGAGTGTGTGCTTGCTCACCATAACTGCTGTGCTAGGGGGTGTGCTTGCTCACCATTACTGCTGTGCTAGGAGTGTGTGCTTGCTCACCATACTGCTGTGCTATGGGGTGTGTGCTTGCTCACCATTACTGCTGTGCTAGGAGTGTGTGCTTGCTCACCATTACTCTGTGCTATGGGTGTGTGCTTGCTCACCATAACGCTGTGCTAGGAGTGTGTGCTTGCTCACCATACTCTGTGCTAGGAGTGTGTGCTTGCTCACCATAACGCTGTGCTAGGAGTGTGTGCTTGCTCACCATAACGCTGTGCTAGGAGTGTGTGCTTGCTCACCATAACGCTGTGCTAGGGGTGTGTGCTTGCTCACCATTACTCTGTGCTAGGAGTGTGTGCTTGCTCACCATTACGCTGTGCTAGGAGTGTGTGCTTGCTCACCATAACGCTGTGCTAGGAGTGTGTGCTTGCTCACCATTACTCTGTGCTAGGAGTGTGTGCTTGCTCACCATAACGCTGTGCTAGGAGTGTGTGCTTGCTCACCATAACGCTGTGCTAGGGGTGTGTGCTTGCTCACCATAACGCTGTGCTAGGAGTGTGTGCTTGCTCACCATAACGCTGTGCTAGGAGTGTGTGCTTGCTCACCATAACGCTGTGCTAGGAGTGTGTGCTTGCTCACCATACTGCTGTGCTAGGAGTGTGTGCTTGCTCACCATACTGCTGTGCTAGGAGTGTGTGCTTGCTCACCATACTGCTGTGCTAGGAGTGTGTGCTTGCTCACCATACTGCTGTGCTAGGAGTGTGTGCTTGCTCACCATACTGCTGTGCTAGGAGTGTGTGCTTGCTCACCATACTGCTGTGCTAGGAGTGTGTGCTTGCTCACCATACTGCTGTGCTAGGAGTGTGTGCTTGCTCACCATAACGCTGTGCTAGGAGTGTGTGCTTGCTCACCATAACGCTGTGCTAGGAGTGTGTGCTTGCTCACCATAACGCTGTGCTAGGAGTGTGTGCTTGCTCACCATAACGCTGTGCTAGGAGTGTGTGTCAAATGGCTCCCTGTCATATGGGATGCAGCCTACAATTCAACCACGGCATTGAGCCATTTTCCTAGATAAGCAACATAGTGAATGAGGAGACAGTATCTTGTAAACAGGAAACAACCCCAGGGATAACGGCTTGTTATTTGGCGCCATAAGTCAACAGGAATGTATTAGTTATCAGCAGCTTGTTGTGAAAGCAGAATCAGCAGCTTGTCAGAGGCCTGTGTTCTAGAACCAGAAGCTGAAAGCAGAACAGAACCACGGCAGAGCCATTTTCTAGAAGCAAGATAGTGAATGACAGAGGCCTGTGTTCTAAAACCAGAAACAACAACAGAGGCCTGTGTTCTAAAACCAGAAGCTAAGTTAACAGAGGCCCGTGTTCTAGAACCAGAACAGAACAGAGCAGACAGCTTTCAGAACCAGAAGCTAACAACAGAGGCCTGTGTTCTAGAACCAGAAGCTAACAACAGAGGCCTGTGTTCTAGAACCAGAAGCTAACAACAGAGGCCTGTGTTCTAGAACCAGAAGCTAACAACAGAGGCCTGTGTTCTAGAACCAGAAGCTAACAACAGAGGCCTGTGTTCTAGAACCAGAAGCTAACAACAGAGGCCTGTGTTCTAAAACCAGAAGCTAACAACAGAGGCCTGTGTTCTAGAACCAGAAGCTAACAACAGAGGCCTGTGTTCTAGAACCAGAAGCTAACAACAGAGGCCTGTGTTCTAAAACCAGAAGCTAACAACAGAGGCCTGTGTTCTAAAACCAGAAGCTAACAACAGAGGCCTGTGTTCTAAAACCAGAAGCTAACAACAGAGGCCTGTGTTCTAAAACCAGAAGCTAAGAACAGAGGCTCGTGTTCTAGAACCAGAAGCTAACAACAGAGGGGTGTGTTCTAGAACCAGAACCTAACAACAGAGGGGTGTGTTCTAGAACCAGAACCTAAATGGCTTGCTGAGCTTCACTGAGAATGAGGGGTGGGAGAGCCACTGTGACCCAGATAGCTCAGTGAGTTGATGCATGGAGGTTCTGCCTGGCTGCGTCCTCATTTTCAGCCCTTTGTCCTAGTTTTGTAAAAAAAAACTTGAAGACTCTGGCTGCCCAAACTTCCTCTCTCCACTAAATCACGGGAAGCATTACAGAGTGTGTGTGGCTTTTTGTTACTTCAAGTTGTCTGGTTTTTGTTATCGAACGTCACAAAGCCTTGTTTCACCCTTAATTGACTACAAGGTCACTGACCCCTGATTTACAAGGTAATTGAGTTTCAAGTTTACTCCCTTTAGACACTGACAGAAATGAACAGGGAGGGAAGACAGGCATGCCTGAAGTTCAGCAACATGCAGGCTCATGGTACATAAAACACACACACTCCCAACACCACTACTTACTTGGAGAGGGAAACACCTCCTGCTTTCCCTATGAGTTCCTCATGGTGAAGCACCGCCTCGTTCCAGGGAATGTCCAGGAATTTGAGCAGCGTCCTCATCCACTTCTCTGGATGGAGCACCAGCTGTTCATAATGCACCGGCAGGCACTTGTCTGAGGCATCCAGGCACTGAGTGTACATGGTCTCTATGGCCCTGTTCCACTTGGTCAGGCAGTCTCTGTAGCTGCCCAGGTCAAAGCCAGCGATCGTCACCTTACGGGAGATCATCGAATGGACCGAGGCGCGTCCGTCCCGGATCATGAGCACGAACTTGGCGTGCGGGAAGATCTTAGCCAGGTAGGAGAGGGACTTCAGAGCGAAGGGGTCCTTGTTACAGAGGAAGTTGGCGGGTTCGCCGTGCTTCACGATGACCTCTAGGAGGAAGGCCTGCATGGCGGCGTCCAGGACCTCGTCCGTCACCCCGGCCTCGTCCAGACGCATCTTCTCCCTCCCCGACCGCGACCACATCTGTTTCATGGCCAGGATACGTGGAATAACCCTGGTCTCCTCTCCACAACGAATCTCGGGGTGAGCGTCCAGCATGGCTCTCATCAACGTGGTCCCACTCCTGGGAACCCCTCCAATGAACACTAGGGGCATGTCCTTGTTGTAGACGAATGGAGCGGAGAGGTTATGGGCCCCGGGACCAGAGCCCCGCAGGATGGCGGAGGAGCCCAACGAGCCGCCCAGGAGGACCCCTCCCGGCCCCTGAAGGCCCCCCGGAACCCCTTGGTCCCCAGGCTGGCTGCTGCGCTCCTCGATGCGGTGGTGACACTCCATGGCGTGACGACCCAAGTAGAAGACTGTGACTGAGCTGATGACCAGACAGGCCACCAGCAGGTTCTGCTTCAGCTTCCCCATCATCACCATCTCAGGACCACGGAGGGGTGAGGATGGAGGTGTATCAGAGGAGGTAATGTTGGAGTAGAGGAGGAGGAGGGGAGAAGGGAAGGGGATAGGGGGGGGGGAGAAGCAGAGGGTCCCTCCCTTCAAGGTTGGCAGTGGGGGGCAGAGTGTGGCGGGTGTTCCTCAGTGGTCAGCGCTCGGCGAGTGCCCAGCTCCATCAGGCCTGGGGAAGGACAGAACAGAACAAAATGTATTATTCTGGAATATAATCCAGTGAGTGAATAGAGTTAGCCCTCGGAACAGTAGAACATGGCAACTTTAAAAACAGATCTTGCTCCAGATCATGGAATCCTAAATCATTTGTACACTGCTGGAAGAAATGATGCTAATCGGGCTAGAACCAAAAAGGGTTCAATGGATCAGTTCATATATGGTCCAAAAAAAAGAAAAAAAGAAAGGCTGTTCAGAACTGAAAAACATCCTTAAGAGTCAGCATTATACTGTACTGACCCATCTCCACAGAGCACAGTCAAAACTATGACCCAGAGCTGTACACCTTATTTTGTATCATCATATTTCGTTCAATATATAAAAAGTTTTGGGAAAAAAAGAAGACCCATTGTATCCAATGTAGGAATTACCCTCAACATAAATGACAAATCCCTTCAGAGGCCATAAATGACAAATCCCTTCAGAGGCCATAAATGACAAATCCCTTCAGAGGCCATAAATGACAAATCCCTTCAGAGGCCATAAATGACAAATCCCTTCAGAGGCCATAAATGACAAATCCCTTCAGAGGCTATAAATGACAAATCCCTTCAGAGGCTATAAATGACAAATCCCTTCAGAGGCTATAAATGACAAATCCCTTCAGAGGCTATAAATGACAAATTCAGAGGCTATAAATGACAAATCCCTTCAGAGGCTATAAATGACAAATCCCTTCAGAGGCTATAAATGACAAATCCCTTCAGAGGCTATAAATGACAAATCCCTTCAGAGGCTATAAATGACAAATCCCTTCAGAGGCTATAAATGACAAATCCCTTCAGAGGCTATAAATGACAAATCCCTTCAGAGGCTATAAATGCTATATAAATGACAAATCCCTTCAGAGGCTATAAATGACAAATCCCTTCAGAGGCTATAAATGACAAATCCCTTCAGAGGCCATAAATGACAAATCCCTTCAGAGGCCATAAATGACAAATCCCTTCAGAGGCCATAAATGACAAATCCCTTCAGAGGCCATAAATGACAAATCCCTTCAGAGGCCATAAATGACAAATCCCTTCAGAGGCCATAAATGACAAATCCCTTCAGAGGCCATAAATGACAAATCCCTTCAGAGGCCATAAATGACAAATCCCTTCAGAGGCTATAAATGACAAATCCCTTCAGAGGCTATAAATGACAAATCCCTTCAGAGGCTATAAATGACAAATCCCTTCAGAGGCTATAAATGACAAATCCCTTCAGAGGCTATAAATGACAAATCCCTTCAGAGGCTATAAATGACAAATCCCTTCAGAGGCTATAAAATGACAAATCCCTTCAGAGGCTATAAATGACAAATCCCTTCAGAGGCTATAAATGACAAACAAATAAATGACAAATCCCTTCCCTTCAGAGGCTATAAATGACAAATCCCTTCAGAGGCTATAAATGACAAATCCCTTCAGAGGCTATAAATGACAAATCCCTTCAGAGGCTATAAATGACAAATCCCTTCAGAGGCTATAAATGACAAATCCCTTCAGAGGCTATAAATGACAAATCCCTTCAGAGGCTATAAATGACAAATCCCTTCAGAGGCCATAAATGACAAATCCCTTCAGAGGCCATAAATAAATGAGGCTATAAATCCCTTCAGAGGCTATAAATGACAAATCCCTTCAGAGGCTATAAATGACAAATCCCTTCAGAGGCTATAAATGACAAATCCCTTCAGAGGCTATAAATGACAAATCCCTTCAGAGGCTATAAATGACAAATCCCTTCAGAGGCTATAAATGACAAATCCCTTCAGAGGCTATAAATGACAAATCCCTTCAGAGGCTATAAATGACAAATCCCTTCAGAGGCTATAAATGACAAATCCCTTCAGAGGCTATAAATGACAAATCCCTTCAGAGGCTATAAATGACAAATCCCTTCAGAGGCTATAAATGACAAATCCCTTCAGAGGCTATAAATGACAAATCCCTTCAGAGGCTATAAATGACAAATCCCTTCAGAGGCTATAAATGACAAATCCCTTCAGAGGCTATAAATGACAAATCCCTTCAGAGGCTATAAATGACAAATCCCTTCAGAGGCTACAGAAGAGAATCTCCACTTTTGAACTTTTGAAAACCCGGTAAAGATCACATTTCCTTTGTCTAACAAGGATCTGCCTCTCATGCCAAAACCACTATTCTGTAATAAAAACAAGGCTCACAGTACAACTACGGTGTAAAGAAAACAAGGCTAAGGCCGACACCATGAAATTGTCCAAAAAAAAAAAAAAAAATAAATAAATAAAGTTTCAGACACAATCAAGGCCCTCAGTCGACAACCTCAGAGGAATGTATTTATTTAACTAGGCAAGTCAGTTAAGAACAAGTTCTTATTTACAACGACGGCCCTAACCCAGGCCAAACCCAGGCAACACTGGGCCAATGTCCCCTATGTATTCACGATCACGGCTGGTTGTGATACAGCCCGGGATCGAACCAGGGTCTGTAGTGACAAATTTTTTTTTTAAATGTACCCTTATTTTACCAGGTAAGTTAACTGAGAACACATTCTGATTTACAGCAACGACCTGGTGAATGTCACGGAGATGCTTTAGACCGCAGCGCCACTCAGGAATGAGGATGAGGATCTCAGGAATGAGGATGAGGATCTCAGGAATGAGGATCTCAGGAATGAGGATCTCAGGAATGAGGATCTCAGGAATGAGGATCTCAGGAATGAGGATCTCAGGAATGAGGATCTCAGGAATGAGGATGAGGATCTCAGGAATGAGGAATGCCACATCAAGTGAAAACAAGAGCGAGACAAGAGACAGACAAAAAAAAAGAAGGTAGTAGCTCCAGTATTCAGCACTCGGTTTAAAAAGGCAGAAGCATATAAGACTTCCCCGGTGACACATTTAGAGAAACAAAAACAAAAATCATAAAACAACAAGACCCTAAGATTATATTATTGTTATATTATTAGATTATATTATATAACTCAGAGGGAAAACTATTCCCCCCCCCCACTATTTTGTTCTATTTTTCAATTATTGTCATCTTCAGTTTGCTTCTTGGGCTGAGAGAGACGATCCCAGCCAGGAACAAGACGTCTAACCTTTTGGTCTCTAATTTGGCCCCGGAGCAGTTACACTGTTTTACAGAGTGGGCGGTGTGACACACCAACGGCATGCAGAGCTTCCACCACATCACACTGGGTAATTGCCATGGAAAAACGACCCATGAGTACCAGCATGTGAAGTTTATAGGAGCACATAAAATTGTGTCAAATGAAAGCTAAGAGAAAAAATAAAATGTATCCTTGGGAGCAATTTCCAAAATGCCTGAAGGTACAACATTCATCTGTACAAACAATAGTACGCAAGTATAAACACCATGGGACCACACAGCCGTCATACCGCTCAGGAAGGAGACATCTCTGCCTCCTAGAGATGAATGTACTTTGATGAGAAAAGTGCAAATCAATCCCAGAACAACAGCAAAGGACCTTGTGAAGATGCTGGAGGAAACCGCTACAAAAGTATCTATATCCACAGTCAAACGAGTCCTATATCGACATAATCTGAAAGGTCGTTCAGCAAAGAAGATGCCATTGCTCCAAAACCCCTATAAAAAAGCCAGACTAGGGTTTGCAACTGCACATGGGGACAAAGATTGTACTTTTTGGAGAAATGTCCTCTGGTCTGATGAAACAAAAATAGAACTGTTTGGCCATAATGACCATCATTATGTTTGGTGGAAAAAGGGGGAGGCTGCAAGCCGAAGAACACCATCCCAACCGTGAAGCACAGGGGTGGCAGCATCATGTTGTGGGGGTGCTTCGGTGCAGGAGGGACTGGTGCACTTCACAAAATAGATGGCATCATGAGGAAGAAAAATTATGTGGATATATTGAAGCGACATCAGTCAGGAAGTTAAAGCTTGGTCGCAAATGAGTCTTCCAAATGGACAATGCCCTCAAGCATACTTCCAAAGTTGTGGCAGAATGGCTTAAGGACAACAAAGTCAAGGTATTGAAGTGGCCATCACAAAGCCACGACCTCAATCCCATAGAACATGTGTGGGTAGAACTGTAAAAGCGTGTGCGAGCAAGGAGGCCTACAAACCTGACTCAGTTACACCAGCTCTGTCAGGAGGAATGGGCCAAAATTCACCCAACTTATTGTGGGAGGCTTGTGGAAGGCTACCTTAAATGTTTGACCCAATTTAAGCAATTTAAAAAAGGCAATGCTACCAAATACCAATTGAGTGTATGTAAATCTCTGACCCACTGGGAATGTGATGAAAGAAATAAAAGCTGAAATAAATCACTCTATTATTCTGACATGTCACATTCTTAAAATAAAGTGGTGATCCTAACTGACCTAAAACAAGGATTTTTTACTGGGATTAAATGTCAGGATTTGTGGAAAAACTGAGTTTAAATGCATTTGGCTAAGGTGTATGTAAACTTCCGACTTCAACTCTACATCCTTACTAGTCTCCAGGGGCTCCCAATAATAACCTGCACTCTTACTTCCAAAATGAATTATTGTTCAATTCAATTTCATTTCACATATTTAAATGGTTTCGTATTTAATTTAATCTTTTGGTTGAATCTTAATGAATCTAATGAGCATCATCAACAAGGGGAACATATTAGGTTTACGCTAATAAGCTGTATCAAGAATATATCAATTTAAGACGTGTTCATAAAAGATAGATTTGTTCATAAGAAGGGTCTGAGATCAAAGTCAATATCCAGACCAGACCAGGGGTCAATGTTTTTAGAGAGGAAATCCAGTAAGCCTCCCTATGTAGTAGTAGTAGTAGGATCTGGATGTTACCTTCTCTCCTTGGTAGAGCAACATGCTCAATGCCTGTGTATTTGAGGGAGGAGATGGGATGATTAGCTTCAACAAAGTGAGCTGCTACTGGATAGTCAATGTTCTTACACCTGATTGAGCTGCGGTGTTCAGCTCTGTGTTGTTTTAATTGTCTTTCCGTGTTGTCCTACGTAGGCATTTCCACATGAACAGGTGATGAGATAGATCACTCCCTTGGTCTTGCATGAGATGATGCCCCTAACAGGGATTTTTCCACCTGTATGTGGGTGTCTGAAGAAAGACGTATTTAATAGTGCTATTTGCAATGTGCGCTTGAGCCACATTTGTAGTTTCCATTTGGAATGGGTGTCAAGTGTCTGAGTGGGCTCAGGGGGCAGGTCAGATCTCACCAAACTATCTCCAAGAGTGTCTGAGTGGGCTCAGGGGGCAGGTCAGATCTCATCAAACTATCTCCGATATTGCGACCACGCTTGTAGACCACCAGTGGGAGTTCCTTGAAAAGGTGTGCAATGTTTTTTGGGTCCGATTGCAGAATATGCCAGTGCTTTTTCAGAATTGCTTTCATTTTCTCCGAACCCTTGGTGGTGTATTTATTGGTGTAAAAGACAGTTGCGTTGTTTTTTTTCTTCTTTGGTTGAGTTTTTAGTTTTTCCTCTCTTGGTTTCTGAGATATTTTCATCATTGCAGCACTAAGACTTTAGTCCTTGTAGCCTCTCATTGTGAATTGCTCTGTCATTTTTTTTTTGTACTGCTGTCAAAGTCTGACTGTTGGCCACAGATGATTTTAACCCTGCATAACTGGCTATATGGTAGACCATTCCTGAGGGGAAGGGGACGCATACTATCCTTCATGTAAAGGTACTGCAGACCTTGTGTATAAGTCTGTGTGTACTGCATCAATCTCTTTGATGATCCATCAGTCCAGGTAATGTATTTCTCTCTCATCAGCCTGCATGGTGAATTTGAGATATTCAGAACTCTCGTTTTAGCAGAGTTTGGAATTAATTTGGTTCCTGCTGACTTCCTTCCCAGAGCACAAAGACATTATCTATGTATCTCTTCCACAGGAGGATTTTTAAAAAGTAAGGGGTGTGTCTCTGTTTTGTAAAGGAGTGCTTCCTCAAAATTGTCCCACATACTGGTTTGCATAGTAGGGAGGGGGGGGCATGGCTACACCCCGAAAGAAAAAGGAGAAAGTCGGACTCAAAGACTAAAGGAGTTATGGGATAATACCAGTTCAGTGAGTTGTAAGATGCGATCATTGGATGGAACAAGGGTAGTGTCTCTCTGCTGTAGGAAGTCCTGCACCACCTACAAGCCTCCAGTGTGTGGGATGTTAGTGTACAAGCTCTCCACATCAAAAGTGGTCAGCAGGGAGCCCTCTGGTATCCTTCCTAAGCCCTCTATCAATGAGATCATGTGATTAGAGTCTTTGACATAAGATGGGAGATTCTCAACCATCGGTTCAATGTGGCAATACACAAATGTTGGATGTCACAGAGTCGATTGCTGCTACAATGGGTCTGCCTGGGGGGAGGAGACAATGGGTCTGCCTGGGGGAGGAGACAATGGGTCTGCCTGGGGGGAGGGAGGAGACAATGGGTCTGCCTGGGGGGAGGGAGGAGACAATGGGTCTGCCTGGGGGGAGGGAGGAGACAATGGGTCTGCCTGGGGGGAGGGAGGAGACAATGGGTCTGCCTGGGGGAGGGAGGAGACAATGGGTCTGCCTGGGGGAGGGGGACAATGGGTCTGCCTGGGGGGAGGAGGAGACAATGGGTCTGCCTGGGGGGAGGCAATGGGTCTGCCTGGGGGGAGGGAGGAGGCAATGGGTCTGCCTGGGGGAGGGAGGAGACAATGGGTCTGCCTGGGGGAGGAGGAGACAATGGGTCTGCCTGGGGGGGGGCAATGGGTCTGCCTGGGGGAGGGAGGAAACAATGGGTCTGCCTGGGGGAGGGAGGAGACAATGGGTCTACCTGGGGGAGGGAGGAGACAATGGGTCTGCCTGGGGGGAGGGAGGAGACAATGGGTCTGCCTGGGGGGAGGGAGGAGACAATGGGTCTGCCTGGGAGGAGGAGGAGACAATGGGTCTGCCTGGGGGGAGGAGGAGACAATGGGTCTGCCTGGGGGGAGGAGGAGACAATGGGTCTCCCTGGGAGGAGGAGGAGACAATGGGTCTACCTGGGAGGAGGAGACAATGGGTCTACCTGGGAGGAGGAGACAATGGGTCTCCCTGGGAGGAGGAGACAATGGGTCTCCCTGGGAGGAGGAGACAATGGGTCTCCCTGGGAGGAGGAGACAATGGGTCTCCCTGGGAGGAGGAGACAATGGGTCTACCTGGGAGGAGGAGACAATGGGTCTCCCTGGGAGGAGGAGACAATGGGTCTCCCTGGGAGGAGGAGACAATGGGTCTCCCTGGGAGGAGGAGACACTTGGTTGTGTACTTTAGTGACTGTATAGAAAGTTGGTATCTTAGGAAATTTCACACATAGAAATTAAACTTATTGTTTAGTGACTTGTCCTGATTCCAAACAGCATTTCACTGTGGATGAGATATTATTATATATATTATTCTGGAATTCTAGGGTCACAATTCAGTTCAATGATAGAAGTCACCTTTAGATAGTTGTCGGCAACATTCATTGACATAGTCACATTTGTTTTGTATACAAATTCCTCCTCCCCTGACTAAGTCCTTAAGAGCCATTCTCTCGTCTCTACTCGGGTTGTCTTTCAGTAGGTCACCTACATCATTTTCAACAATTCTACAGAATGTTTCTATGGACGCGTTGCGTTTGGGGGAGGAAGTACAAATTAACTTCTTGTTTTGCTCTAAAATGTGGTTCTCTCAACAGTTCTCAGGTACCTCAGCTGTGTTAATGTCTCCATCTCGTCCATTGACTCACGGTAGGACAGGTACGTCCATTGACTCACGGTAGGACAGGTACGTCCATTGACTCACGGTAGGACAGGTACGTCCATTGACTCACGGTAGGACAGGTACGTCCATTGACTCACGGTAGGACAGGTACGTCCATTGACTCACGGTAGGACAGGTACGTCCATTGACTCACGGTAGGACAGGTACGTCCATTGACTCACGGTAGGACAGGTACGTCCATTGATTGGTGTGGTAGACCTGTGTATACATGTCACTGAGGATGACCATTCAACTGGAGTCATGTGAAGATTAACTCTTATCGAAGAACTCAGATTACGGGGAAAAAACTTGAATAGATCAATCTGGACGTCAAAGTCATTCGTGTACGCAGTGGGTACGCTTATTTACTTACTGGAGGTGAGCAGGGTCCGTCTTGATACATTGAAGACATTAAGTTCCTGTTGGATTGTGGGTCCTGGGTCTCAATTGGTCGGTGTCGCGGGGTGGATTTCTCCTCACCACTCTTTCTTTTGTCCCCGCCCTCAGTTGTAGAAAAAAAAAATAAACGCTCACCATTGGTAGAGCTAGAAATGAATTCGTACAAGTGTTGCAGAAAACCTACCTGACGTTTTCAAACATTGATCATCCAACTCAGAAAGTACCAACAACTTTCAAATATCACCGTTATTAAAATCAGTTGTTGTTCTCTTCTGTATCACGTTTATATTTCTTGATTTCCCTCTCCTTCAGGTCGGTCATAATCTTAGTCTGAAGGTCAGCGTAACTCTTAATGAGATGATCCAGTTCGACAGGCTCATTTAACTCCTCTCGTACAGCTTGCTGTCAATTTTCAACTGAGGTTGCGATCTCGATAATATCCATTTTCAACTGAGGTTGCGATCTCGATAATATCCATTTTCAACTGAGGTTGCGATCTCGATAATATCCATTTTCAACTGAGGTTGCGATCTCGATAATATCCATTTTCAACTGAGGTTGCGATCTCGATAATATCCATTTTCAACTGAGGTTGCGATCTCGATAATATCCATTTTCAACTGAGGTTGCGATCTCGATAATATCCATTTTCAACTGAGGTTGCGATCTCGATAATATCAATTTTTAAGTTGTTCAATGATCAGAATCATCAGGTCCAATGAACATTTAATTAAGAATAACACACCATTGTTCACAAAACTCTTCAGTGCAAAAGTGAAGGCTCTTTTTGCCAAGTCCGCGTTGGATAACTCCGTTTCGAAACATACTCACTTAAAAAGTGACGATGTTGCAGGTGTGTTCTAGTTCTTCTTGGGAAAAAATGTTTTTTAAAGAATTCCCAAGAGCCCTCTGTCCGATCAAATAGAGACTCCGTTACTAAAATACTGTCTCGTTGTTGTTGGCTGTATTCAAAAAGGCATCGTTTGAATTCGGTTCAGTTCCCATGTTGGCTAGGGAGTTGATATGTTGGGGTGCTGTCAGCGAGAGATAATCGTAGATTCAAAAAGATGAGCTGGCGCACACCCAGAAAATTGTGTTTGTGTGGAGCTGCTGACTGACAGCGAATAAACTAATCAAAATAAAGAATAAACTAAAGAAAGTCGCAGGTGGAAACGTTCCGTGGGAATTTACGGGAATTAACGGGAATTAACGGGAATTAACCGGAATTTACGGGAATTAACTGAAATTTGTGCAAATTAATATTAATACCATTTAAAATTTAGATTTTCTTTTTGCATTGGATATATTTACCATATCATATGGAGACATTTTATCTTATCATAAGGAGACATAATTGCAAAGGATTTTAATCCTTTCCAGTAGAAATGTTAAAAAACTATTTTAGTTACGAATTGAACTTTAATGAAATGAGTTGATTCTTCACACGGGATGATTTCCCTGAACAACAAAAGAAAGGGAATATTGAATGATCCATCACATCTCCCACATTCCACACACACATCTGTAAAATAATAGTCTAGAAACTACAGCTTTGGTTGTCTTCCTCTCAGGCGTCCATATCTTCTCCCTGGACCTCCTCAATGTCCACCTCTTGAACATCAGACTCTGAGGCCTCATCTTCACTGTCACTTCCCAACCTTGTTGAGGATGGCTAATTGTCAGGCTCAAAAAGCCTCAAATTTGCCCGGACGGCCACCAATTTTTCAACCCTTGTATTAGTCAGCCAGTTGCGTGCTTTGGTGTGTGTGTTCCCAAACAATGACCAGTTGCGCTTTGAGGCGGCTGATGGAGGATGATTAAGGCAACAGGGGAAAGAGACTCAGATCCACAAAGTCCCTTCCACCAGGTGACTGATGAGATATGTTGGCACGACTGCCATATTGCATCTCCATCCCAGAGCCCTTGCTTGGAAGTGTACTTCGCCAGACTGGCAAGAACTTTGCCCTCATCCAGGCCAAGGTGGTGAGACACGGTAGTAATCACACCATAGGCCTTGTTCATCTCTGCACTAGACAGGATGCGCTTGCCAGCATACTTGGGGTCCAACATGTACGCTGTGGCGTGTATGGGCTTCAGACAGAAGTCTTCACACTCTGAAGTATTTCAGAACTGCAGTTTCCTATGCTTGGAGCAACAAGCAGTGAAGTGGGCAGGGCAGTATGGATTTCTCTTACATCTGCAGCAGAGTCTGAACATCAGACAGGATGGCAATTGTCTCCCTAAATCCGTGCAATGGCTACTGCTATAGGTTTCAGGAGTTTCAGGCTGCTTAACAGGAGGATACTATTGATGGGGCTGTCGATATCGGCAGACTGTGATATGGCCATTTCTTGGAGAGACTCCTTCGCCTCCAGGAGACTGTCAAACACGATGACAACACCACCCCAATGGGGCAGCTTCAATGTAGTGCTCTTATTCTTCTCACTGACCATGTGCTGTTGCTATCAATAAGGTGTCTGATTCATCATTTTCACCTTGAATATAAGTAGTAGGGATTGTACTGTAGGGTTGCCAGGTTTGCTATGGTTTCTTGAAGCGTGATAATTGAATGAGACCTTGGGTGTCAGGGACATGTTCAGTGTCACTCATAATTACTGTTGCGGTTTCCTGTTTCCTTCAGTCGAGGGACTTTTGTCAGAGGTTGCTTGTTGTGAGCGTGGAGGGAACTTTATGCACTTGGCCAGATGATTCTGCATCTTTGTTGCATTCTTCACATATGATTTGGCACAGTATTTGCACATGTACACAGATTTCCCATCTACATTAGCAGCAGTGAAATGTCTCCACACATCAGATAGTCTTTGCAGGAAAATGCCACGGGCACTATATTTTTTGTTGTTGTAAAAAACCAAATACAATTCCATGTACAGATAAATAGTTAAGCAGTTAGATTAACCTCTTGCTCCTACCCCATTAAGGGGCGGGCCATTACCGTGGTAATAATGTTCTGCTGCCCCTTTAAGGGGCTGGCCATTACCGTGGTAATAATGTTCTGCTGCCCCTTTAACCTCTTGGTCCTACCTGGCACGCAGGCGTCCCATCTAGAGCTCTGGAAATGCAAATGCGCTACGCTAAATGCTAATAGTATTAGTTAAAACTCAAACATTCATTAAAATACACATGCAGGGTATTGAATTAAAGCTACACTCGTTGTGAATCCAGGCAACAAGTCAGATTTTTAAAATGCTTTTCGGCGAAAGCATGAGAAGCTATTATCTGATAGCATGTAACACCCCAAAAGACCCACAGGGGACGTAAACAAAATAATTAGCATAGTCGTCGCTACACAAACCGCACAAATAAAATATAAAACATTCATTACCTTTGACCATCTTCTTTGTTGGCACTCCTAGATGTCCCATAATCACTATTGGGTCTTTTTTTTCGATTAAATCGGTCCATATATAGCCTAGATATCGATCTATGAAGACTGTGTGATAAACGGAAAAAAATAGCGTTTCATAACGTAACGTCATTTTTTTAAAATTCAAAAAGTCGACGATAAACTTCCACAAAAACACTTAGAAATACTTTTGTAATGCAACTTTAGGTATTAGTACACGTTAATAAGCGATAAAATTCATCAGGAGGCGATGTCAATTCTATAGGTGTCTGTCTCGAAAAAAATGTCTTGGAGAGAGCTCGACCAAAACATCCGGTCGGAGACCGGAGGGAATCGATTCCCTTGATTCGGTTAGACCAAGAATCAAAGCTGAATCAAATGACAAGACTCTAGACAACGTGTGGAAGCTGTAGGCACTGCAACCTCGACCTCATTTAATTCAGGTCACTTTGAACAATTCCTTGAAGTCGCGCATGGATATTTATTTCCATTTTCAGTGATCAGATTGTCCTGCACTTTTCGATGAAACGCACGTTCTGTTATAGTCACAGCCGTGATTTAACCAGTTTTATAAACGTCTGAGTGTTTTCTATCCACACATACTATATTCCTGGCCTGTGTAGCAGGGCGCTGAAATGTTGCGCGATTTTTAACAGAATGTTCGAAAAAGTAGAGGGTCGACTTAACAGGTTAAACAACTCCTTTGTAAGATAAATTTTTAAAAATGAAACATGTATGGAAACAGGTGAAATAACACTCCTCAGTTAGCAAGGCTCAAGAAAGCTAAAACCCAAATGGTAGCAAAAACTAACTAGCAGAAATTGTTAACAAGTTAGAAATGATTTAAAACACAATTTGCCCGTCGGCTACTATTTACAAGTTAACAAAAAAATAAAGTATGTCATATAAAATATATTCATCCCACCCAGTATTGTAACCAAATCTTACCAGAAAGCATGTAGTTCTTGGCTCAGACAGTGTAGTAGTATGGGCTCAACAGCATCTCATTAGTGTGCAAGAGCTTGAGAATCAGCTGTACATGTGATGGAAGAATGCACTGTGCATGTGATAGAAGAATGCACTGTGCATGCAGAGGGTTGCAATTCTATTGAATTGGGGATAGTTTAACCAAAATATGCCACAGGACCAATAATTGCCTTGTGTATCCCACAAAAAAAGGTTCACTGTTATAAGCTAACTTTTTTTAAATGAATTTAAACAAAATTCCCAGGCTTAACTTCCCATGGAATATTTATGGTAATTTCCCGGAAAGTTTCCTCCCTTTACAACCCTAGCTCTGACGCTGCTCAACAAGGCATCATTCATCCTGCTCTGACGCTGCTCAACAAGGCATCATTCACCTGCTCTGACGCTGCTCAACAAGGCATCATTCACCTGCTCTGACGCTGCTCAACAAGGCATCATTCATCCTGCTCTGACGCTGCTCAACAAGGCATCATTCATCCTGCTCTGACGCTGCTCAACAAGGCATCATTCATCCTGCTCTGACGCTGCTCAACAAGGCATCATTCATCCTGCTCTGACGCTGCTCAACAAGGCATCATTCATCCTGCTCTGACGCTGCTCAACAAGGCATCATTCATCCTGCTCTGACGCTGCTCAACAAGGCATCATTCATCCTGCTCTGACGCTGCTCAACAAGGCATCATTCATCCTGCTCTGACGCTGCTCAACAAGGCATCATTCATCCTGCTCTGACGCTGCTCAACAAGGCATCATTCACCTGCTCTGACGCTGCTCAACAAGGCATCATTCATCCTGCTCTGACGCTGCTCAACAAGGCATCATTCATCCTGCTCTGACGCTGCTCAACAAGGCATCATTCACCTGCTCTGACGCTGCTCAACAAGGCATCATTCATCCTGCTCTGACGCTGCTCAACAAGGCATCATTCATCCTGCTCTGACGCTGCTCAACAAGGCATCATTCATCCTGCTCTGACGCTGCTCAACAAGGCATCATTCATCCTGCTCTGACGCTGCTCAACAAGGCATCATTCATTACTGCTCTGACGCTGCTCAACAAGGCATCATTCACCTGCTCTGACGCTGCTCAACAAGGCATCATTCATCCTGCTCTGACGCTGCTCAACAAGGCATCATTCACCTGCTCTGACGCTGCTCAACAAGGCATCATTCACCTGCTCTGACGCTGCTCAACAAGGCATCATTCATCCTGCTCTGACGCTGCTCAACAAGGCATCATTCATCCTGCTCTGACGCTGCTCAACAAGGCATCATTCATCCTGCTCTGACGCTGCTCAACAAGGCATCATTCATCCTGCTCTGACGCTGCTCAACAAGGCATCATTCATCCTGCTCTGACGCTGCTCAACAAGGCATCATTCATCCTGCTCTGACGCTGCTCAACAAGGCATCATTCATCCTGCTCTGACGCTGCTCAACAAGGCATCATTCATCCTGCTCTGACGCTGCTCAACAAGGCATCATTCATCCTGCTCTGACGCTGCTCAACAAGGCATCATTCACCTGCTCTGACGCTGCTCAACAAGGCATCATTCATCCTGCTCTGACGCTGCTCAACAAGGCATCATTCATCCTGATCTGACGCTGCTCAACAAGGCATCATTCACCTGCTCTGACGCTGCTCAACAAGGCATCATTCATCCTGCTCTGACGCTGCTCAACAAGGCATCATTCATCCTGCTCTGACGCTGCTCAACAAGGCATCATTCATCCTGCTCTGACGCTGCTCAACAAGGCATCATTCATCCTGCTCTGACGCTGCTCAACAAGGCATCATTCATCCTGCTCTGACGCTGCTCAACAAGGCAACATTCATCCTGCTCTGACGCTGCTCAACAAGGCATCATTCATCCTGCTCTGACGCTGCTCAACAAGGCATCATTCATCCTGCTCTGACGCTGCTCAACAAGGCATCATTCATCCTGCTCTGACGCTGCTCAACAAGGCATCATTCATCCTGCTCTGACGCTGCTCAACAAGGCATCATTCACCTGCTCTGACGCTGCTCAACAAGGCATCATTCATCCTGCTCTGACGCTGCTCAACAAGGCATCATTCATCCTGCTCTGACGCTGCTCAACAAGGCATCATTCACCTGCTCTGACGCTGCTCAACAAGGCATCATTCATCCTGCTCTGACGCTGCTCAACAAGGCATCATTCATCCTGCTCTGACGCTGCTCAACAAGGCATCATTCATCCTGCTCTGACGCTGCTCAACAAGGCATCATTCATCCTGCTCTGACGCTGCTCAACAAGGCATCATTCATCCTGCTCTGACGCTGCTCAACAAGGCATCATTCATTACTGCTCTGACGCTGCTCAACAAGGCATCATTCACCTGCTCTGACGCTGCTCAACAAGGCATCATTCATCCTGCTCTGACGCTGCTCAACAAGGCATCATTCACCTGCTCTGACGCTGCTCAACAAGGCATCATTCACCTGCTCTGACGCTGCTCAACAAGGCATCATTCATCCTGCTCTGACGCTGCTCAACAAGGCATCATTCATCCTGCTCTGACGCTGCTCAACAAGGCATCATTCATCCTGCTCTGACGCTGCTCAACAAGGCATCATTCATCCTGCTCTGACGCTGCTCAACAAGGCATCATTCATCCTGCTCTGACGCTGCTCAACAAGGCATCATTCATCCTGCTCTGACGCTGCTCAACAAGGCATCATTCATCCTGCTCTGACGCTGCTCAACAAGGCATCATTCATCCTGCTCTGACGCTGCTCAACAAGGCATCATTCATCCTGCTCTGACGCTGCTCAACAAGGCATCATTCACCTGCTCTGACGCTGCTCAACAAGGCATCATTCATCCTGCTCTGACGCTGCTCAACAAGGCATCATTCATCCTGCTCTGACGCTGCTCAACAAGGCATCATTCACCTGCTCTGACGCTGCTCAACAAGGCATCATTCATCCTGCTCTGACGCTGCTCAACAAGGCATCATTCATCCTGCTCTGACGCTGCTCAACAAGGCATCATTCATCCTGCTCTGACGCTGCTCAACAAGGCATCATTCATCCTGCTCTGACGCTGCTCAACAAGGCATCATTCATCCTGCTCTGACGCTGCTCAACAAGGCATCATTCATCTTGCTCTGACGCTGCTCAACAAGGCATCATTCATCTTGCTCTGATGCTGCTCAACAAGGCATCATTCATCTGCTCTGACGCTGCTCAACAAAGCATCATTCATCTGCTCTGACGCTGCTCAACAAGGTATCATTCATCTTGCTCTGACGCTGCTCAACAAGGCATCACTCATCTTGCTCTGACGCTGCTCAACAAGGCATCACTCATCCTGCTCTGACGCTGCTCAACAAGGCATCACTCATCTGCTCTGACGCTGCTCAACAAGGCATCACTCATCTGCTCTGACGCTGCTCAACAAGGCATCACTCATCTGCTCTGACGCTGCTCAACAAGGCATCACTCATCTGCTCTGACGCTGCTCAACAAGGCATCACTCATCTGCTCTGACGCTGCTCAACAAGGCATCACTCATCTGCTCTGACGCTGCTCAACAAGGCATCACTCATCTGCTCTGACGCTGCTCAACAAGGCATCACTCATCCTGCTCTGACGCTGCTCAACAAGGCATCACTCATCCTGCTCTGACGCTGCTCAACAAGGCATCACTCATCTGCTCTGACGCTGCTCAACAAGGCGTCATTCATCTTGCTCTGACGCTGCTCAACAAGGCGTCATTCATCTTGCTCTGACGCTGCTCAACAAGGCGTCATTCATCTGCTCTGACGCTGCTCAACAAGGCATCATTCATCTGCTCTGACGCTGCTCAACAAGGCATCATTCATCCTGCTCTGACGCTGCTCAACAAGGCATCATTCATCCTGCTCTGACGCTGCTCAACAAGGCATCATTCATCTTGCTCTGACGCTGCTCAACAAGGCATCATTCATCTTGCTCTGACGCTGCTCAACAAGGCATCATTCATCTGCTCTGACGCTGCTCAACAAGGCATCATTCATCTTGCTCTGACGCTGCTCAACAAGGCATCACTCATCTTGCTCTGACGCTGCTCAACAAGGCATCACTCATCCTGCTCTGACGCTGCTCAACAAGGCATCACTCATCTGCTCTGACGCTGCTCAACAAGGCATCACTCATCTGCTCTGACGCTGCTCAACAAGGCATCACTCATCTGCTCTGACGCTGCTCAACAAGGCATCACTCATCTGCTCTGACGCTGCTCAACAAGGCATCACTCATCTGCTCTGACGCTGCTCAACAAGGCATCACTCATCTGCTCTGACGCTGCTCAACAAGGCATCACTCATCTGCTCTGACGCTGCTCAACAAGGCATCACTCATCTGCTCTGACGCTGCTCAACAAGGCATCACTCATCCTGCTCTGACGCTGCTCAACAAGGCATCATTCATCTGCTCTGACGCTGCTCAACAAGGCATCATTCATCTTGCTCTGACGCTGCTCAACAAGGCATCATTCATCTTGCTCTGACGCTGCTCAACAAGGCATCATTCATCTTGCTCTGACGCTGCTCAACAAGGCATCATTCATCTTGCTCTGACGCTGCTCAACAAGGCATCATTCATCTTGCTCTGACGCTGCTCAACAAGGCATCATTCATCTTGCTCTGACGCTGCTCAACAAGGCATCATTCATCTGCTCTGACGCTGCTCAACAAGGCATCATTCATCTGCTCTGACGCTGCTCAACAAGGCATCATTCATCTGCTCTGACGCTGCTCAACAAGGCATCACTCATCTGCTCTGACGCTGCTCAACAAGGCATCACTCATCTGCTCTGACGCTGCTCAACAAGGCATCACTCATCTTGCTCTGACGCTGCTCAACAAGGCATCATTCATCTGCTCTGACGCTGCTCAACAAGGCATCATTCATCCTGCTTTGACGCTGCTCAACAAGGCATCATTCATCTTGCTCTGACGCTGCTCAACAAGGCGTCATTCATCTGCTCTGACGCTGCTCAACAAAGCGTCATTCATCTGCTCTGACGCTGCTCAACAAGCGTCATTCATCTGCTCTGACGCTGCACAACAAGGCGTCATTCATCTTGCTCTGACGCTGCTCAACAAGGCGTCATTCATCTTGCTCTGACGCTGCTCAACAAGGCATCATTCATCTGCTCTGACGCTGCTCAACAAGGCATCATTCATCCTGCTCTGACGCTGCTCAACAAGGCTTCATTCATCCTGCTCTGACGCTGCTCAACAAGGCATCATTCATCTTGCTCTGACGCTGCTCAACAAGGCATCATTCATCTTGCTCTGACGCTGCTCAACAAGGCATCATTCATCTGCTCTGACGCTGCTCAACAAAGCAACATTCATCTGCTCTGACGCTGCTCAACAAGGCATCATTCATCTTGCTCTGACGCTGCTCAACAAGGCATCACTCATCCTGCTCTGACGCTGCTCAACAAGGCATCACTCATCCTGCTCTGACGATGCTCAACAAGGCATCACTCATCCTGCTCTGACGCTGCTCAACAAGGCATCACTCATCTGCTCTGACGCTGCTCAACAAGGCATCACTCATCTGCTCTGACGCTGCTCAACAAGGCATCACTCATCTGCTCACGCTGCTCAACAAGGCATCACTCATCTGCTCTGACGCTGCTCAACAAGGCATCACTCATCTGCTCTGACGCTGCTCAACAAGGCATCACTCATCTGCTCTGACACTGCTCAACAAGGCATCACTCATCTGCTCTGACGCTGCTCAACAAGGCATCACTCATCCTGCTCTGACGCTGCTCAACAAGGCATCACTCATCTGCTCTGACGCTGCTCAACAAGGCATCACTCATCTGCTCTGACGCTGCTCAACAAGGCATCACTCATCCTGCTCTGACGCTGCTCAACAAGGCATCATTCATCTTGCTCTGACGCTGCTCAACAAGGCATCATTCATCTTGCTCTGACGCTGCTCAACAAGGCATCATTCATCTTGCTCTGACCCTGCTCAACAAGGCATCATTCATCTTGCTCTGACGCTGCTCAACAAGGCATCATTCATCTTGTTCTGACGCTGCTCAACAAGGCATCATTCATCTTGCTCTGACGCTGCTCAACAAGGCATCATTCATCTGCTCTGACGCTGCTCAACAAGGCATCATTCATCTGCTCTGACGCTGCTCAACAAGGCATCATTCATCTGCTCTGACGCTGCTCAACAAGGCATCACTCATCTGCTCTGACGCTGCTCAACAAGGCATCATTCATCCTGCTCTGACGCTGCTCAACAAGGCATCACTCATCTGCTCTGACGCTGCTCAACAAGGCATCACTCATCTGCTCTGACGCTGCTCAACAAGGCATCATTCATCCTGCTCTGACGCTGCTCAACAAGGCATCACTCATCTGCTCTGACGCTGCTCAACAAGGCATCATTCATCTTGCTCTGACGCTGCTCAACAAGGCATCACTCATCTGCTCTGACGCTGCTCAACAAGGCATCACTCATCTGCTCTGACGCTGCTCAACAAGGCATCACTCATCCTGCTCTGACGCTGCTCAACAAGGCATCACTCATCTTGCTCTGACGCTGCTCAACAAGGCATCATTCATCTTGCTCTGACGCTGCTCAACAAGGCATCATTCATCTTGCTCTGACGCTGCTCAACAAGGCATCATTCATCTTGCTCTGACGCTGCTCAACAAGGCATCATTCATCTTGCTCTGACGCTGCTCAACAAGGCATCATTCATCTTGCTCTGACGCTGCTCAACAAGGCATCATTCATCTTGCTCTGACGCTGCTCAACAAGGCATCATTCATCTGCTCTGACGCTGCTCAACAAGGCATCATTCATCTGCTCTGACGCTGCTCAACAAGGCATCATTCATCTGCTCTGACGCTGCTCAACAAGGCATCACTCATCTGCTCTGACGCTGCTCAACAAGGCATCATTCATCCTGCTCTGACGCTGCTCAACAAGGCATCACTCATCTGCTCTGACGCTGCTCAACAAGGCATCATTCATCTTGCTCTGACGCTGCTCAACAAGGCATCACTCATCTTGCTCTGACGCTGCTCAACAAGGCATCACTCATCTGCTCTGACGCTGCTCAACAAGGCATCACTCATCTGCTCTGACGCTGCTCAACAAGGCATCATTCATCCTGCTCTGACGCTGCTCAACAAGGCATCACTCATCTGCTCTGATGCTGCTCAACAAGGCATCACTCATCTGCTCTGACGCTGCTCAACAAGGCATCACTCATCTGCTCTGACGCTGCTCAACAAGGCATCATTCATCCTGCTCTGACGCTGCTCAACAAGGCATCACTCATCTGCTCTGACGCTGCTCAACAAGGCATCATTCATCTTGCTCTGACGCTGCTCAACAAGGCATCATTCATCTTGCTCTGACGCTGCTCAACAAGGCATCACTCATCTGCTCTGACGCTGCTCAACAAGGCATCACTCATCTGCTCTGACACTGCTCAACAAGGCATCATTCATCCTGCTCTGACGCTGCTCAACAAGGCATCACTCATCCTGCTCTGACGCTGCTCAACAAGGCATCACTCATCTGCTCTGACGCTGCTCAACAAGGCATCACTCATCTGCTCTGACGCTGCTCAACAAGGCATCATTCATCCTGCTCTGACGCTGCTCAACAAGGCATCATTCATCCTGCTCTGACGCTGCTCAACAAGGCATCACTCATCTGCTCTGACGCTGCTCAACAAGGCATCACTCATCTGCTCTGACGCTGCTCAACAAGGCATCACTCATCTGCTCTGATGCTGCTCAACAAGGCATCACTCATCTGCTCTGACGCTGCTCAACAAGGCATCACTCATCTGCTCTGACGCTGCTCAACAAGGCATCACTCATCCTGCTCTGACCACTGACTGATGCCGCTCTACAAGCTTGAGCAGAGAATGTAAAATAACATAAAGACACCCACGCATGGTGACGCACAGCGACACCAGTCACAACGCACACCTTATGAAACAGTACTGAATGCACAGCACAGGAGCACCAAAAACCACACGTTATCTGTGATGCGGACGCACATTAACATCATTGAAAAGAGCACGAACCCCCCCCACACACACAGGTTCAGGTAGGCCTTCACGCTACAGGCTAAGCTCCATATTAGAGAAGTCCTTATTACCGTTTCCATACTGTGCCTCTGCACCATACAGTAAAGTCTACCCGCTAGCAACAACTGATAAGATGGAGGGAAAAGAGAGAGGAAATCACCAAGGTCTTCTCCTCCACAGACAGACAGACGAGATGTGCTATGTTTAGAGAGAGGAAACGCAGGCTCACGTCAACAGGCAGAGAGTCTTTGCCCTTCGTCTGGAGCGGCTGCGGTCTGATCTCCGGTGGAATGTGACGATTCCCCAACTACAGTCTCTCAGAAAACACCTACAGTCCCCATCATAAAGTATTCAACCCCCCCTTGGATTTCTACACATTTTATTGTGTTAACCATTTGAATCCCACTGTCTTTTTTTTTGTCAACAATTATATAAACCAAAAAAAGAAAAGAGAAAATGTGTAAAATGTCAAAGTAAAGAAAAATCATTTTAAAAAGATGAACAATAAAACACTACTATACCTGGTTTAGATAAGGATTCACCACAGAGGCAATACATGTTAGAATCACATTTGGCAGCGATTACAGCTGTGAGTCTTATTAGGTCTGGCTCTAAGAGCGATTACAGCTGTGAGTCTTATTAGGTCTGGCTCTAAGAGCGATTACAGCTGTGAGTCTTATTAGGTCTGGCTTTAAGAGCGATTACAGCTGTGAGTCTTATTAGGTCTGGCTCTAAGAGCGATTACAGCTCTGAGTCTTATTAGGTCTGGCTCTAAGAGCGATTACAGCTCTGAGTCTTATTAGGTCTGGCTCTAAGAGCGATTACAGCTCTGAGTCTTATTAGGTCTGGCTCTAAGAGCGATTACAGCTGTGAGTCTTATTAGGTCTGGCTCTAAGAGCGATTACAGCTGTGAGTCTTATTAGGTCTGGCTCTAAGAGCGATTACAGCTGTGAGTCTTATTAGGTCTGGCTCTAAGAGCGATTACAGCTGTGAGTCTTATTAGGTCTGGCTCTAAGAGCGATTACAGCTGTGAGTCTTATTAGGTCTGGCTCTAAGAGCGATTACAGCTGTGAGTCTTATTAGGTCTGGCTCTAAGAGCGATTACAGCTGTGAGTCTTATTAGGTCTGACTCTAAGAGCGATTACAGCTGTGAGTCTTATTAGGTCTGGCTCTAAGAGCGATTACAGCTGTGAGTCTTATTAGGTCTGGCTCTAAGAGCGATTACAGCTCTGAGTCTTATTAGGTCTGGCTCTAAGAGCGATTACAGCTCTGAGTCTTATTAGGTCTGGCTCTAAGAGCGATTACAGCTCTGAGTCTTATTAGGTCTGGCTCTAAAAGCGATTACAGCTGTGAGTCTTATTAGGTCTGGCTCTAAAAGCGATTACAGCTGTGAGTCTTATTAGGTCTGGCTCTAAGAGCGATTACAGCTGTGAGTCTTATTAGGTCTGACTCTAAGAGCTTTCCACACCTGGATTGTACATTAATTTGCCCTTTATTCTTGTCAACATTCTTCAAGCTCTGCCAAGATGTTGGGGATCATGGCTAGACAGCCATTCTTGAAGTCAAAAATTGTAACTTGGCCACTCAGGAACATTCACTCTCTTCTTTGGTTAGTAACATCAGTGTAGATTTCTCCTTGTGTTTTAAGGTTATTGTCCTGCTGAAAGGTGAATTCATCTCCCAGTGTAGATGTGTTCTAGGTTATTGTCCTGCTGAAAGGTGAATTCATCTCCCAGTGTAGATGTGTTCTAGGTTATTGTCCTGCTGAAAGGTGACTTCATCTCCCAGTGTAGATGTGTTCTAGGTTCTAGGTTATTGTCCTGCTGAAAGGTGAATTCATCTCCCAGTGTAGATGTGTTCTAGGTTATTGTCCAGCTGAAAGGTGAATTCATCTCCCAGTGTAGATGTGTTCTAGGTTATTGTCCTGCTGAAAGGTGAATTCATCTCCCAGTGTAGATGTGTTCTAGGTTATTGTCCTGCTGAAAGGTGAATTCATCTCCCAGTGTAGATGTGTTCTAGGTTATTGTCCTGCTGAAAGGTGAATTCATCTCCCAGTGTCTGGTGGAAAAGCAGACTGAACCAGGTTCCCTCTAGGATGTTGCCAGTCCTTAGCTCCATTCTGACGATCTGTATCCTGAAAAACTCCCCAGTGTTTGCCGATGTCAAAACATAATGTGAAAAACCCCCCTTAGGATACCCACTGTACCAGCGGATACGCAGTAGAAGAACTTGTTCAAACACTACAGTAATGCATCCTTCCTTCCTGCCTTCAAGTTGATTTGGTGGAATTAACGCTAGAACTGCTAGGCTTCCAGGGACCCGCCCCCCTTTAAGCTGCTAGGCTTCCAGGGACCCGCCCCCTTTAAGCTGCTAGGCTTCCAGGGACCCGCCCCCCCTTTAAGCTGCTAGGCTTCCAGGGACCCGCCCCCCTTTAAGCTGCTAGGCTTCCAGGGACCCGCCCCCCTTTAAGCTGCTAGGCTTCCAGGGACCCGCCCCCCTTTAAGCTGCTAGGCTTCCAGGGACCCGCCCCCCTTTAAGCTGCTAGGCTTCCAGGGACCCGCCCCCCTTTAAGCTGCTAGGCTTCCAGGGACCCGCCCCCCTTTAAGCTGCTAGGCTTCCAGGGACCCGCCCCCCTTTAAGCTGCAAGGCTTCCAGGGACCCGCCCCCCTTTAAGCTGCAAGGCTTCCAGGGACCCGCCCCCCTTTAAGCTGCTAGGCTTCCAGGGACCCGCCCCCCTTTAAGATGCTAGGCTTCCAGGGACCTGCCCCCTTTAAGATGCTAGGCTTCCAGGGACCCTCCCCCTTTAAGATGCTAGGCTTCCAGGGACCCGCCCCCTTTAAACTGCTAGGCTTCCAGGGACCCGCCCCCCTTTAAGCTGCTAGGCTTCCAGGGACCCGCCCCCCTTTAAGCTGCTAGGCTTCCAGGGACCCGCCCCCATTAAGCTGCTAGGCTTCCAGGGACCCGCCCCCTTTAAGCTGCTAGGCTTCCAGGGACCCGCCCCTTTAAGCTGCTCCAGGGACCCGCCCCCAGGGACCAGGGACCCCTTTAAGCTGCTAGGCTTCCAGGGGGATCAGGGACCCCCCTTTAAGCTGCTAGGCTTCCAGGGACCTGGCCCCCTTTAAGCTGCTAGGCTTCCAGGGACCCGCCCCCCTTTAAGCTGCTAGGCTTCCAGGGACCCGCCCCCCTTTAAGCTGCTAGGCTTCCAGGGACCCGCCCCCCTTTAAGCTAATGAGCTGTCATTCTGACTGCAACATTCTAACAGTGTCATGAACACATTTCATACATGTTATTGCAAAAAAATAATAATAATTGGTTTGTGTTATGTTAAACAGAATAAGATTATTTTATTTCAAATAACAATACAATTTTTCACTAGTTTGTGTTACTGTAGGCTATATGTTACTGTAGACTATATGTTACTGTAGGCTATATGTTACTGTAGGCTATATGTAGTTTATGTTACTGTAGGCTATATGTTACTGTAGACTATATGTTACTGTAGACTATATGTTACTGTAGGCTATATGTTACTGTAGACTATATGTTACTGTAGACTATATGTTACTGTAGACTATATGTTACTGTAGGCTATATGTTACTGTAGGCTATATGTAGTTTATGTTACTGTAGGCTATATGTTACTGTAGACTATATGTTACTGTAGACTATATGTTACTGTAGGCTATATGTTACTGTAGGCTATATGTTACTGTAGACTATATGTTACTGTAGGCTATATGTTACTGTAGGCTATATGTAGTTTATGTTACTGTAGGCTATATGTTACTGTAGACTATATGTTACTGTAGACTATATGTTACTGTAGGCTATATGTTACTGTAGACTATATGTTACTGTAGGCTATATGTTACTGTAGACTATATGTTACTGTAGGCTATATGTTACTGTAGACTATATGTAGTTTGTGTTACTGTAGGCTATATGTTACTGTAGACTATATGTTACTGTAGGCTATATGTTACTGTAGGCTATATGTAGTTTGTGTTACTGTAGGCTATATGTTACTGTAGGCTATATGTTACTGTAGGCTATATGTTACTGTAGGCTATATGTTACTGTAGGCTATATGTTACTGTAGGCTATATGTTACTGTAGGCTATATGTTACTGTAGGCTATATGTAGTTTGTGTTACTGTAGACTATATGTTACTGTAGGCTATATGTTACTGTAGGCTATATGTTACTGTAGGCTATATGTTACTGTAGACTATATGTAACTGTAGGCTATATGTTACTGTAGGCTATATGTAGTTTGTGTTACTGTAGGCTATATGTTACTGTAGGCTATATGTAGTTTGTGTTAGGCTTGTCGGTAGGCTTGTCTAAAGTTCTCTTCCGGCCAAGAATAGGTGATGTTTGTCCCAAACGGCACCTTACTTCCTAGACAGTGACCTACGTCTGGTCAAAAGTTTTGTACTAAATATAAAAAGGAATGAGGTGCCACTTGAGACACAGCCGTGGAAAAAACAAAAACAGACTGTCAACCATTCCTCGACTTCGAGGAGGAGGAGGTTGGAACAATTCTGAAAGCTCAAAGTCACTGGTCTGAATTACAACTACAGCGGTCGAGCTTCAGCGGCGGGCAGACTGGTTTCCGGTTTCACCTGGCTGAGAACCGAGCTGAGGCAAGGAATGAGGCTTTTTCCTGTTATAGAGACTCGTATCCTCCTATGGAGTTCTCTTTGATCTGTGAACAAGGGTTGACATTCTCTACGGGACCATGTGGAAACCAGACCACCACTTCAACACTTAATAACAAGGGAGGACGTCTCGGTGTGTGTGTGTGTGTGTGTGTGTGTGTGTAACAAGGTTGGAGCCTCCAACACTGAGGCCCTGCCATGATCTACCTTGATGGACAAGAACTGAACTTCAAAAGGGTCTTCTTTGCCCAACGGGGGGACAGACGAGGGGGAGGGATGAAGGGGGGGGCAGACGAGGGGGAGGGATGAAGGGGGGCACAGACGAGGGGGAGGGATGAAGGGGGGCACAGACGAGGGGAGGGATGAAGAAGGGGGGACGGGGACAGACGAGGGGGGAATGAAGGAAAGCATTGTTGGACTGGGAGAGGCTTGCTCTCTCGGTCCTCTGCTTGGCTCTTCATCATGCGTTACTACTCAGGTCTGTCACTGAAGGCTTGATATGAACATGGTACATGTTTTTTTGTTTTTTTTCTTCAATGATTAATGGGGTGAATGTGCTCCTTCCTGCCAGTAGCTCCTAATAGAGGAATTCAGAGATGGAGAAACACAAATCGAACAGGGAAAGCTGCTCCGATTGAGTTCTGCGGGGGGGGGGTTAATTCGAACGGGAATTAGGAAAGATGAACCCATCCAACAGATCAGTTTGATCTGAAACAGTTAAAAAATAAATACTAAATGAACTCAAACTGTTAGTGAAAACACACGGTCATGATTTCTCTGAAGTACCATATTCTAAACTCAATAAAGATCCTGTTGGGGCCGCCACGGAAACCTCGACTAGGCCGCCACGGGAAACCTCGACTAGGCCGCCACGGCACCCTCGACTAGGCCGCCACGGGAAACCTCGACTAGGCCGCCACGGAAACCTCGACTAGGCCGCCACGGAAACCTCGACTAGGCCGCCACGGAAACCTCGACTAGGCCGCCACGGAAACCTCGACTAGGCCGCCACGGAAACCTCAACTAGGCCGCCACGGAAACCTCGACTAGGCCGCCACGGAAACCTCGACTAGGCCGCCACAGAAACCTCGACTAGGCCGCCACAGAAACCTCGACTAGGCCGCCACGGGAAACCTTGACACTCCGCCTATACCTTCTGCATATTATTCAACTTTTGGCAGAAACGTGAAAACCTTGTTCAGAAATGAATCATTGATGAGATCAGCGTTTTTCAGAAAAGACTTAAGACTGCAAATAAAACAACAGATCGACTACGCCAAACAGAGAAACTATCAATTTACCCGCAGCAGCACTAAGTTCCTGCCAAGGGTCCATCTCTGTGTTGAAAAATGACCCAATCTGTATTGGTTTCCAATGAGATATTTGGTACACATGCTTCCACTTCTACAGGACAGCTAACCCGTGTCCCAAATGGCAGGTTATTCCCTGCATAGTTCACGACTTTATTCCCTATGTGCCCTGGTCAAATGTAGTGCACTACAAAGGGATTAGTAATAGGGTGCCATTTGAGACGCCTCTTCAGATGCAGAAAGCAACGCAACCGTGGCCGGCGATTAGCCTGGGACTGACCTTTGACCCAACAGGTAACATGCATGACATTTTGTGAGAGAGCACCACTAAGTTAGCATCCCAAATGACACCCTATATAGTGCACTACTTTATACAGGAGCCATATAGAACTTTATTCCCCAAATAGTGCACTACTTTAGACCAGAGCCCTATTCCCTATATAGTGCACTACTTTAGCCCAGGGCCCTATTCCCTATATTGTGCACTACTATAGACCAGAGCCCTATTCCCTATATAGTGCACTACTTTATAGGGGAAAAACATGCCATTTGAGACACAGCCCTATTCAAAGCACCCGATGTCACAGGAAGGCCATAAAGATCATCAAGGACATCAACCACCCGAGCCACTACCTGTTCACCCCGCTATCATCCAGAAGGCGAGGTCAGTACAGGTGTATCAAAGCTGGGGACCGAGAGACTGAAAAACAGCTTCTATCTCAAGGCCATCAGACTGTTAAAAAGTTGTCACTAACACAGAGAGGCAGGCTGCTGTCTACATTGAGACTCACTAGTCACTTTAAACAATGCCACTTCATATAATGCATCTTACAGTATATACATATGAGATGAGTAATGCATCTTATAGCATCTTGCCTATGCTGTTCGGTCATCGCTCATCCATATATTTACATATTCTTAATCCATCCCTTTAGATGTGTGTGTTAGGTAGTTGTTAGGGAATTGTTAGATATAACTAGAAGCACAAGCATTTCACTACACTCGCATTAACATCTGCATGTGACCTTTACCATTTGAGGTCAGTTTCTAGTATTAATATTTGGTTTTTCATCACAATTCTAGTCAACGGTCTTTCCCAGACAACTTGTTCTCCGATTGGTTACATTTAAACTCAGTTCCGCATAATTCTAGTCAACGGTCTTTCCCAGACAACTTGTTCTCCGATTGGTTACGTTTAAACTCAGTTCCGCACAATTCCAGTCGAAGGCTTTAAGGACGTTTTGGTTGACATTTAAGCTTTACGCTAGAAGCTGCAAATGTCCCCGTAGTTACAGTTTAAAACATGTGAAATGTCATCTTGGCCCCTTGCGTCTCTCCCAGGGACCTGGAAGGCTGTAAAATACATGGCATTCAGGGATCATTTTACAAATCATTTTCAGTTTTAAAAAAAATGACAAAAAATAATGGAGGCAATAGCATCAGGCCTGCCATCTCCCGGGAAAGGTCAGTCCGTCCTCCAGTAGAAACCATTACTGGAAGAAGAGGTGGTGCCACGACAACAACTTTCCTCTCTATTCCAACTGACTGAGTGATGCGGAGGGCGGGAGGAAGGCGGGAGGAGGGCGGGAGGAAGGCGGGAGGAGGGCGGGAGGAAGGCGGGAGGAAGGCGGGAGGAGGGCGGGAGGAGGGCGGGAGGAGGGCGGGAGGAAGGCCCAATTTCAGAAACCAACTCAAAACCCAAGAGACACTTGAACTGTGGAAAATAGAGATGTTTCTCAAACCCCACTAACACTTGTACTGATGGAAACTTCCACATCATGTGGGTAGTTCAGCCTACACTGACTATAAAGACTACACTGACTATAAAGACTACACTGACTATAAAGACTACACTACCAAGCGTAGGTAGATCAGCCTACACTGACTATAAAAACTACACTGACTATAAAGACTACACTACCAAGCGTAGGTAGATCAGCCTACACTGACTATAAAGACTACACTACCAAGCGTAGGTAGATCAGCCTACACTGACTATAAAGACTACACTACCAAGCGTAGGTAGATTAGCCTACACTGACTATAAAGACTACACTACCAAGCGCAGGTAGATCACCTTACACTGAGTATAAAGACTACACTACCAAGCGTAGATAGAGATAATGTGGGTAGATCGCCCTACACCTAGCAGCTACCAGCCAGTCTGGGTCATTCCTAATCAATCACAAGAGCTCTGTACAGAGCAGAGCCAACGGGTACCGAACAACATCCCATGATGCTCCCTGCTCAGCTACACACTATTCATTAGCATGCAAACGTACAAATTAATTGGTGCTTCGCTCTCTAGTGCGCTCTTCCTCTCTCCTCAACCGTCACACACACACACACACACACACACAAACAACAACATTAATCATCATCACTTTCATTTAGGTCTCCTGGATAGGGAGAGAGAGAGAGATGCTGCACCATTCAAACAGGATGATCAGTCAGTCAGCAGCTGAGAGGGAGGAAGACTGCATGCCGTTTAAAGCCTCCCTGTGTGTTGTGCAGTTCTCTAACCTGGGAACTGATTAGCTGAACTCTTTCGGTGTTTAACATGCTGCCGGGTTGAAAGTCCAGGGTTTAAAACACTCTGACATCACGGGTAAATGAGAGAGCGAGAGAGAAGAGAAAGAGAGGGAGAGGGAGAGGGGGGGATGGAAATTGAGAAAGAGGGAGAGAGAGAGGGAGAGATGGAAATTGAGAGAGAGGGAGAGAGAGAGGGAGAGAGGGAAATTGAGAGAGAGGGAGAGAGAGGGAGAGGGGGGGATGGAAATTGAGAGAGAGGGAGAGGGGGGGATGGAAATTGAGAGAGAGGGAGAGAGAGAGGGAGAGGGGGATGGAAATTGAGAGAGAGGGAGAGAGAGAGGGAGAGGGGGATGGAAATTGAGAGAGAGGGAGAGAGAGAGGGAGAGGGAGGGATGGAAATTGAGAGAGAGGGAGAGAGAGAGAGAGAGGGAGGGATGGATATTGAGAGAGAGGGAGAGAGAGAGGGATGGATATTGAGAGAGGGAGAGAGAGAGGGATGGATATTGAGAGAGAGGGAGAGAGAGAGGGATGGATATTGAGAGAGAGGGAGAGAGAGAGGGATGGATATTGAGAGAGAGGGAGAGAGAGGGATGGATATTGAGAGAGAGTGCTAGAGAGAGAGGGATGGATATTGAGAGAGAGTGCTAGAGAGGGATGGACATTGAGAGAGAGTGCTAGAGAGAGAGGGATGGATATTGAGAGAGAGTGCTAGAGAGAGAGGGATGGATATTGAGAGAGAGTGCTAGAGAGAGAGCGAGAGATCAATACGGTATTGCCACATCATCCACACTGCCTGGGAGGCCATCCATTAAGTTCCATCTAAAAACAGGGCCTCATTTCCAATCGATAGCCAGACCTTAGGAAGAGGAGGAGCCACCTAAAAACAGGGCCTCGTTTCCATGCCAATCGATAGCCAGACCTTAGGAAGAGGAGGAGCCACCTAAAAACAGGGCCTCATTTCCAATCGATAGCCAGACCTTAGGAAGAGGAGGAGCCACCTAAAAACAGGGCCTCATTTCCAATCGATAGCCAGACCTTAGGAAGAGGAGGAGCCACCTAAAAACAGGGCCTCATTTCCATGCCGATCGATAGCCAGACCTTAGGAAGAGGAGGAGCCACCTAAAAACAGGGCCTCATTTCCATGCCAATCGATAGCCAGACCTTAGGAAGAGGAGGAGCCACCTAAAAACAGGGCCTCATTTCCATGCCAATCGATAGCCAGACCTTAGGAAGAGGAGGAGCCACCTAAAAACAGGGCCTCATTTCCATGCCAATCGATAGCCAGACCTTAGGAAGAGGAGGAGCCACCTAAAAACAGGGCCTCATTTCCATGCCAGTCGATAGCCAGACCTTAGGAAGAGGAGGAGCCACCTAAAAACAGGGCCTCATTTCCATGCCAATCGATAGCCAGACCTTAGGAAGAGGAGCCACCTAAAAACAGGGCCTCATTTCCATGCCAATCGATAGCCAGATGTTAGGAAGAGGAGGAGCCACCTAAAAACAGGGCCTCATTTCCATGCCAATCGATAGCCAGACCTTAGGAAGAGGAGGAGCCACCTAAAAATGTGGGCCTGAAGAGGAAAATTCCTAACTGACACTCATGTTACAACAGTCTCTTTTTTTTTATCAAGATGGAAGAGGATATTAACATCTAACCAGACACAATATTCACCAGCTAGGGAAACTAAACTTAGCGGGTGCATCCCAATAATATCTCCTCTCTCCTGAAATGTACACTTGTTCATTACTTCAAAAACCAATGTAAAAGTTTTAGACTGGTTGAGGCAGGGGCTAGCTAGAGGGAGTTTCCACTATATGTGGAATGTGTACCAGTCATTTCCTTTCAAAAATCAGAGAAGGGAACCAGTCCACTCTTAGGGAGGACGGAGCCATGGCCTGAAGCTTTAGCCTAGTCAGATTCAGCTGCTTTCAATTCTACAGTATCAGCACGATAATGAAGAGTGTATATGGTATAAATCACATTTATACCTTCTAGATATGTTGTTTCCTCTTCCTTTATAACAGAGTCCAGAGCCAACTTGCCCTCCTTTCGTCACAACCAGCCAGGCAGGCCGGCAGACCGAAAGCCAGCCAGGCAGGCCGGCACACCGAAAGCCAGGCAGGCCGGCCGGCAGACCGAAAGCCAGGCAGGCCGGCCGGCAGACCGAAAGCCAGGCAGGCCGGCCGGCAGACCGAAAGCCAGGCAGGCCGGCCGGCAGACCGAAAGCCAGGCAGGCCGGCCGGCAGACCGAAAGCCAGGCAGGCCGGCCGGCAGACCGAAAGCCAGGCAGGCCGGCCGGCAGACCGAAAGCCAGGCAGGCAGGCCGGCAGACCGAAAGCCAGGCAGGCAGGCCGGCAGACCGAAAGCCAGGCAGGCAGGCCGGCAGACCGAAAGCCAGGCAGGCAGGCCGGCAGACCGAAAGCCAGGCAGGCAGGCCGGCAGACCGAAAGCCAGGCAGGCAGGCCGGCAGACCAAAAGCCAGCCAGGCAGGCCGGCAGACCGAAAGCCAGGCAGGCAGGCCGGCCGGCAGACCGACAGACAGACAGACAGACAGGCCGGCAGACCGACAGACACAGGCCGACAGGCCGGCAGACCGACAGACACAGGCCGACAGACCCAGCTGGTCCTGACACAATAGCAGAAAAAAAGCAGGGAGGGCTGCTTGACTTGAGATGGATAATTTCACAAGGACATCCCCCCCCCTGGCCAGTGGCATGTTGTCACCTTAACTGGGCATTAGAGGGAACTGGTTGGACTATAGGTGCAAGAGGGCCGACTCTGGTCTAAAGTAGTAAACTTAAAAAAGGGGACCATTTGGGACTCAGCCAGGGAGTCAACCAAGCAGAGAACATATAGGAGTTGGACACGTTTAGATTCACTACATGGCCAAAAGACACCTGCTCGTCAAACGTCTCATTCCAAAATCATAGGCATTAATATGGAGTTGGTCCCTCATTGCTGCTATAACAGCCTCCACTCTTCTGGGAAGGCTTTCCACTAGATGTTGGAACATTGCTGTGAGGAATTGCTTCCATTCAGCCATAAGAGCATTAGTGAGGTCAGGCTGATGTTGGGTGATTAGGCCTTCAGGCTCGCAGTCGGTGTTCCAATTCATCCCAAAGGTGTTCGATGGGGTTGAGGTCAGGGTTCTGTGCAGGCCAGTCAAGTTCTTACACACAGATCTCAACAAACCATTTTGTATGGACCTCTCTTTGTACACGGGGGCATTGTCATGCTGAAAAAGGAAAGGGCCTTCTACAAACCAAACTGTTGCCACAAAGTTGGAAGCACAGAATCGTCTAGGATGTCCTTGTATGCTGTAGCGTTAAGATTTCCCTTCACTGTAATTAAGAGGCCTAGCCTGAACCATGAAAACAACTCCAGACCATTATTCCTCCTCCACCAAACTTTACATTTGGCACTATGCATTGGGGCAGGTAGTGTTCTCCTAGCATCCACCAAACCCAGATTAGTCCGTTGGACTGCCAGATGGTGATGAGTGATCGCCTTTCCACTGCGCCATAGTCTTGGCTATTGCGCATGTTGATCTTAGGCTTGTGTGAGGCTGCTCGGCCACGGAAACCCATTTCATAAAGCTCCCGACTAACAGTTATTGTGCCGATGTTCCTTCCAGATGCACTTGGTAGTGAGTGTTGCAACCGAGGACAGACCATTTTTTACTTTCTACAGGCTTTAGCACTCGGCGGTTCCGTTCTGTGAGCTTGTGTGGCCTACCACTTCCCGGCTGAGCCGTTGTTGCTCCACTTCACAATAACAGCACCAGTTGACCTGGGCAGCTCTAGCAGGGCAGACATTTTGACAAACTGACTTGTTGGAAAGTTAGACGGTGCCACGTTGAATTTAAAAAATAATAATAATTCACTGAGCTCCTCAGTCAATCTTACATCAGCTGATGTCAAAGTGCTGTACAGAAACCCAGCCTAAAACCCCAAACAGCAAGCCATGCAGGTGTAGAAGCACGGTGGCTAGGAAAAACTCCCTAGAAAAAAAGGCCAGAACCTAGGAAGAAACCTAGAGGCTCTACTGCCAATGTTTGTCTATGGAGATTGCATGGCTGTGTGCTCAGATTTTATACACCTGTCAGCAACAGGTGTGGCTGAAATAACTGAATCCACTCATGTGAAGGTCTGTCCGCATGCTGCACCTTCCCTGAGTAATAAAAGGTAGACAATACAACAACACATCACACGCAAAAAAAAAAAAAAAAGAGACCGGGGAATAATCACAGCATAGAACTGATCGACGGTCTGTGAATCACAATGCATTGGCCTACATAACAAAACCTACAAATCAGTAAAAACTCAATGGCTTGAATACATGAGAGTACAACAGACATGATATAAAACCTGCCAATGAACAGGAGGACGATGCACGGTCAGCCTGGATGCATCAGCGTGGGCAGACATCATAAGGCATATCAGTGATGTTAGCCAACTAACGGGATGAACACACAGCCGTGGGCAGGTAGCTAAGAGAAGGTATTTACCTAAACGGTGTACAAAATAAACATGATCATATCATCTGTTAGCAGCAAAAGGGGTGATATGGACTTCCCAAACCAGGAAACGAGAAGAACCAAAGACTTCTGCGTTCCAAATGGCACCCAATTTGGTGCGCTACTTCCTGGTCAATACTAGCGGTGCGCTACTTCCTGGTCAATACTAGCGGTGCGCTACTTCCTGGTCAATACCAGCGTTGCGCTACTTCCTGGTCAATACTAGCGGTGCGCTACTTCCTGGTCAATACTAGCGTTGCGCTACTTCCTGGTCAATACCAGCGTTGCGCTACTTCCTGGTCAATACCAGCGTTGCGCTACTTCCTGGTCAATACCAGCGTTGCGCTACTTCCTGGTCAATACCAGCGTTGCGCTACTTCCTGGTCAATACCAGCGTTGCGCTACTTCCTGGTCAATACCAGCGTTGCGCTACTTCCTGGTCAATACCAGCGTTGCGCTACTTCCTGGTCAATACCAGCGTTGCGCTACTTCCTGGTCAATACCAGCGTTGCGCTACTTCCTGGTCAATACCAGCGTTGCGCTACTTCCTGGTCAATACTAGCGTTGCGCTACTTCCTGGTCAATACCAGCGTTGCGCTACTTCCTGGTCAATACCAGCGTTGCGCTACTTCCTGGTCAATACCAGCGTTGCGCTACTTCCTGGTCAATACTAGCGGTGCGCTACTTCCTGGTCAATACTAGCGGTGCGCTACTTCCTGGTCAATACTAGCGGTGCGCTACTTCCTGGTCAATACTAGTGCAGGGAAGAATAGTAATACTCTGGTGGGGGTTTATATTTGTCAATAATTTACATTGGAAACTTTTTTTTTTTTTTTTTTGCATATCCCAACTCTCCCTGAGACGCAGCCAGGCCCTGCCATTATCAATCACCCCCTGCAGCCGCGGAAGCAGAGTAGCACAGAGCTCAGACAGACAGCCACAGGAAAACAACTGAGGGTGCATCCTAAAAAGGTCAGTGCTTGACATGAGCCGACTTGAGCCGGAGCTGGGCCTACAATTCACATTTTTGGGGAACTGCGTACCCGGCTCTACATAACAAAGTGGCCTATCACCGGCCCGGATTCACACACAGCGTCAAAGGTTAAACAAAGCCAGATCTGCACTGAATAGCAGAGTGGGCATTCACGTCCTGATTCCACTTCGTTCTACTTTAGTTGTCACAAGTCTGTGAATCCGGTGTACGAGGAGACTGTTCCAGTTTGAGAATCCGGTCTGTGAATCCAGTGTACGAGGAGACTGTTCCAGTTTGAGAATCCGGTCTGTGAATCCAGTGTACGAGGAGACTGTTCCAGTTTGAGAATCCGGTCTGTGAATCCAGTGTACGAGGAGACTGTTCCAGTTTGAGAATCCGGTCTGTGAATCCAGTGTACGAGGAGACTGTTCCAGTTTGAGAATCCGGTCTGTGAATCCAGTGTACGAGGAGACTGTTCCAGTTTGAGAATCCGGTCTGTGAATCCAGTGTACGAGGAGACTGTTCCAGTTTGAGAATCCGGTCTGTGAATCCAGTGTACGAGGAGACTGTTCCAGTTTGAGAATCCGGTCTGTGAATCCACCGAGGAGACTGTTCCAGTTTGAGAATCCGGTCTGTGAATCCAGTGTACGAGGAGACTGTTCCAGTTTGAGAAGCCGGTCTGTGAAAACGAGGAGACTGTTCCAGTTTGAGAATCCGGTCTGTGAATCCTAAAAACGAGGAGACTGTTCCAGTTTGAGAATCCGGTCTGTGAATCCAGGTGCCTAGGAGACTGTTCCATTTTGAGGGCTCTGAATCCAGTGTACGAGGAAGTTCCAGTTTGAGAATCACGGTCTGTGAATCCAGTGTACGAGGAGACTGTTCCAGTTTGAGAATCCGGTCTGTGAATCCAGTGTACGAGGAGACTGTTCCAGTTTGAGAATCCGGTCTGTGAATCCAGTGCCAGGAGACTGTTCCTGAGAATCCGGTCTGTGAATCCAGTGTACAGGAGACTGTTCCAGTTTGAGAATCCTGATGAATCCAGTGTCGAGGAGACTGTTTTTGAGAATCCGGTCTGTGAATCCAGTGTACGAGGAGACTGTTCCAGTTTGAGAATCCGGTCTGTGAATCCAGTGTACGAGGAGACTGTTCCAGTTTGAGAATCCGGTCTGTGAATCCAGTGTACGAGGAGACTGTTCCAGTTTGAGAATCCGGTCTGTGAATCCAGTGTACGAGGAGACTGTTCCAGTTTGAGAATCCGGTCTGTGAATCCAGTGTACGAGGAGACTGTTCCAGTTTGAGAATCCGGTCTGTGAATCCAGTGTACGAGGAGACTGTTCCAGTTTGAGAATCCGGTCTGTGAATCCAGTGTACGAGGAGACTGTTCCAGTTTGAGAATCCGGTCTGTGAATCCAGTGTACGAGGAGACTGTTCCAGTTTGAGAATCCGGTCTGTGAATCCAGTGTACGAGGAGACTGTTCCAGTTTGAGAATCCGGTCTGTGAATCCAGTGTACGAGGAGACTGTTCCAGTTTGAGAATCCGGTCTGTGAATCCAGTGTACGAGGAGACTGTTCCAGTTTGAGAATCCGGTCTGTGAATCCAGTGTACGAGGAGACTGTTCCAGTTTGAAAAGGTGCAGATTGAGAAAACGCAAGCCTGAATGTTATCAAATGAGGTTGTTAAAATGAGAGTTCTTACAGTCATGAAATCCTTGGAAAAAATCCTGGAATCTTTTTATAATTGTGTTATAAAATATATGATCAAAGGGGGGACGCTAGACTGTATAGCCAATTGAAAACGTAGCTCGTAATCTCGCTCGTTAACTCTTTCGCTATAAGCATTAATGTCACTGCTGTCTTGTTTCCAGCGGCCCTGTTGAGAAATACATTACACAGCGCAGTGGGAAAGCTGACATTCCTCTCTATTAAAACAGTAGTCTGACACGGTCATTTCATCACCAATGCAACAGGTTTTTATTCTAATAGACTAATAACTATCATGCTGTGCATAGATCTCCCCTGAAATATTTAATAGTTTAGACATATAAAAAAAAGGTGATAAACATGTCGTCCTACTACTTTGTTTTTGAAGTAATCTACCTTATCCATTTATATCCCAGATTCATTGAATGAGAGAATAAATTGTATATTGAAAGTATTTGGTTGTAACGTTGCGATATTTTATATGAAAGGGTGGCCAACCGTCCCCCCCCCCCCCCCGTCCCCCCCCCCCCGTCCCCCGTCTAACACAACACATCTGTTGCTCAACAGGACCTTGATAAAAATGGACACACCCATCTCTCTCCAGATGGAGGGTTGACCACATGGGTTTTATACAGTTGCCTAACAGTGTTGTTATTCTACTTTGAGGGAGGTTAAGTGCCTTGATCAAGGGCACAACGGCAGGAGATAGTAGGCTACATGGGGTCAGAGACTAGCAGCAATACCACATTTAACCAGACTGTTCCCCCCCCCCATGTAATGCTATTTCGACTGCATTTACACAGGGAGACTAATTCTGATATTTGTTGTTTCACTAATTGGTCCTTTGACCAATCAGATAACCTCTGGAAAAAGATTCTGTGAAAAGATCTGATGTGATTGGTCAAAAGCATAATTAGTGGAAAACAATATCAGAATTGGGCAGCTTGACTAACTAAACAGCCATAGAGATGTCATCAATTATTGGTCTTGGATATTTGGTTAAAAGTCATGGAAAAGTCATACATTTCCATTAGACAAAATGTGAATAAACCCCTTAACAGTGAATAATCAGAGGTATCTTATAGCATAACGTAATTTGGGAATTTCTGTGAACAAAGTCTAATGGACCGTGGGCGGGCTGTGGCCACCGAGTCACAAGAATATGAATAAACACATATGAACCACTTTCTACCAGCATCTCCATCACTATAACAGCCAGGGGGTTCAAAACATGATGTAATATTACTAATATATATTCTATACCAGACAAAGACATAGGATGATGGTATGGCTATGTATCTATCTATCTATTTCTGTCTTTGGCTATTGCCAATAAAGAAAACACCGAAGGAGCCTTGATGCATAAATAACTTGTCTGTCACCACAATTAATTTCCAACATGACACAAAGAAGTGCTAAGTCTTTGTCAACAGCTGTAGGAATAGTTTGCAATGAGAAATACATAAATACATTTTTATTTTTTGTAAAGTGTTAGACCCTTTCCCCTTCAGTTGTGGTTTACTGCAAGTAGCTGATGGCAAAACATCTGGGAGGTTGACCCACCTCATGGCTTGGGTTGCCGAGATTCATCATATTGTCTTGATTAATTAAGCTACGTAATAAATCCCAGAAGACCAAGTGGAGGAGGCTTCCTTTTGGAACACGTTTACACATTATGACGTTTGCATAATTCCGTCCAATATTTCCTATGCTGTGCTGACCAGTAGGTATTCCACATCAATAGTCTACAGACAGGATATCATCTGATGTGGAAATATCAATAAGGTGACGTGAATTTAACTACGGTAGCGATGTCAGTTTTCTGTCGATAAAAAAAAAACTCATAGGAGATGCCAATATCAACAACGTGTGTTGTTTTAGTTGTGCGCACATCAAGTTACTGTTGATTTCAACGTAGAAAAAACAGCATTACTGATAGGCTGCAGAAGAAGAAAAAAATAATGTATCTGGTTAAAACACGCGAACATAACTGCCAATACGGAGACACAACACTCGATTAATTTAGTTGTCTATTTGAAAATGGGCTTTTGACCGATCATGATTATTGTTGTACCAAGATGCATGATACATGTTCTGTCTTCATACACCGGGTGGCATGTGCCAAAAACATTCTACAACGATACCAAGCTTTCAGCGCATTTCACAGATTCACTAACTATTAAAACATGTCGGAGCTAAAAAGGGACATTGACGGGCGGCTTTTCTTTAAGACCTCCGAATGGGTAATGCTCAAAATGAGTCGTGGTTAACCTACTAGGTAGAGAGGTAGACAGTCGCGGTTAGCGCCGCTGAAGCTGGAAGAGAAGTGGGAAAAGAGAAGGAAGGGCATTGCTATGCTGCTACACTGTCGGAATCTTTCACTTGATACAATATAACCACCCACCTAATGTAGCGGATCCAGCGCCGGAGACAGTTGATCAAGCTGCTGATCTAATAGTTGAACGTCGCTGGTACATTACTTCCGTTCTATTTGCTCGCTGTTGTTCCACTGATCCGACGCACGATAATACTTGGTACTGCTTTCTCTTCAGTTGTATCGGTGCAAACGCGTATCCCCTGCTTTACGAGACCGTGGTGTAATCATTCGTCCACACAGTTGTAAACAGTTGCGTTTTTACAACGAAAACGAGAGTTTCTATTGGACTAATTCAGTTAGGTCCTTCCTCGTTTTCGTTCAGTTTGCTTCCGTTTAAGAAACATTTAGCAACAAAATTAGGATAATGAATGGTGCCCTGTAATTGAAAGCCGGTTTGCGATTGGACCACCTGCAGAAGACAAATCATAATGTCTCATGGCAGAGGGTTGGTTGAAAGCTTTGAAGGGCGGGATTAGAATCTACCAATGTTTTTAAAGAGACAGGAACTACATTTCAAATATTTGCGCAACAGCTCACAGCAAAATATTGGAGCTTTGTAAAGCACTGTAAAATATTGTAGCGTTATAAAAGCTAACAGTATTTTGATAAATACACATTTCATAATTGATTTACTCTTCCAATGAAGAGTACTTTGTATCTGTCAGTCTCATCAGCTCGGGGTGGCAAGGTAGCCTAGTGGTTAGGTTGGACTAGTAACCGGAAGGTTGCAAGTTCAAACCCCCGAGCTGACAAGGTACAAGTCTGTTATTCTTCCCGAGAACTGTTCCCTGGTAGGCTGTCATTAAAAATAAGAATGTGTTCTTAACTGACTTGCCCAGTTAAATAAAGGTCAAAACAATTATAGGCTACAGATGTCCACACATTTTCTTCCTGGCAAATAAGCACGTTTGCATATTCACACAATATAATCTGAGATCATTTTGAGTTTTAATCCATTTGGACATTTTAATCAAGTGAATTAAATAGGTAATCGACCACAGTATATTATAATAGGATAAATCTCAACACAGTTGATTGATTTACCAGGTTTACGTGTCCAGTTCAAATCGAATCAAATCACGTTTTATTGGTCACATGGTTAGCAGATGTTAATGCGAGTGTAGCGAAATGCTTGTGCTTCTAGTTCCGACTATGCAGTAATATCTAACAAGTAATCTAACAAATTCACAACAACTACCTAATACACACAAACACACACACACATGTAAAGGGTGAATAAGAATCTGTACATATAAATATATGGATGAGCGATGGCCGAACGTCATAGGAAAGATGCAGTAGATGGTGTAGAATACACTATATACATGTAGGATATGTGAACCTTATTAAAGTGCGTTATTTAAAGTGACTAGTGATACGTGATACGTTTATTTAAGTGGCCAGAGATTTGAGTCTGTCTGTTGGCAGCAGCCTCTCTAGTTGTACATGCCCTTTAGGTTTTGTTTCTCTCTATCTGAAAAACATGGATATAAAAACAGTAGTAGGAGATTGGTGGCACCTCAGCATCCCAGAGTTGCCTCTTCACTGTTGACATTGAGACTGGTATTTTGCGGGTACTATTTAATGAAGCTGCCAGTTGAGGACTTGTGAGGCATCTGTTTATCAAACTAGACACTCTAATGTACTTGTCCTCTTGCTCCGTTGTGCCCCGGGGCCTTCCACTCCTCTTTCTATTCTGGTTAGGGCCAGTTTGCTCTGTTCTGTGAAGGGAGTAGTACACAGCGTTGTACGAGATCTTCAGATTCTTAGAAATTTCACACATGGGAATAGCCTACATTTCTCAGAACAAGAATAGACTGACGAGTTTCAGAAGAAAGTCCTTTGTTTCTAGCCATTTTGAGCCTGTAATCAAACCCACAAATGCTGATGCTCCAGATACTCAACTAGTCTAAAGAAGACCAGTTTTATTGCTTCCTTAATCAGAACAACAGTTTTCAGCTGTGCTAACAACATTGCAAAGGGGTTTTCTAATGATCAATTAGCCTTTTAAAATGATAAACTTGGATTAGCTAACACAACGTGCCATTGGAACACAGGAGTGATGGTTGCTGATAATGGGCCTCTGTACGCCTATGTAGATATTCCATTAAACATCAGCCATTTACAGCTACAATAGGCATTTACAACATTAACAACGTCTACACTGTATTTCTGATCAATTTTATGTTATTTTAATGGACAAAAAATGTGCTTTTCTTTCAAAAACAAGGACATTTCTAAGTGACCCCAAACTTTTGAACGCTAGTGTACATATTGCTAAAGCTTACGTTGGAGATTTACAATATTAACATAATTAATAATAATAATCAATATTGTCAACAGGACAACAGTAACAACAATAATCAAGGGTATAAGTAACCATACATTGAACAATAAGCATAGAGGACATTTACAGG